>NC_141070.1:19296216-19868716 GCF_041138505.1 Cibotium barometz
TCCATAGAGCGGCATCATGACCCGTCTCTTATGGCATTGTGCTTATGTTGTGATATTTTGTATATAACATAATTATACAACTTTCTCTTGAGTTTATGATATTATAGATTATGCTGCCCAGATCTGAAGAGAAGGTAAAGACATATCACAAAGACAATGAGATTACAGAATATGTTGCCTGAATTTAAAGAGAATACAAAGACATATCAAAGACAATGAGTGAATCTATTTTCTCATTTAGTTGTAGCTATAAATCATTTAGTTGTTTCTGCAATTTATGTCCGTATCTACATACCGTTTGTATCTATGTTGTCTTGAGAGCGGCATTGCGAACCGTCTCTTACGACATTGTGATTGCATTTCACATTCATAATCTTTCCATAACACTTTACGTGGATTCTTTGTTTTGAGTTTATGATGCTTCTAGGTCATAACAAGCAGAAGTCGTATTCAATTGATGACTCACAAAAAAGTTTATGATGCTTCTAGGTCATAACAAGCAGAAGTCGTATTCAATTGATGACTCACAAAAAAGTTGAACTCAAGCCGATGATTCTAGGTCATAACAAGCAAAGGTCATATTCAATTGATGACTCATAGAAAAGTTGAACTCAAGCCGATGACACAAATTCTTTCAAGATGTTTTATATCTTTCAAGTGACCCTTTGTGGCCACCATTGTATATTTGGGAGTGATGTAGCTCCTTTGAACAATTCTTTTGTAACTTGAAATAATTTAATATAACGGTAGGTGTATATAGAGCTGTGGGTTTTTCCCTTGAGCCCCCAAGGGTTTTTTCATCCATAGTTAGAGACCCTTATTTGAGCGGGGGTGTTGGAACTATATATATAGATGTGCTCTATATATAGATGGGTCTCCTCTATATATGATCAATCTCTCGTGTATATTGAGCACACTTTGGGGATTCAATCTTGTGTCTCGTGTGCTTCTCTCTCATCTCTCTCATGCTATCGCCTCCATCTCCAACAGATTTGAGTTAGGTCAATAGCCTTATGCATAAACACTTATGTAATAGACTTATGCATAAGCCCTTATACAGTAGGCTAAGGATTTAGGCTTATGCACAAGCCCATTAGGAAAGCTCATTTTGGGACCCTCTAAGGAGTTTCATGCTCTTTCTCTCTTTAAAAAATGAGGCCATGGTGAGCCTTATCAATCTTATGTTAAAACCCCTCCATGGGACATATCATTGAGAAGCTTACGATGAGTAGATTTTAAATATATAATCTCCAACAAATTTTAAGTAGTAATGTTCAAGATACACCACAAACAAGATTTAAGATACCAAAATGTAACGTTACATGCCACATCATCATTTTACAAATCACTTTTTGGGGAGTTTCATTATCATATGTTAGAACTCCATCATGTTATATATCATTGGAAAGATCTTGAAAAGTATATTCTAAATCTACCAATTCCAAAAAATTTGGGAATCATGTGCTCAAATTTCACCGTGGCCCCATTTTTTAAAGAGAGAAAGAGCATAAAACTCCGTAGAGGGCTGGCAAAATGAGCTCATAATTTCCCTAATGCTTATGCAATAGGCTTATGCATAACCCTTATGCCTAGGCTTATGGATAAGACCTTGTGCGATAGACTTAGGGTTTAGGGTCTATGCATAGGCTTGGGGTTTGGGGTTTATGCATAAGCCCTTATGTAATAGGCTATTGCATAAGAATATGCATAAGGCTAGCGATGCGATTAGTTACACATTTAATCTTCATGCATGCATAGCCTATGCATAAGCCCTTATGCATATGCTTATGCAAAAGCCTTATGTATAGGCTATGCATGCATGAAGATTAAATGTGTAACTAATCACTTTTTCTCATGTTCTATTTTGTAGATCTTACATTGTTATCCTCTCCTTTGGCTCACATTGTCAAGGTAAGCTCTCTTATTCATGCAACCTCATGTTGGGTCTAGGATTCAGACATATTCATAGAGATATGGGGCATCATTATTGGCCATTTAGAATGTTTTTTAAGTCAAGCTAGGTGGTGATAGTGGAGGGGGATCCCTCGATCTTTTCACTATCCTGATCTTGTAAAAGAGAAGTTACCTTTGTCTTTAATAGTGGGGAGCATGTGAAAAGTCCTCATAATCTATCATCTAAAAGGGGCATTGTCCATCTTGCTTGTCTAAACAGTATTGTAGAAGGTCTCAACAATGTTCTAATATCACATGTTGTCTCGTTTATTAAAGCTTTTAGCATTCATATGTTAGAGCATTCTTGTGTTGTCTTTTTCTCCTTTGCCTTGACATTATCGAGGCAAGCTCTCTTGTTCATGCAACCTCATGTTTATTGAACCCTTGGGTGTGGGGTTTAGGGTTTAATAGGCTTATGCATAGAGATATAGGGCATTATTGTAGACCATCTAGAATGTTTTTAAGTCAAGTTAAGAGTGGTAGGTAGTTATAGCGGTGGAGGATCCCTCGATCTTTTCACTATCCTTCTCTTGTAAAAGAGAAGTTGCCTTTGGCTTTAATAGTGGGGAGTGTGTGGAAAGTCCTCAGAAGCTATCATGCAAAAGGGACACTATCCACCTTGCTTGTCTAAAAAGTATTATAAGCCCTTATGCATCGCTGTTGTGCCCAGTAGCTTAGTGGTGATAGAAGGCGCATCCAACCCACTCCACACATCATGAGCACCACCTCAGTATCGTACGTATGGAGGTGGTGAACTATAACCACCACAGAGTTGTTTCCAAGCATTAGGGGAAGGTTGAGGTTTATAGGGACCCTTTAAGTTGTCCTATTATGATTTTAATGACTTTTTGTTAAAACGTTAAGTTTCTTTGACTTTGGATACCTTCTTGTTCTTCAAACGGCTAGAAGTTTGAATTTCAAAGTTTTCCGCCAAGATTGAATTTGAAATCGAGCGAGCAAAACTATATCATGTGACATATCGATGGAAAGAGCTCGACGATTAGATTCTGGATCTGTAATCTCCAACAAATTTTGAGTCCATATGTAGAAGTTATGGACGTTCGAAATTTCAAAAACTTTCTCCTCCACTTTTTGGAAATGAAAAGTACAAAAATGCATCTTCAAGAGAATCTTTTGACCACTTTTAATCACCCAACATTTTTGTATACATGACATCACACGATTGGCTCTTTTCCTTAATAACCTTTTAATCACATGGCATCTTAAGAGGCCCCTATAGACCTCAACCTTCCCTTAATGAACAAGAAGTCTCAGCATAAAAGGATAACTAATCACTACAGATAAGGATAGAATATGTGGATTAACTACGCATTATATCTATTTTACTGAATATGTTGTGTATGTGTAGGAGAGAGTGAGATATTTAGTGGAGAGATGGGGAGTGAGAAATAAGAGAGTGAGAGTGAAGGTTTCCTCATCAATAGAGTGGTGTTATGTGTCCTTGTGGCCATTTGAGATTTGGTGTTCGTATGCAGAAACTGTGGTGGGTGATTGCATGTCTTCCATGGCATTGCATGACTGGTCTGTTACCCCAGACTGCTGTCTTATCATTGAGGCCTTAAGCATAGCCTTATGCAAAAGACTTAAGCATAGGCTTAATAATAAGCTTATGTATAAAGCTTAATACATGTATATAGCTTGATGCATAGAGCCTACATGGAGCTAGATGCAAGAGCCTACATGGAGCTAGATGCAAGAGCTAGATGCATCAAGCATGTATGCAAGAAGCATGCATAGATCTAGATGCATTAAGCATGTATGCATAGAGCTTGATGCATAGAGATTTCATAGAGTTAAAAACCTAAGCAAGAGCTTGTAAGGCTATGTGTAAAAGCTTGCATAGAGGTAAACCTAAGGAAGAACTTGCAAGAAGCCTATGTAAGCTCTATGCATGAGATTCTTGCATAAACTTTATACAAGGAAAGAAGTCTATAAAACATGCTTTATCTATCCACCTCCCCATCTTGGGGCCTCTTGTATACAAGTAAAAGAATAAAAAAAATAACAAAAGCACCAAGGATTTACGGTCCATACCTAGAAGTGAAGAGATTGTGTAAAGATAGGCAAACCTACGAATACACACAACACAAGCAAACCAAAAAGCAAACCATACCATTAATAGTGCTTGGGAAGGAAAAGGAAACAAAGTGCCTTGAGGCTTCAATCTCTTTGCATTAGAAGAGAAAGGTGAACGGCTACTTGGAATCTAAGCAAATTAGAAGCTACAAAACAAACATACAATTAGATCCTGCATATTAGAGAGACACACATAAAAAAATGAAACAAGATAGGGATGGGAGAAGAGAGAGGAGAGAAACTCCTAATTTTTGGAGAGGACAAACAAAATTACGGTTCAAAAATGCTAAAAGTGAGGCGTTGTAGTTCTGTTAATAATTCATAGTGTTGAAATAGTCGTCAAAATAGGTGTCGATACTGGCGTCAAAATAACCATTGAAAAAAGTGACCAAATACATGTCCATATAACGTGCTTTTGATGTAATTTACGACGGTTATTTCCACGGTCGCTTAAGTTTAATTTTTAATTCTAATTCACATTTAAATTTTGATTTTTTTGGCGGTTCCACATCAGAAAAAAATAAATTTCAACACGCTTTTTGATGCTTATACCAACTTTTATTTAGACACACTTTTTAACATTTGTTTCGACGTTCATTTTTGCCAGTTATTTTGACAGTCATTTCGGCATTTTTTTTCGACGTTTATATCGATGGGTATTTTGACAGCGCGACCATTGTGGAAAGTAAGCATTAGAAATGGGTCATCCTATAGTAGTGCATGATTTCAAGTTTTTATATTTGATCCTTGAAAGTATGCATGCCTTTGATGATAGTTTTGCTGGTTGTCATAAAATCTTTGATCCTCAAGGATCAGAGAGCTGACCAAAATCAATAGTTGTCCAGAGTAGAAAAGCTATCCTAAGTAGGAATATTAGGAGCTCGCCAAGAAGATCATGAAAGCAAGAGTTTACACAGGGGACAATGAAGTATGGAGAAAGAACATATGCAGTTGCATTTGGGATGGTACATGAATGTACCATCTTTTGGGGGATGGCAATCAATAATGAAAGAACATATGCAGCTGCATTTGGGGTGGTACATGAATGTACCATCTTTTGTGGGATGGTAGTCCATAATGAAGTTTTTTTTAAAACCTTTTTTTCTTTTTTAGAAATGTCTAGGGAATAGCAAATTTTCATTTTGAAAGTTCAAAGATTTTTTTTTTTGAAAACTTGATTGTATAAGAGGGGATGCCAAATCAAAATTTTGGGAAGTACGTGCAAGATCAAGCAAGATGATGGAGAAAGCCATGAAGACCTTAATGTTAAAAAGACAATGCAACATCCAAATCACAGAAGAATCCACTCAAAGAGAGAAGAAATTAGTAGAAAAAGAGTCACTTTGAAAGAGGCCACCCTTGCAAAAGAAGGAAAGAATCTTCAAGACAAGGTTCAAAAGCCTTCTTGGACCATCCTAAACCTTACCGCTTTCAAGGCCTCAACCAATCTGTAGTGATTACACAACTAGCAACCCTAAATAAGCTTTACGTTGGGAGTTAGACTTCTCGGTTCAAAAAGTCTTTTTTGTATTCCCTATTTATATATAATATAGTATCTTCTTTTCGTCTTTAAAAAATCCACTTTTTCCTTACCCCTCTCAACTTAAGAGTTTCTCAACATTCTAAGAAATTAGGGCCTTCTCCCATGCACCCACTTAACAAAGCCTTAATCATTAAATGGGCACCTATATAAAACAATTCTTTATATTCTCACGAATTATTACTGAGATAGTGATGATGCATTGGGCAATTTTTGCACTAAACTTTGTAACCATCTAGACGTTATCAAAATCATGGGTAATGCTTAAATTTGAATGTTTCACATGCCTTCAAAGCCATTTCAACCTTCAAAACGGATGGCTAACCCAAAAATGTGGGTATCGAAAGAACACCACTTAAGGAATTGTATTGAGAAATGGGTTTCAAAAATGCATAAATGAAGGCCAAGGGCATCTCTAGGCCTTCAAGTTGAAGGTCAGGGCATGCCTTCAAGTTTTAGCACTACATCTTACCTGAAACTAAAATAAGACATTATCAACATGACTTATTGTAGGTTACCTTTTCAAACATGCGCACAACCTCATTGGCTAAAGGAGTAAACTCTACATTTATCTCTAACCTTTTGCCCCATAAATCTCTACCATGGCTCTATTGTTATTATCAAAATCACAAGATCCTCTACAAATGCACATGACTTGTTAGCTTGTTGATGTGATATCTTCATTCTTGTAGATGTAATCAGTCACTTTGCTTAACTATTATTATTAAATCTATGATACAAAACAACTTTGGTCTTCAAGCATGATTACTCTGATTGTACCCATTTTTTTGTAAGATGTTCATCTTTAGGGAACTAGTTACATTCACATGTCCATTTGGTTATCTATGTAATCCTTCACTTTCTTCTACTATACATATGCATCCAATTTAATCCTCCTTAAATGCATTACATCTAAGATTTTCTATAACCATATCATTCCCTAGTTGCATTTTTGCTTGCCTTGAGTATCATGCCACACTACCTATATCAAAAAGAATTTCAAACCTAACCTCTATCCTCACACCTTTGAGCTTTGTACTTGACCTTGGTTATTTTTCCATCAGTGAGAATCCATTATCTACTTGAATATTCACTCTTGACCATCATAGAGATGGCCCTTGTCTAATTACAATAATACTATGAGGGACACTACCCAATACACTCTTAACCATCATAGAGATGGCCCTTGTCTAATTACATACAACAATACTATGAGGGACACTGCCCAATACACTTACAAATAAATCCACCTAAGTTCTACATCTCCTGACAACTCTTGATTCGAACACCTTTCTGATTCTGTCAGTTTCGAAACCTCTTCATACACTTTTTCTGATTTTGACAACTCTTGATTTGAACATCTTCTTGATTCAGACTATTCCTAAACCCTTTCAGATCCCTTCCCCTGATTCAAACTGATCTTGCTTCTGACGTTTTTAGACCTTAGCACCCGTTGCGTCAAATAGTTTTGGTTCAGTGAACTTTGGGCATATCTCTTCCTTCTTCAATCAGTTGTATTTCAATTAGCTTGCATTCAGTCCCCTTTCTTTCTAATACTTATACCTTTAGTCTACTTTGATTCTGATAGTATTGATTCAGTTAGCACTAATCCAACCAACATTGATTCAAACACTTCCTCTTTCAATCAGCTCTCATCTTATCAGTTTGGTTTCTTTGCTTTATTTAGTTAGCTATTTCTCTGATAGTAGTTATCCAGTCAACACTATTTCCTATCACTCTCCCTTTTAGTCAGCTTTGATTCAGTCAACTTTGATTCAGTCAGCTCTCATTCTCAACACTAGTCTTGAATAGCTCCTAGTTTGAATGTATCCGACTCAAACGGACTAATATCTGATTGTAATTGATTCAAACTAACTTAGATCTGACAGTAATTGATTCAAACTGACTCAAATTTACCATTTCTTGATCCAAAACTAACCCAGATCTATCAACTCTTGACCCGAACAGCCTCTAATTTGTCAACTCCTTGACTAACAACTCCTCATCTAAAATTTTTCACATGTACAACTTAAAATCTATCAAGTCTTCATTCAAACAATCCTTTATCTGATTAGTATTACTTTAGATAGCTCCTAATCTCACTGTTGCTGACCTTGATAGCCTATCTCCAATAGCATCTGATCAATTCCTTATTATGAGACATGTTCTAATCTAAACAAAATCCTCACAATCTCTCGTAGAAGACAACTTCTGATCTGATTAGCTTTGAGAGTATGGATAAGCAAGTGACTAGTACGTGAAAGGACTAGATTAGACTAAACTTGCAAAAATCATCAAGATTGAATCCTATCTTCCACGTTCTTTCTAATGGATGAATTTGTGCCTACAAGAATCTCACTATCTGGACCCTCTTCTCACATTGAATTGCTCTGTTATTATCCCTCAACTAACATCTCTCATTGAAATAACTCACAAAAAAAACACAAACAACTAGGCGCATCCTGACCCAACAACTCTTGCCTTACAACAACTTTCATTATGCATCAAGAAGATTCTTAGAGAAGCTAGATAAACATGACACACTTCACACTCATCAACTAGTAAGAAGACTTAAACAAAACAAGATTCAACAGACATTAACATAGAAAAAACTCGTTCTCATTGTATCGATTTTATAGAGGCCCTCTATCTCAAACAAACCGAGACAGTGAAAAAAACAAGACACTTATTCAACATACATGTATAAATTTTTTACAGACAGAGCTTAAAGCTTCTCTCTCTTACCCTCTGCTTCAGTTCTCTCTATGTTCTTTCTCCCTAATATATGTATCCTCTCTTCCCCTTCTTCTTGACTCCGAGTTGAAAGACCTTCCTCCAAAAGAAACTTTTTTTTGCCACCCTTTCCTTCCTTTTCAAATGAAACTGTCACACGATGCCTTCGACCTCCCCATTCTCTTTTTTTTTTTTGGCGCCTTCACTCTTCTGGATCTTTCACATCCATCTTCCTCGCGAATAGCTTCCCTTTTAAGTAAGGACATGGCCTTTCTATGTACCCTTTATCCCAGTCGATTGAATTTATTTCATATTATGCTCATTTCCCTAGTCGACACAAAAAGTTAGATCGTCCCGGCTACGAAAATTTAAAAGTGTAACTAACTATCGTTAATAACTTTTTTGAAAATGCGAGCTTGAGTATTGAAAGCAGATGCCTTGAAGGGCTAGCGCCGATTGGCTTTAACCACTTGTTTTATAACCAAGAATGCAAAAAGTTAAGGGTGAGTCAAATTTTAGCCAATTTTTAAGAGTTTCCAACCGGTGAAAAGAACATTAAATGCCTGTTTTGTTCGAGCAGTAGGCACGCACATGAGCTCTATGAGATTCAAGCTATGCAAAGAAAGGAAATGCACCATTGTGGTACGTTTGCTCTGATTCTGTAGCTTGCTGCTGCAGGATCAATTGATGTTGGAGCAATTGCAGGAGCTCAATCAGAAGGTAGGCAACTCTGAGCTCCGGCCACAACATTGGAATTTGTTCTTAAAATGCTAGTGAGAGGTACGTTTGAAGGCCAAATGGAGATCGTGAATGGTGAATTGATGATGCAGGACTATTATTTACAAGCGGAGAACAAGAGTTTAAGGGAGAAAGTAAGGTTTGAGAGAATTTTCAGCAAGAATATGGATGGAAACGAAAATGGATTACAGCTTTGTGTTCATTCAGTAATGCTTTTTAGCACTGATGCATTGGGTTTAAAGCAGATCATTGAGTTACAAAGGACTCTTGAGGCAGGTGCTGCAGCTGCTAATAAGACGACCGCTAGCGATTCCGCCGCAGGTGTTTCAAGGACGCTAGCATATCCAATACCTTCTAGACTGCAGCCTATCCAGCCCGCCGACTCTGGCAGCACTAACCTTGTTACATCATTACAGTTAGGGTGAACCACCTCAGACTTTAGACTCTATGATTATTTGTCATGGTGATGAATTGTGATTGATCATAATACACTATGGTTCTCTGTCCCGCAGGTTGAGCGAGCCTATTATGCGTGCGTCGCAGCCACAGTAATGCTGGATTGTCACCTATGACGAAAAAAGCGATGCATCAATTCCACGATACTATTTATGGCCTTGGCTCTCATAGAGGCCGTGGATTTCTAGAAAACCTTATTACATTTAGGTTTCTTGTAAGCCCTAATCACAATAGAGTTTGTTACAAACCCCATTACATACTGATGACTCCAAGAGAATGACTCCATACTGATGCTCATATCGATGTCTTAGACTAAGATTTTAATTTTTTCTCCTATCATCGATACTGTCGTCGGTTTAAGTGTTGGTAGAAGACCATCAGTATAAATATCGGGAAAAGCGGGTGTCAATGCCAACGTTACAAAAACATCGAACTAAGCATCGGTATATGTGTCAAGATGAGAATATACTGATGCACCTATCAATGCTATTATAGAATCTGGTTAAAATCTATACATATTATGATGCCTTTACCTACTCTCTCTCTCCCTTTCTCTATATATGGTAGAATGTGGCAGATTGGGGTTGGCAACTCTTCCAACCATCCCAATCTATCTATCCCATTCTGCTATTGGTACCACAACACGTAATCAAATTAGAGAGATTAAATGAAAGATATTTGAAAGCAAGGCATACTCTTACATATAAATACGATTATATTTTACTGAGAGTTGTTTATATTATTGTGTTACAAAAAATAGATCTAACTTGTTCTTAGAAAAAAACATTTGTAAAAAAAACCCTACCTACTTGTCATCATTCCTATTATCGGTTCCTTCTCCTTTCTCGTCATTGCGAGCTTCTTGTGGAATTCCTTAATAAATACAGGCAACCAAACCATCATTCCCATCATCGGTTTCTTTCCTTTTCTCATCATTGCAAGCCTCTTCTGGAATTTCTTACATAAATATAGAGAACCACACCATAAGTTACATAAATATAGGCAACCAAGCCGTAAGTTACATGCTACTAAACCATAAGTTACATGCTTGCAAACTAAGCTAGAAAACCATAAGTACCATGCGTGGAGTCTCAAGATCTGGAATTTCTTACATAAATATAGGCAACCAATAAGTCATAAAAATATAGGCAACTAAACCATAAATCATATGCTTGTTGCAAACTAAATTATAAAGACATTATATTAACTATTTGACAACATGGATGCATTTAATTGGATGTCCTTTGTGATGGTCTCAAATGTGATCATAACTTAATCGTACAAACTTAATCTAAGTAAACATTGAAAGTCACTTAATCATGTTATTTCTACATAGTACTACAATCAAATCAATCATCTCAAATAGTATCCAAGATTCTTAGCACATAAGAAAATAATCATAGAATTTCAGACAAACATTCACATAATATAAATCTTTACATGTACCAAAATTCACAAAAGTTTATGTTGATGGATCATATACTCCTAATCATATGTGTGAGAAGATGTTGATCCAAGACTTGAATGCCTAGTTCTTTCCTCATGGTAGACGCATTGCTATTGCTTGTGTTGAGACTATAGGCGGGCAATACTTGTGTAGTCTTGGCTTAAGACTTGTTTTGGACATACCGAGCTATTTTTGGACTGCTAATCATTATTGGTCCACTTGCAAGGTCTCTTCTTCCTTTGCTCTAGTAGCTTGGATTAGTATCTCTATTTCCTTCACTTCTTCTAATGTTCTACCATCAGGCATATACACTTGTGTAGGGGGTGATTTAATAGTCAAAGTTACAGCAGGTGTAATAAGAGTTTAATGGATAGGGATATCAACATAAACACTCCCTCCTTGTAATGATGAGACTACACCAAGTGCTCTCTAGAGTTTACCTAAACGCTTTCATCATGTGGTCTCTATGTAGTAAGATTTGGTTTAGAGGTAGCGGTTTAGGCGGAATCTCTACTCAAGATAGCTAGCTACATGGTCAAAAAAACTGATAGCTAGCTTTGATTGGTGAGTCCTAGTTAGGATTTTCACTTCTTGGGACTCAAGATCCTTCCATTGAATCCAAATAAAATGAAGAATCATTCTCACTTATTGGTAGATCCTTGTATAATACTAAACTAGGTTCCGACTATTGAAGGTCTCGATGGACCTACTTTCCTCTAAATTGGCCTCCAAAATCTGCCCATACCGTAGGTATTTAGGATATTTTAGACAAGTTTGATTTTTATTTATTTAAAATTTTTTTTTGATTGTCCAATTTTTTTTTAAAACACGTCTTTGGTGTTTCATAATCCATATGATAGAAAAAACACTATACGTTTTTTGGGTCAGTCAAGAACTACACAAGAGCTAGCTCCCATAGTTAAGGAAGCTCCTTGTGGAAAAACACAAATTTTTGGGATGTTACATATCTCACATTAAAATGATCGCAACATTCAAACATTTATTAGGCGAACTTGTGCTTGTACTTTTCGAAAAAAATCTACTCTTTGTGGCCCTTTTCTCTTTTCAGTTTTACCTTTTCTCTTTTTTAAAAATCTTCTTTTTAGTTTTTATTTCTTATTGTTTTATTTTTTACTTTCAACACTTTTGGTATTTTTAGAATCTTTGACCTATAGACGTGCTTAAAAGCTGGTATGCATTGAATGCGCCCAGCCAATCCTAAATTATCTTAAATTGGTTAATATCTTGATTTGGATTTTTGTGACTCGTGGCCTAAAAGATGTTATGCATTAAATACAGCCAGCTAGTCAAAATGCCCCAAATTAGAAAAAGAACTATGGCTAGTTAACTTGCGTATTTACACTAATGAAAAATACAAAAACGTGCAAAAATACAAAGAATTATATGTTATAAATCCTGTTCTAATTTTAGCTTTTTTTCCAATTTCGTCATGTGGAGTCAAAATTAGGGTTAAAAACTATGCTACAAAGCTGATTCTAAGTTCAATTCAACCAAATTCTTTCCATTATATGCTCATTTGACTATTTTGTTTTAATTTTAAAAATGCAAAAATGTAAAAAAAAGATAGTATAGAAAATCAAAAATTATAGAAACAATAGAAATTGTTATTATAAACATAAATTGAATACAAATTTGTACTGGAAAACACAACAAATCAAGAAAACAAACACCTTTAGATTTGAATTCTTTCTTTTTTGCCATTCTTGAAAAAAAAACTAGAAAAAAGAAACATAACAAAAATTAACCATACCTACACACGCATTCAAAATGCATTGTGTCTATGCTATGGCACTATTTCGTGATGGTGGTGCCACTTATGGAGGGCCCTTATGCTACAAGAAAGGTATAAGGAAAGATAAAATGTCACGGGGCTTTGCCCAATGACCCTTGGGAGCACAACTCCTCAATTGAGAAGCAAACCTACCATGGCCTACACACAAAATGCAAATGGGGTTTGTGTCACTGACTTCGTTGAATGCTAGTTGTTGGGATTCTCGTGGCTATCACCATTACAGGAGTATCTCGAGAGACCTCCACTCCACCATCGTCGTCGCTCTCCACCAATGGAAGATCGACCCTCCTCTCACACATACACAATGAGCATATAACAGCTCTTATTGGATCTCAATTGAATTAATAAAGAAGAAAGACTCAGAGAAGAAGAGCACTCTATTAGTTGCATAACGGAATGAGAGGTGAGAGTCATATTTTAGGTCTTGTAGGTGCCCTCTAGGGTTCACACTCTTGGGCGGCCAAAGTTAAAAGCTTGGTCTTTGGGCTTATTTGGCCACTCTAGCTATTGTAAACTCTTATTATAGAGGTAGCACTCAACCTACAATCCCATGGTGTACCTAGGGGTTGACGAGCACACTCATAAAATATACAATACATGGTTTTCTAGTGAATTTTGGCCATTCCAATGCTTGTGCTCCAAAAGAAGTGAAAACAATATGGTGGGACGTCGACACCATAGAGGTCTCTGGAAAGGGTTAACAACTTCCGAGAAGGGAGATTGTACTTCACTACTATCACTAGCCATGGGGTCCATGATGTCAATTTGAGACCAAATGAATTGAGTGCATCCATACCCAATCTAAGTTGACATGGCTCATCCTTAAGTTCTGTCTAGTCATCTTTTATGTGTTGCCATGCCAATGTATCCGTATAGGGACCCTCATGTTCCATCGCCAGAATGATTGTGTGCATGCCATGTCATGATTTTAGCACAATAGAATTGCACTAGAACATGTGTTGAATGCGGGGTATGATAGGAAAATCCCTCAACACCTTTTGAGGAATCATTGAATCTTGTAAATCTGCGGAATGTTGGAAGAACTTCACGGTAATCTGTAATCTCTTGAAAAGGATGAGGGAGTTGGCTTTGTTGGGACTTTAATGATGAAGGCTTTGGCAAAGTCCTTCACCATTCGACATGAAGCTCCGTATCCAGTTGACATTCAAAGTTGTTGGATCCATTCCAAGATAGCTTTGTGCTCTCGCTTTAGAAGAACCCATAAAGTAGCACAAGAAAATCACCCTGTCTCATTTAAGTTGTATTGAGGCCATAGATGAGGTTTACTTTAAGACTTGACAAGATCATTCCTAACTGTGAGTGAGTATTTCTCACCTATAATCCCCCTTATTAAGAGGCAATATTCTAGAAAATTTGCATATGATCTAGTAGGTGTGGAATGGTTGTTAGAGTTTTCCAGTACTCTAGTGTATAAAATATTGTGAGGTGGTGTTTGATTCTCAATTTTTTCATTGAATTTTTTTACCTCGCTAATCCTAAATGGGTGATCCATGGCAAAAACCTCTATAAACAAAACATGAGGATGAGGGCATAGCCGCATCCATAATCATAATTCAAAAAAGGAATTTAAGAGTTTTGAAATTCTCTTACGTTGCTATATCCACGGCTATCTATGCATGCCTAGGGCCATGCAGCTATGTATCGCAAATCACAAATGCATGCATAGCTGCACTACAAGCTGCATAAAAACATTAGGGGGAGAGGAGGGGTGGGGGGATATAATGGGACAAGATGAAGAAGAAGATCCTAGGGGGGGGGGGGACAAAATGGGAGAGAAAGAATCAGATGAGATTTGCTTCTCTCTCCCCCATTCTATCACCGCTCTCTCCCCATTAAAAAAACTAAAACTAAAACATGAAAAATACACATTTACATGAAAAAAAATGCATCTTTGATATATTATAAAAAGATATTATTACGCTTTTAATCGAGATAGGATCCCCCTTGTGCTTTTTGTAATTCATGTAGTGCATAGAAGGGGAACCCTCTATTTTCTTGCTTGCGCATATGCAAGTCAAGGTGAAGACACACACATTTTCATATAAACATTGGGAGATCAATCTTACACAAGATTAAGGTCAAATATAGTTTTCATTGATTGCAACAAGTACATGCCACAAAAAGTAATTCCCTTATCATAGGCAAAAAAGAGTAAACCTTGATGTAGGTGGAAATAAAAGGATAATAAAATAAAAGTCTAGGGAGTTGGGTTTACGTCGAGGTCATCACATCATCATCTTTGCTAAATACACAAACACACTATGAACCACTCTGGTCAGCATTAATTTTCAAGCATGGCTATGCTTATTGTAACTCAGATTTTGTAATCGTGCAAAGTGCTAAATGTAAAAGAGACATGGGATGACCAAGCTTATGACTTGTGTGATGGCGGTCATAGGAAAGAGTTATACATAGAGCTATCTAGGAAGACTAGTTTTGGGCCCTTAATTGTAAATGGGAGGCCAACCATTGTGAACTATGAGCTCTTGTATATAAGACACTTGATGAAATATGAAAAGGGACAATCCCATTAGTCTCATTTTCATTTCCCCTCCCCCCCCTTTCTCTCTCTCTCATGATCTTGTGGATGTATGCTAGCTTGTTGTGCTTGCATGCTTGATTGTTTGTGTGTGCTTGTATGGATGGTGATGCTTGAGCTTTTCTCCTTCTCTTCCCTCTCTTTGCTCTGTACCAAGTCCCTCTTGCATGCATTTGGCATGAAGTGAAGTTTTAGCTTTGCATAGCTCCTTTCTTCTTGCTCTCTACCTAGCTATTGAATCTCTACTTTGGTGACACAAGTAGAGGTGGAGTAACCCCCTAGCGGTGTCACATCGAGGAGTTAACCCTCATTAGGGTTGGCTAAGTGTACCTCTCTGAACTAGACTCTTGCATGTTGTTCCACTTCTTCTCTCTCTCTCTCTCTCTCTCTCTCTCTCTTGTGTGCAAGGTAGTATGTTAGGATTAACAGATTTGGCACTGCTTCTGAGGAGTGGATTTAGCTTAGGGTCCTCCACTTAGTTCATTTGCTAGAGTCCTTATTTGGCGGCCCAGTTGGACTAGTTGGTTTCTCGAGTTTGAGATTTATTTTGTTTTTGTTGATGGTGAATGCATGGAGTAACAGAGTCAATTGAAGCATTAGAGCATTGAGGTCTTCATTGAGCACGGGAGAGGCAAGTAAGTGCTCAAACTTTGCCCTTGACATTCATGCAAATCTCTGATTTTTTATCTTCTTTCATCAAGTTTTCATCGTAGCTTAATTAACAAATTAATCCTAAATAATAGGTTTCCTTGAGCATTATAGGCATAAAAAACTAGCTTGATACTAGCTCTAGCTCTCTATTAAATCAAAAACCCAAAAAAATTGGTGGAAGATACGTGAAATTACAAGAATGTGAGGGAAAAAAGGTAAAAATCATGTTTTACAGGCCTTTTTTATAACCAGAGGAGCCCTTACCTGAAAGTGAGACTATAGAGTTTGAACATCTCTTGCCAAAGTCAAAACAATTGAAAGCTCAACAACTTGAAGCTTTAAAGCCTAAGACTCTAGAACTTGAACCATTCTAATGGATTTCTAGAATAGAAATCGGATTTGAAACAAACTCTAGAGTCCAATTCATCCAGTCTCAAATCTGTCCTTACAAGCAAAAAAATCTCATGATATATGAGCTTTGGCATTGTATGGGAGAACCAAGCTTGCAGGCTCACAAATGGATTTCGTGGACTGACACTCAAAGCATGCCATGTCTAGGATCTTTTGAATGCATGGTTTATGTGGAGTCAACCCGGTGAAATGTAAGAGTTTTGTATTAGACTATGTGCTAGAAGTGGGTTTTATCCTAGGTAGGATTGGGCAACCTTGGTGCAAACTATACCTAACTTCATTAGCTAAACGTGTGCCATGAAGATTTCTAACAAAGAAGTGTGTTGCCATTTTATGTGACAAGAATGAAATAACACTCAACACTCTTTATGATCATACTCGAAAGAGATAAATATCTTCTACATCAAAAATCACTCCTTCTGAAGACCCACCCTATCCATCAAAGATCCTTTGTAATGAAGTCTCTAAATCATTCATATCCCAAAACAAGGAACAAGTCTCAAGAGTACAAATTCAAAGTCCTCAAACTCTCCATCAAGAAGTGACCATTGTGTTTCTTCATAACTTAGAGTAAAGGCCACATCTTTTAAAAACACCATATTGGAGAATATGGGAATTTCTCATAAGTTTGGGACATGTGTTCAAAACTTTGGATTTGCCATAACTTGAACACCATTTGTCCAAATTGTGCGCTATAAAGCTCAATAGATCGCATTTTTCAAGCACTTTCCAATGATAGGTCACATGATAGGGTTTTGAAAGACTTATAGACATGTTTACCACGTCCCACCTTTTTAGTATTATAAAAATGGGACTTGGAAGATTCCCAAACTCACGAATATGGTGTTTAAAGGGAATTCCACCTAAAATATAGCTAGTATGTCTAAAGAACCTCCTTCTACAAGTGTCACCAACAAAGCAGAAAGATCTAAAGTACCAAACCTTATCTACCACAACCACTCCTAGAAACAATTCCCAATCAGCAATAGGATGATGGAAAAATCTTTGATCGACATCACCAACAAAGTAAAACTCTCACACTAAGGGAACCTCATCATTAATAGCCCTCTATTTTCACCTCCATGACCCTTGACAACCAAGCTTATCACTACAACAAAATGAGGGTGTAGCAATGAGAATCATAGCACTTTTATAACTAGAAACATAGGGGGATGTCAGGCTTATTTTGCTATCAAAAAAGCTGTTATTTTCACTACACAATGGGATCGCTGCTCAGCAACAAAAATAGTAACAAAATTTTGATGATGTTGAGCAGCGATAAAACTGCATTTAGAAAAAAAGCTGGGGTAGATTGGTTTTTTAAATATAAATATAGTAAAAATAAGACATGTTCATGTCCTACTCAACATCATGGACACATGTAATGTAAAACTTTAAAAATACAAAAAAAGGAGACAATTGCAATTCATGGTTGAAAAATGTCATAATTCTATTACAATACTTGGCAAATATACGTAAGTGTATGAGTCCAAAAAGGTCATATACAAAATAAAGCATAATGAAAGTCTATGGAATTAGGGGCTACATGGAGAGGGTCTAAATCTCATGCATTTCGATTATTATTATCTCTTGCAGCTTCACTCTCTTCTCTTACATTTTCATTACTTCTTGCTTGTACGTTTACACAAGTGTGGAAGCACTCAGCATACATTGGAAACTGCTGGCATGCCTAGGTAACACCTGACATACATTGAAAACTACCGGCATGCCTAGGTAACTACTAGCATGCATTGGAATCACCCAGCATGCATTGGAAGCTACCAGTATGCATTGGAAGCTACTAGCAAACATTGGTAGCACCCAACATGCTAATGTGTAAGATTCATGCATACCTCTAAAGACTATGCATAGAGGCTTATGGCTAATACGTAAACCTCATGCATAGTATTTATACATGAGTTTTATGCATGAGGCTTTATGCACAAGTCATGTATTTGGCTTAGTCATAAGCCTCATGCAAGAGGCTTATGCACTAGCCGCATGCATAAGCTTTATGTCCTAGCCTCATGCATAAAGAATTATGCATGTCTCATGCATATGGTACCCTATTTAGAGATACATAGCTCTTTATAAAGACTATGCATAGAGGCTTATGGCTAATGCGCAAGCCTCATGCATAAGCTTTATACATAAGCCTTATGCATGAGGCTTTCTGCACAAGTCTCATGCATGTGGCTTATTCATAAGCCACATGCATAAAGCTTATATATAAGCTTCATGCATATGGCTAATGCATTAGTCTCATCAAGAATGCATTGCATTCCCTTTGTCAACCTTAAATTGGATAAGGTCTTCACACTTTGGAAAGACCAAGACAAAGCAAGGAAGAAATAAATATGTGATCACCTTAAATTAAAATTTTATATTCCTTATTCATCACTAGAATTTAAAGATGGAATAATGAAGAGATAGATGAAGTTCGTTTTGCGTAATAGAAAGACAAACATAAGGAGGAACTTGAAGCTCAGTAATTTCTCAAGTAAATAATGAGAGACTAGAAGGGGAAGAGAGAATTCCAACAAATATCGGTAGCAAGAAGCAGTGAGCGTGACAACTCGCTTGGTCGAAAGCAATATAGTGCTTCTCACTTTAAATCGAGAGACAAAGCTCACATGATAGCACGATTTATAAAAACTCCCAATTCTTTTGTTTTTCTCATCATGAGGTATATAATCATCTAATTTTATAAGCTCCAAATACTTTTCTTCTTTCCATCATCTAATTTTAGCTATAAAGTAGTAAATTCATGACATCTACATCTTCATAGAAAGAGGTAGTGCATCAACCTCCCACAAAGGAGAAATATGACTATAACCAAAGTTTTTCAATACTTGGACTTAGCTAGAGTCTAGTGGAGTAGAGCTCAACTAGGAAAGTTTACAATTGAGTGCTACTATAAGTGTGTCTCCATGTCTTTTGTCACAACATGCTTGAAGCTACTCAATTTATGAGTCTCAATAATTGTGTTAACTTTATTTAACATGGTGTATGTAAGATGATGATGATGATAACGATAACGATAATGACAATGATGGCAATGAGGACGATGAAAATGCCAATAATTGATATGGTATCTAGATGTATTAAAAAGGCTTTGTCTACTCGTCTTTAAGCTAATAGTCTTGAGTTTTTTTATACTCTTTGTAATGAGTTTTTTATGGAATACATCTCTCCAAAGAAAACAACCTTTTTTTTAATGCTCAAGTGCTTGCAAGCATTTAGTAAGGTTACGTTTTCTTTATCCTCAAGTAATATAACTTTTTATTTATGCTCCCTTGTTTACTTTGTAGCAATAAAAATCTCCAATATATAGAAATTTCAGACACGTTGTTTTTTTAAATATTACTCTTATTTGCAAAAAATAGCAAAAATGCGTCTTAAAGTGGCACTCATCGACAGCAGACATCCGGATTTCCCCACTATTTAATAATTTGACAAAACAAGAGCATATCTTAGCTATTGTCAAATCTAAGTAAAGCCTCCAGAGGCCACCAACCGCCAATCCCTATAATGGATTTGTAAAACGTAAGAGCATGTACAAAAACGAAGGGGGGGTGATGAGATTCATGAGTTATGACTGATGATGATTATCCATAACAATCCAAGTTATGGATACCAATACTCGGATTGCTATGGCCCGTGATAGCATATTCATAACATCGGTAATCCAGCCACCATTCAGCAAAGACAAAAGTCGGTCATCCAAGGCCATTACTATCATCGTCCAGTTAGTTCATCGTCAATGTCGTGATTATCCGGTGACAATCCACCATTACTGCAGATCGTAGGTGGCTGCGGCGCACGCATAATGGACTCGCTCAACCTGGGTGAAAGAAAACATTAGGGTATTATAATCAATATAACCGTTCATTAGTATGACAAATGATTCATAGTGACAAATGATTCACATAGAGTCTAAAGTCTGAAACTGCTAATCATAGTAGCACAATTTTCTCTCCTAGCGAGAGAAGTTTACCCTAATTGTAATGATGTAACAGGATAACTGGGCTGGATAGCCTTCGCCCTAGAAGGTATTTGATAAGCTAGCGTTCTTGACACACGTGCGGCGGCATCGCTATCAGTTGTAGTACTCCCCTTAGCATCTGCAGCAGCAGCGCCTAGAGAGTTCTGTAACTTAATGATCTGCTTCAAATCCAATGCGTCAGTGTGCTAAAATGCATTAGTCACTAGTGAATGTACACAAAGCCCTAATCCATGTGCGTTTCTATCCATCTTGCTGATCTCCATCCAAAAATCCTCCCAAACCTTACTTTTTCCCTTGCGCTCTTGTTCTCCGCTTGCAAATAATGGGCCTGCATCATCAATTCACCATTCACGATCTCCATTTCGCCTTCAAACGTACTTCCAATGTTGCGACCAGATCTCTGGCTAGTTGCCTACCTTCCGATTTAGCTCCTGCAATTGCTCCATCATCAATTGATCCTACATCAGCACGTTACCCGATCAGAACAAATGTACCACAATGGCCGTGCATGTGCATTACCTTTCTTTGCATGGCTTGAATCTCATAGAGTTCATGTGTGTACCTAGTGCTCGAACAAAACAGGCATTTAATGTTTTTTTCACCGGTTGGAACTTAATTTGACCCTGTTTTTTTTTAAAACCCCTAAATTTTTCATAGTTTAGCAAAACAACGAGTAGTGGTAAGCCACCCATGGAGCTAGACACCAACACAACCCTAGCACGCACATGCCCATAAAAAAGCATGCACGTCACATACCATGGACCCATCCATTAGAAGTGTCACTTACACTACCCATTAGTATGCTAACCATTACCTGGGATCTTTGGGATGCTCCACAACTTGAACTACTCACAAATGAGATATAATCCTAAATATATAGTCATGTGACCAATTCACACTATTATAAGAACTATGTGGCCAACCTCTAGCACTAGCCACATTATGTCGACACAAAACAAGACATAACACTATCAATACCCACCCATTAAACATTATGTCCACACAAAACAAGACATAACACAATCAATACCCACCCATTAAATAACCTCCCATTTATGAAAAGTTAAGACAAGCAACGGTAGAAAAAATAACCTCCCACTTATGAAAAGTTAAGACAAGCAATGGTCGAAAGATACAAAGACAAACACTACTGGAAAGGTACATGGACATCCACAATTTGGCAAAGATTAGGCGAAATAAGGATACTATTAAAATTTAACAATGATCAAATGATTTAGAACCCCTCGACAGAGTACACAATATCTAGACATGGTTCCTAAATGGTATAAACGTCAAAAGCATTAGAAAGAGGCAGAAAAACTTCTTCACAAATCATGTTTTGCCAAAATTTAAGGTCACATGTTTTTTTCTTCCTCTTTAGGTAGCACTTTCATTCTAGCTCGTTTTTGTTCACCCATTTCTACTCATGTGCTGCTCATGTTCATTTGTTGCCTCTCCTACAGGCTGCAGCCCGTATGCTGCGCACATTGCCCCCTCCTATAGCTTGGGCCCTATAAGCCCGTGTAGACCTCACCTTCCTCTTCCTTCTCCGTCATCTTCCTCTCCTTCCTTCCTTCCCCTCTTCTTCTCCTTCCTCCTTTCTTCCATTTTCTCCCCATTTTCCCCGCATCTTCATCTTCCTCCCTTCTTGCAATTCTTCCCATTTTCCGCTTCTTCCACTTCCTCTATTTTTTCCCTTTAATCCAATGAATCCAATATCAAATTCGTTATCTTTTAAGTTTCTCTTAAGCTGTGTGTTTATCTTTAAGAACTTTTTTTAAAAGATTATATATATAATATAGAATTTCTAAAACTTACGATTTTTTAGTGAAGGACAAAGAAAAATCTCAAATCTTTCAAAACCTCAAAACATTTCTTCTGACTGTGGACTATAATGAAGTAGGTAGAAGCCCTTATAAAGTAAATGGTGAAGATATAGAAGGGGGATAATCAAGAGCAAAGAAAGGATGCTTGTCAAATTTATGGAAGCCCAAAACACCAAGCAAATGCATGTGCTCACAGGTTCTGTGAGCGGTTAAAGTGTAACCATCACCCACATCAACGCATCAAGAGGACTAATACTAGCAAGGTCCACCTCAAGCAACACAAGGTCAGGATTATAGAACAAGCAGATACTAACAGAAAGAAGGATATCATTGCAATGTAGGGTCTCCTAACAGCATCACCATCAGTAAAAAAACAAGCCATCAACATGATGATAGTGGAAGAAGAGCCGTAAATCAATGCAATCACATGCTTTAAAGGACCGGTAATTGTGATTGAAGAAAAGATGGAAAATAGGATTTCCATTCCCAATAGGATGGAAGTGAGGTACATCACTAAAGAAATCACCAAGAAATTATAAAAACTACTAGCACCCAACAAGAAATCCGAGTTGAATAGTAACTTTCAGTAAAGCCAACACAAGGTGGCCGTAGGAAGAACCCGAATAATTCAAACACCAAATGACAATATTTTCGTAGAGATTCTGCATCCAGAATTAAGAGCAACAATCGACAAAAGCAACAGAGGGAAGAATGCTTATCAAGTAAAAAATTCAGAAGGACGCCAAAACTAGCAAGCAATCAAGTTGAGGAGACCACGAGGAAAAGAGGTAGAGGGATCTAGTGAAAGCGAGAGAAGTCCTGTGAGAGTATCAGCTTTTAGATTATAATGCAAGAGGTTTCAAGGGATTCCTAAATAATACGATCAAGTTGATCTTTAACGATAGAAAAACACTCAAGTTAGAGAATCTCAAAGCCATCAAACATCCATAAAAAATAAAGTATCCAATGATTTAGCACTTTTCTTTGCAAGATGTTATGGCACCTCAATGATGGATGAAACACATTCAAAAGTAGATCAAAATGCAAGGGTTTCCACATCTCATGTTGTGTCATAATCAATGTGTATGTTGGGCATAATCAATCAATATTGTGCATAAAGCTAAAAAATCAAGGCTTTGTAGAGAATTCCATTCAATGTTAAAATTGTTGATCAAGTTCATCATAGAACTCTAGAACCACATGCCATGATCTGTAACCTCAAGATCTCCCTTCAAGGCAAAGATATCGAGGTAACATTCATAGTGATAGAGATGAAGTGACTACTAGGGAGACTCTGGCTTAGAGCATCCCAAGTCTTCCAGAACTGGACAAAAGATAGGATAACTTTTTTATGCATACAATGTCTTTCTTGGAGAGTAGATAGAAGTCTATGATCAGTGGTTGGAAACTCCAAGATACAACATATTGAGACTTCACTAACGGCGCTCTATATCTTTCTTGTAGAGGAAATTTATCGTCTGAATAATAGTCCCGACACATTTGTAGTAGGTAGAAGAGAAAAGAAAGATGATTTAATAAGTTAGAAGTAGATGAGAAACGCTACCGGCCTTTACACTAAGTAAAGTAAGAATCAACTAACAAAGCATGCGGAGTGCTAGAAGAGCAAAAGATAAAATGGATTAACTCTGTACTGCTCATTGATTTAGGAAACATCCCATATATCAGAAAACTCATCATCTGATCATACCAATTTTTCATTTCCAAAGTCTCAACCTGAAATATATCAGAATCACGAAAGTCATCTGATATTCCATCCAGTTTCTCTCCTGTTTCCAATATGCTAAGATAATTTGCAACCATATGAGTTCTCCCAAGAGTATGAACCACAGTGTAATCAAACTCCTACAAGAGAACTACCCACCTTGCCATTCTTCATGTGACAACTATGGTTTGTTGACCATGTATAGAGAGGCTTGGTGATCCATGTGAAAAATCAGCTTATTTGCTCTAGAAGATAATTTCCAAACTTTTTCAAAGCATAGAACATTCCCAATGCAATTTTCCATTTCCAAAGTCTCAACCTGAAATATATCAGAATCACAAAAGTCGTGTGATATTCCATCTAGTTTCTCTCCTGTTTCCAATATGCTTAGATAATTTGCAACCATATGAGTTCTCCCAAGAGTATGAACCACATTGTAATCAAACTCTTACAAGAGAACTACCCACCTTGCCATTCTTCATGTGACAACTATGGTTTGTTGACCATGTATCGAGGGGCTTGGTGATCCACGTGAAAAATCACCTTATTTGCTCTAGAAGATAATTTCTAAACTTCTTCAAAGCATAGACCATTCCCAATGCCTCTCTTTCTGTACTGAATAGTTTTACTCTGCAGTGGCCAACACTCTACTTGCATAGTATATTGGTCTAAACCAACCTTTTATTTTCTCCTGCATCAGTACTGCTCCCACTGTAATGTGAGATGCATCAAAAAAATATGAAACTCTAGATTCCAAACAAGAGGCTACAAAATTGGTGCCACTACGAACATCTCTTTCAGTGGCCTGCATTATTTTTCTTGTTCTCCCCCCTATACAACAACCACCTTCTTCTTTGTTAATCTTGTTAAAGGTTGACAAACATGGGTGAGGTATCTCAAAAACCTGTTATGCCACTTGACTTGTCCAATGAATCAACCCAGCTACTTCACATTCTTTGGTGGTATAGTATCCTGTATTGCTTGAACTTTCCTTTAATCAATCTCCATCCTAGTCTTTGAAATAACATATCCGAGCAAAATTCCTTTGCTTCCTACAAATTCACACTTGGATGGATTCAATGCCAATCTTGACATTCTGCACTTCTCAAAGCACATCCTGGGATGATTGCTATGATCCACCACTTTTCCAAACACATTGAAATCATATAGAAAAGCTGTCATGAAAGTTGTAAGAAATGGTGCAAACACCTGTTGTACCCATTTCTGAAATGTAGGAGGAGCATTTTTCATGGCAAATGTCATCACATTACTGGCAAAGACTCCCCATTCTGTCACAAAAGATGTCTTATCCCTATCTTCAAGTGCCATCAAAATCCGATTGTAGCTACTAAAGTCATAGAGAAAACTGTATATCTCATGTCCTACAACTAAATCAAGCAAAGTGTCACAAAATGGTAGTGGAAAAGGATCTCTGATGGTTACTGCATTCAGCTTTCTATAATCCACACACACCCTAATCTTTCCATGCTTTTTAGGAACCACCACAATTGGTGACAACCAAGTAGCTGCATGTGCAGGATATATAAATCCCACTCTCAAAATCTTATCAATATCCTCCTTTACTTCTTTAAAAAATTTTGGATTCATCCCGTATCTTTGTTGAACTACAAGTACAACATCCTTTTTCAAATTGATCTTGTGCTCGCAAAATTTTGGATCCACTCCCTTCATATCTATATAATGCCATGCAAAAATATCCCTGAATTCCAACCAAAGGCTTTTAAGATCTTCCTTAAATTGTCATTTTAGATTTTTATTGATTTTTACATTTCTTGGATCCTCATGTGTTCCAAATTTAAATCATGCAAATCATTATCTTTAACCCTTGATGTCTTTGACATATGTTCTTCTTCAAAAGCTTTTTTAGCTTGTATCACAACTTTAATTCCTTCCTTTCTATTTTCTACTCTTTCCTCATCCTGACTTGATGCAATCTCTTCCTGCATTCTTTGATCAATTCCTGATCTAACATAATTGGAGTTTTCTTGGCTCGTACTCCTTCTGAAACACATACTGCTGCACAATCTGCTTAACATCCACCTCAAAAATAGGCACCATTGATGGATTGCTCTTCAGAAATTCTTCTTCGTCATCCTCCTATAGTTCTTGTATCATATTGATTGTTTCCACAAGCAATGGCGTGAAAGCCTGATGTATGGTCTTCTTGAAAACCGTGTCCAGCTTGACCTTCTTCTTGCCTCTCCTTATCACAATCTGATCAACTCCCCAATCTTGCTTCACTTTGGAAGCTCTCAACCAAGGTCTTCCTAGAATCACGGTATAATGATTTTCTAATTCCTCAAGTTTCAGGACAACAAAATTTATTGCAAAATTCAGTCTAACAATCTGTAAATTTTGCCCTCTAACAATTCCCATAGGTTGTACCCTCCTCTGATCTGCCATTTTCACTTCAAAGAGTGCATCATCAAATTCAAAAATCTCCAATTTCTTACAAATTGATTCTGGAAGGATATTGACACCTGAACCTCCATCTAATAAGGCTCCCTTAATGTTAAAGTTTCCAAGGTTAACATCCAACCGAGGGACTGTGTACTCATCATCCTCCACTTGGGATGGTTTTGGTGGAACCCTTGCATCATCTTTCTAAACTGTTAACACATTGCCAACCTTCCACTTTGCCATAAGCTTTTCCTTAAATTTTGGCACCAAGCTCAAAACTTGTTCCATAGTTAAGTGCAATTGAGCTTTTATTAAAGCCTAAAATAAGCCTTCTTCATCTAGGGTAGAGTCTTGCTTCATTTCCAACCCACTTTTCTGATATATTGGCAATGCAACCACATCCTGAGAGGGTAACACTGGTATAACAGGTTTCTCCTCCTCTCTTCCTTGGACTTTATTCAACTCCTTTCTGACTCCCTGTTCTAATTCTCTTCTGAGCTTCCCGTTCAATGGGATCCTCCTCCTTAGCTGAAACTTTGTTGCGGATTCTCGTGTAAGGCATATAGCTAGATGAAGGGCCACTGAAAGCATACAGCTAGACCCAACGACAATGCAGGTCCCTCATCTAGTGGGAAGAAGATGGGCACTCTGAATGCCTCAAGATCGAGGGAATCAGGCAGTCCTTCCCGATTATCCAAACTGCAGCCTAGACAAAGGCGTTTCGCAGAGCATTCGTCAGTTGAAGCACCCGAGAAATCACACGATTTATGAAGCACCCGACTGTTGCTATTCCAAGATTACCTTTCCAGAGGCTTGTCAGGAGAATTTGCGAGCGAAATGGAATTTTATTTAGGTGGAAGACATCGACCCTATTTTGCTTGCAGGAGGCAGATTGGATGATTAAATTTTTTTTGGGTAGTTACGTTCTTACGGCCCATGCACACAGGATCACAATGATGAACAAAGATTTTTTCAGCCTAGTAGCCCTTTGTTTTAGATATGATAAGTTACTTAGGCCAGTTACAATTACTGATGCACGAATGGTGCAAATTTTGGATGTCCATCCCGTTCAAAAAGTGAGAATTGAAGAGGTGACGGAGGGAGTTCCAGAATATGAACATGAGACTCGGGCAAATTTTCAGGCAAGCGCTCAAAGGGAACATCATGTGGCAATGCTTGCATTGCAAACAAAAAGAGAAAATGTTCACGCACTTCATGCGATGAATCGAGAGGCGCTTCAATTTTTGTTGCTGAAGTTCTATGTACCCTATCATATTAGAAGGCAAAGATGTTATTTCCCAATTCATGCTAAGGAGATAAACATTTTGTTTGATCCTAGAATTGAAGTCAACGAGACAAAGTGCTTAGATGTGTTTTTAGGTATACTCTTTTCTCTATCCTCCCACAAATTTTCATTCTTGGCTCTTAAGAGTTTATCCCTAACTCTTGATATGTTGTTATTTCACAATTGCCCGAGGATGTACAGCATCGGGTGTTCTAGATTGATTCGCTAGTGTCAACACTTTTGCTAGTAGAGTCAGTTCCCTACCTTGATGTGCTAATTTGGTTTCAGGACGTCTAGTTGGACGATGCTCGAGTAATTTTTTTGGCATATAATGAAAAGTGAGTTTGTCTCTGTATCTCTCTTGCATGATGTCTATACGAATCAACATACACGAGTTATATAGTGCTTCCTTTGGCACGTGCTCTTGCTTCACAGTGAATCGATTCACCACAATGCGAGGAGGCATTTTGTTTTTCATTTGGCTTGAAACTAATAGAAATCTATTTGCATGTGATGGAGTGCCCATTGGAGTCTTGTTCTAGTCGATGTGCAAGACAATGTTATTTACCTTGCAAATTCGACATCTGGTGTCCATGGCAATGTTTTGCTGTGAGGTAAAATCATTAGAATACATATTATTGTTTAAGTTAGAAGTCCGGATTGATCAGGATATTGATTGGTCTTTGTTTATAGTGGTGTCAGGAAACTAATGGCCGCTTATGAGAGCCTGAGCATAGACATCGACACCCTAGAGCGAGCGACCATTCGAAGGGTTAGTGTGCCCAAACAAGATGATGGTTATAGCTATGGATGGAGGGTTGCTCTCAATGCATTGTTGCTGCTACACGGAGCATTTTTCAGCTCCGTTCAGAGGATGTAAGCATTTTTAAACTCCCATACACATGCATACTCTTGTTTATCTTCTTGTATATTTTCATGTTGATCTTATGCCTTGATGAATTGTGATGGCAGTTTTCATCCATGTCTTGTAACGTGGACCTAGACGTCCAAACGTTTAGGAAGGAAACGATTGCAAAAATGATCGAGGTCCCAGAAGCAATGCCTCCAGACCGCTCAATGGACATCATCTTGCCCAATCCACGAGGGGGGATAGGCCCCCCTGAGCCTCTTAGATGGGCTCCGTACTTGGGAGAAGAGCCATGGCTCCATCCTGAAGCCCAGGCATATGGGTTCAAGTGATATATAGTTTTTTCCTTATCAATGTGGTGTTGGATTGCTTCTTCTAACAAATGCACTCCACTCTGTAACATGCTATTTGTAAATATGCAACGACACATGTACATTTATATTTTTTTACACATATTAATGTTATTAGAGAGAACATCAATTGTAAATGCACTTTTAATTTGAAAATGATGTATAGTACGTTGATTCAGGTGCATTTACATCAATTTCAAATTAAAAGTGCATTTACAATTGATGTTCTCTCTCCAATAACACTAAATATGTGTTAAAAAATATAAATGTACATGTGTAGTTGCATATTTACAAATAGCATGTTACAGAGTGGAGTACATTTGTTGGAAAAAGCAATTCAACAACACATCGATAAGGAAAAAACTATATATCACTGGAACCCATAGGCCTCGGCTTCAGGATGGAGTCATGGCTCTTCTCCCAAGTATGGAGCCCATCTAAGAGGCTCAGGGGGACCTATCCCCCCTCGTGGATTGCGTGGGATGAAGTTCTTTGGGTCGTCTGGAGGCATTGCTTCTACGACCTCGATAATTTTCGCAATCGTTTTCTCCCTAAACGTTTGGACGTCTAGGTCCACATAACGAGACATAGATGAAAACTACCATCACAATTCATCAAGGCATAAGATCATCATGAAAATATACAAGAAGATAAACAAGAGTATGCATGCGTATGGGAGCTGAAAAATGCTTACATCCTCTGAATGGAGATGAAAAATGCTCCGTAACAGCAACAATGCATTGAGAACGCAATCCTCCACCCACAGTTATAACCATCATCTTATTTGGGCACACTAACCCTTCCAATGGTCGCTCGCTTGAAGGTGTGGGTGTCCATGCTCAGGCTCTCATAAGCGGCCATTAGTTTCGTGACACCACTGCAAACAAAGACCAATCAATATTTATCCTGATCAATTCAAACTTCTAACTTAAACAATAATATGTATCGTAATAATTTTAACTCACAGCAAAACATTGCCATGGACACCAGATGTCGAATTTGCAAGGTAAATAACATTGTCTTGCACATCGACTAGAACAAGACTCCAATGGGCACTGCATCACATCTAAATAGATTTCTATTAGTTTGAAGCCAGATGAAAAACAAAATGCCTTCTCGCATTGTGTTGAATCGATTCACTGTGAAGCGAAAGCACGTGCCAAAGGAAGCACTATATAACTCGTGTATGATGATTCGTATAAACATCATGCAAGAGAGATACAGAGACAAACTCACTTTTCATGATATGCTAAAAAAATTACTCGAGCATCGTCCAGCTGCACCTCCCGAAACCAGTTCTGCACATCAAGGTAGGGAACTGACTCTACTAGCAAAAGTGTTAACACTAGCGAATCAATCTGGAACACCCGATGCTATACATCCTCGGGCAATTGCAAAATAACAAAACTTCACAAGAAAACATATCAAGAGTTAGACATAAACTTTTAAGAGCCAAGAATGAAAAATTGTAGGAGGATAGAGAAAAGAGTATACCTAAAACTACATCTAAGTACTTTGTCGTTGACTTCAGTTCTAGGATCAAACAAAATGTTTATCTTCTCAGCATAAATTGAAAAATAATATCTTTGCCCTCTAATATGATAGGGTACATAGAACTCCGGCAACAAAAATTGAAGCGCCTCTCGATTCATAGCGTGGAGTGTGCGAACATTTTCTCTTTTTGTTTGCAATGCAAGCATTGCCACATGATGTTCCCTTTGAGCGCTTGCCCGAAAATTTTCTCGAGTCTCATGTTCATGTTCTGGAACTCCCTCCATCACCTCTTGAATTCTCACTTTTTGAACAGGATGGACATCCAAAATTTGCACCATTCGTACATCAGTAATTGTAACTAGCCTAAGTAACTTATCATATCTAAAACGAAGGACTACTAGGCTGAAAAAATCTTTGTTCATCACTATGACCCTGTGTGCATGGGCCGCAAGAACATAACTATCCAAAAAAAATTCAATCATCCAATTCTCTGCGGCCTCCTACAAGCAAAACAGGGCCGATGCCTTCCACCTAAACAAAATTCCATTTCGCTCGTAAATTCTCCTGACAAGCCTCTGGAAAGGTAATCTTGGAATAGCAGCAGTCAGGTGCTTCATAAATTGTGTGATTTTTCGCAGCACTGACGAATGCTCTGCAAAACGCCTTTGTCTAGGCTGCAGTTTGGATAATCGGGAAGGACTGCTTGATTTCCTTGATCTTGAGGCATTCAGAGTGCCCATCCTCTTCCCACTAGATGAGGGACCTGCATTGTCCTTGGGTCTAGCTGTATGTCTTACACGAGAATCCTCCTTAGCTGAAACTTTCAAGAATCTCGTCAAGCATTGTGTAGGCTCCCACTCCTGGAGATTGGATGGGTACAAATCTGTGCAAGGAAGAAAAATGTATATCAATCACCTTATTTGCAACATTAGAATACAAAACACAAGCACTTACAATGTGGTCTGTGTCTTAGAGGTCCTTCCAATGGTCCCACGTTGATCTCTTTTTGCATGAATACATGCTGGATCAACACTTCTTTGACAGTTTTCCCTCCTAGTGCCATCTTGAAGTCAAGGATCCTTCCTTTCCAATGTATGGCCAAGTCGCTAAATGCCTTTCCCTTCACTCGCGGGTAGTGGTCACGTTTTCGTGGCTGCATAGTGACCCAAGAGTACTTGTATACTTGAGGAGTCCATTCTTCGTTCTCATCTTTTATGTTATACAATACAACAGATAAGATACTGCTCCTTGCTGATTTCAGTCCACTTTCGGTTTCCATGAGAGATTAACAGACGTATGAGAAAGAAGTAGCAGAAAGTGGATGACTGAGCTAACCACTTTTGTGGATCAAGGAGGGAAGAAGAAATGAGAGACGGTGTGTCCTTTTGGGTGCCAAAGATGTTTCGAGTTTCAAAAGTGGAAGCAAGTTGAGAGAATAACCAGGAGATTGGGTATCTATCTATTCCAAGCATTCAAAATCATTAGTTCTAGGGATGGTGGAAAGAATTTTTTAGTGCTCCACATCTAACACAGGAATGTGAAAAACATTCTTTTATTGTGTTAGGTACTGACAAAAAAATGATTTAAAATATTTTAAGACAAGGTGATGGTTTTTTTAATATTTCATGGAGATAAGAGTTTCTCCACATTTTAGGTGGGTATCTATGTGTCTTATATTATATTATTATTGAAACAGCCCTCTTTTGAGTCTAGAATTTTCCTAATGCTCCTATTCTAATTCTCTTCTGAGCTTCTCGTTCAATGGGATCCTCCTCCTTAGTAGCTGAAACTTCAGGGGACTTCTTGCTACCCTGATTTTGTGACCTCTACTAATTGCCATTGAATCCACATCCTGCATGTCTTCAATTTTCATACATTGTGTACAATCACACTTCCAATGAATTTACTGATTTGTTGATTCTGATTCCCTTCCTGCCTTTCATTGTATTTGACAATTGGAATTTCCCTTTCATTTATGTGCTTCCACCCAAGCTCACATCTTGTACGCTGCCACTACCTGGCAAGCCACAATAATTACAGTTGATATTTCTGTTATGATTATTGTTGTTATTTAAATTCCTCTACTGACCTCCCCACTAAGGATTTTGATTACCCCATTGAGGGTTTTGATTCTGATGCATAGATTGACACTGATTTGGGTTTTGATTTCTCCTTGGAGGACTAGTAGCCCTTCTATTCTGCTCAACTCCAATCTAATTAGCTTGAGAATTTGATTTCTATTCTGATTTGGGTTTTGATTTCTCCTTGGAGGACTAGTAGCCCTTCTATTCTGCTCAACTCCAATCTGATTAGCTAGAGAATTTGCATGTTGATTCGTTTGAACAATGTTGGGTGGAACTCTTCCTATACTATGGAATATACTAACAATTGGCTGTAATATGATCTAGCTTTTGGCAAAGCTCACAATATGGCCTGGATGCCTCACCCACGGTTGCCATTCCCAAGACTTTAATATTGTCAAGAATGTTCTCCTCCCAATCATCCTCCTTAAGTGTTTTGATTTTCTTGTTGTATTTCTTCTTGATTTCTTGATTTTCCTTTTTCTTCTTTGTTTTCTTTTTCTTCTCAATCCAATCCTCATCATCTGAGATGTCAGAGTTATCTTCCTCATCCTCTCAATCACAATTTTCTTCTTGTGAATCTTCACCATCTTCTCCATTAGAGTCTTCTGACTGCTTCTTCTGTTTTGAAGATAATCCTAATCTCCTTTCTAGCCCGTGAGTGTTGTATTCACCAGGTCATTAAAGTCATTTGCATTCGAAATGTCTCTTCGTGTCACAGAACTCTGAAGTCTTGTTCTTAGGCCCTTGCAAAAATAGTCTCCCAACTGTTTAGGAGTTGGCCTCTCATTTGCCAATAACCTATTGTACAAATTTCTGAATTTTTTAAATCTTCCACACCTAACTCACCCTGTTTCAGTCCCCTAAGCTTCTTGAGAATATCTTCAAGGGTTTTCTCCTTCTTGAACCTTACAAGAAAAGCTTCTTTGAGAGTATTATTGTTCGGGAAATGTTGTAATCCATATTGAGTAAACCATCCCACTACGTGACTTTCCAATGTAGCAGCAAAGTGTTCTCTTCACTTCATCCAGATATATCCGAAAACCACTAGCCTGACATCTCATTTCAAACTAACCAACATAGCTATTAGCATTAGTTTTTTTGGAGCCACTGAATTTGGTTAGGCCAATCTTGGGGTTTGTTGGGGCACTAGGCGGTGGAGGATTTGCCTACATTGGTGGTGGTCTTCTTCTTTTGGGAGACTACTGTGGTAATGGATTGAAATCCAAAGATCTCTTTGCCCTCAGCAATTGAGCACTAAGTGCTCTTGTGCCAAGAAGCCTTGCCACTCCCCTAGTAATTTCAGCATTTGGTGATGCTATTTCCTCCCCTCCTACAGATTCAAGGGGAATGACGTCTTCATCTAAGTCCTTCATTACTCGTGAATTAGGTGGATTGATTCCTTCATTTGGATCCTCTACCAGAGATGATAATCCTTCACCCAACCTAATTTTGAACCGTGTGTCCATGAAAAGATCTTTTGAAATGTTGTTCTTCTAAAATGAGCATTTGGACCCACAATATTGACACTTGTGATGAAATTGATGGTAATAACAGATCTCTAGAAAACTTCAAGCCTCACTTGGACCATTCACTATTCCAAATAGAAGAAAGTTTTCCCTCTGTGTTTTCCAAACGATTTCCCATATATGCCGAATCACATCCATAGGCAAATGAGGAAACAGCTTCCTTAGAAGTACTTCTACGTAGGTTATATATTCCTATTCCTCGGTAACCTAGTTGCTAAATTCCTGGAGCCATTCATTCATCTTTTCATACTTGCATAGAATTGCTATAGCCATGTCTCCCTCGCATAGACAAAGCTACTAGGCATGCAAAACAACACGATCGCCAAAAGTGTTGAGGCTAAACTCAACCCCAAATAATCATTATACAGACATTTGACATCATAGGAAACAAGCTTCAAACACTTCCCAGACATCACCATCATCATTTCAAGTCACAAAGAGAAACACAAACCAATTGTCTTCATCACAATATACATAATTCAACATTACAGTATATCAAGAAATAGACTCTTGAAACATCAGACAAACCTACAAAACAACAAGACAATTGTAGAGACGCTAAGAATTCACTGTATATAATGTACGATTCAAGACGGTTACATCTATAATAAATAAGTTCCAAAATGCTATCGCTTCAAATCTCAAGTGAAAGACTAAGGTTCAAAGTATTTAAAAGAAACTATGTAAAACTCAAGTTTTTATAAGGGTGGCTCTAATACCATGTTGAAACATGAGTACCAAGCATACATGGCTATGGTGAAGATACCCTAGATACCCTAATCTTACATTAACCACAAGTGTTTAAACTAAGGTGGGTGGAGACTAATCAACAACATGATGAGATGAACTAATTACTTAACAGTAGAGAAAGTTTGGACTCAAATTGGGCTATAGTGAGACATGCATGGCTATGGGTTTCAAATACAAAGTTTCTACACATTCTCTCTCTACAAAAATGAGTTCATAGTGAAATTTTTTCAAGTCAAATCAAAAGTGAGTGGAGTTTGGACATTTGAAATCTACCTTTTGAGGCCTTTCCAATAGCATATAGCATGATGGACAATTTTTCATGATCAAGAAGTCCCAAATTTGGTAACATGCCACATCATCACCAAATTTGGAAACTTCTTGAATATGCGAAACTTCTCATCATGCTACATATCATTGAAAAGGTCTCGAAATGGAGATTCCAAATGTCAAATCTCCACTCATTTCTAAAATGATTTGTTAAAATGTCATCATAATCTCATTTTTGTAGAGAGAGAACGTGTAGAAATCCTTAAAGGACCCAATTTGAGTCTAAATTTTTTCTAATGTCTCGCTTGAATCAAGCACAATTAGGTTATAAGATCAAAACTTATACTCATAGAGATGCATGGGAGATGCTTGTCTACATTGCTTGAAAATGACCCTTTTTATATGAGGGTACACCTCTTACAAGTATGCTCATGTGGAATAATGCCCAAGTGTGACATGCTCTTAATCATGGTCCTCTACTCATACCTTGCTCTCAATGGCCGACAAATTTCAACACCTATCCTTGGTGCCATGATATTCAATCTACCGCAAGGTGGTTGGATGTGAATTAAAAAATATTCATCATTTTTTCTTGGTGCAACATGCTATTCAAGGTGGTGCAGTGTGGTGTTACAATATTTCATCACCCCCTAGGTGTAAGTTGCTACCCTTAGGTGATCATGCATGATAAAAATAGAAGACTAGCTCTACTCATTTGGTGACCTTTTGCAATCATGGGCTAAGCTGGTGAGGATTGTCGTTAAAGCTTTTAGTTCCAAAACAGATGCTCGCAGGAATCTTCACTTTTCTTGATGAAGTCTCCATGTAGTCAGCTTCATGGTTATTCAATACACATTCTTCTTCTTTGTGTCCATGTTTCTTGCAATGCCTTCATTTGGGCTTGTGTTTGAGTTTGCATTCACTTTTAAAGTGTCCCTTCTTTCTGTAGTGGTAGCATTCTTTTAGGCCCTTGTTGATGTAGAATGTTCGTTCACTTGTATTTTGCATACCATTATTTAGTTTCCCCTCTTTTTCAAGTAGTGATGAAATATGACCCTCAAATGTTGGTTCAAGTAAATTCTTTAAAGTGGTCACAAGAGCAACATATTCCTCTTTTTCAAGTAGTGATGAAATATGACCCTCAAATGTTGGTTCAAGTAAATTCTTTAAAGTGGTCACAAGAGCACCATATTCCTATGGAATGCTTTTTATAAGTATGGCAAGTGCATCCTTTTCACCTATCTTTGCATCAATGCCAACTAATTGGGTCATTATGCTTTTCATTTTACTTATGAATTGTCTTAGTTACTCATTAAATTCCATTTTTAAGCCATAAAATTCTATTTTCAAATGGATTTTCTTATTTGGTTGGAACCAATAATAAATTTAACTCTTCTCATGCTTGTTTTGTCGTCGGTTTTGAATCAATTTGATGAATAATATTGGTTACCAAGTGCAATCCAATTAATGATAGGGCTTGTTCATATTTCTAAATCCAATCCTTAGTTGGATTAGAGGGTGCATTCTCCTTAATTAATTTTCATAGCTTTTCGTGCATGAGAAGATAATTTATTTGGGTGGCCTAGGTTTGAAATCCTTCTCGAGAGAACTTCTCAACATTTGTGATAATGTTTGATGCCATTGCAATGGTTATACTAGATTTTGACTCTCGATAGTGTCTAATTGCTTACAAATTAACAATGTAATGGAATTTTAAGTTCACACACATGCAATGATGTGATTTGAATGCATGTGTGTGTTTATAAGTGTCAAATATCAATCCCACTTATGAGTTAAAAAATTACTTTTTGCTCTGGATGATTAATTAATTGTTAATTAATCCTTAATTATAGTGATTAGCAGGGTCGAATCGTCAAACATGCATGTTTACAAGTGTCAAATATCAATCCCACTTATGAGTTAAAACATTACTTTTTGCTCTGGATGATTAATTGATTGTTAATTAATCCTTAATTATAGTGATTAGCAAGGTTGATTCTTTGAGAATTCGATTGATAAAGAGAAAACGAGTTTTTATGGACCTTTTTCCATTACCCACTTTTTTAGCACACTACAGATGATACAATGAAGCAATCGGGGCAAGATTTGATGTGTAGGGTCCGTGGACAGTGACCAACACTCTCCTAAAAGAGATTTAATAAATTATAAGCAGATTAGGAGAAATGAATGAAAGACATGTTCCTGTGTTTTGTGCTATTGCGGGTTGAAATAGCAGCTGAATCGCACCAAATCGTGTGGTAAGATAGGCGCCTTAGTGTGCTAAGGGTGTCTCCAAGGGTTCTTTGACATTGGCTAAGTGAATAAGGAGACTCAAGCACTGATATTTGGAGATTGCACAAACCTGAACCTTGAGTCTGGTGCACCAACATCTTTAGAGGACTCATAAAACTTCCATGGCATGTAAGGAATTCAGTGATTGAGCTTCTCCTAAGACGAATGGCCTACTTTACCTAAAACAAGAAGCGTTGGTTTGCTGTGCATTTTTGGCAATTCTATACCTGCTGCCATGTGCTAGAGGTGATGAAGAGCAATGCCTAGGGAGTGGCAAGAGTCTCCTAAGAGGGTTTACCTAATGATGCTTTGTGCTAAGAGAATCAGCTATTGCAAGCTCAACCTTTCCTTGAGACCTAGTGAATAGGATGAAAATTAATGAGCTAATAACAGTGATTAAGGTGTATTTATTGGGATTACGCTATAAGGAGATGAAAGATATATCTTAATCCAAAGATTAGAGAGTCTATGGAGAGAGGGGAGGCTCTGACACCATGTTGAAACACGAGTACTAGGCATGCATTGGCTATGATGAAGATGCCCTAATCCTACATTAATCACAATGATTAGGTGTTTAAAATAAGGTGGGTGGGATTTTTTAATAGTCCCCTTGCCCTTGATTTGGAGGAGAGGCTTGAGAAAAAGATCTAGCTCAAATGTACCCTAGAACCCCAATTTAACTCTGAAACTAGCGTGTGGTTTTTAACTCAACACATATGATACAATGAAGCAAGCAGCTGAAGGTTTGATGTGTAGGGTCCTTGGACAATGGGCAACACTCTCCTAAAATTGATTTGATCAGTTGCAAGTAAATAAGGAGAAACAAGAAAAAGACATGTTCTTGTGTTTTGCACTGTTGCAAGCTATAGCGGGCTGAATTGCATCGAATTGTGTGGTGTAAAGAGGAATCATTGTGTGCCAAGGGTGCCTCCAAGAGCTCTTGGGCAATGGCTACGTGAATAAGGAGAATCAACCACTAATATTTGGAGCTTACATATACTTGAATCTCAATTTTCTCATCGTGTTAGCTCAAACTAACTCCAGTATCATGTTCAGAGATCTAAAAAACCCCCGATTAGACAATTGAGCATCCATCATGTCAATCAAGGTTTCAAGGGTGTTGTATTTTTCATAATTTATGTCTTCAAATTACATATCACAAACAAATCACTCTTTTACAGTGTATTTTCCCAATTCTTTGATTATGCTTCTTCATGCTTTTCATTAGACCTATGGTAGATCGATTCTCTTGCCTCAAATAGGAGCTTTAGAAGTTTCATCTTTTGTATTTAACTTAAAAACCAAACTTGGGTTTTTAGAAGTGAACTCACACTCCCAAATTGGCTAAAGGTGCAAGAAGGTTGTTAAAAAGGGATTTAAGAGCTATATTGAGTTGGTTTTTCTAAGGACTACGTGATTGGACTTAAATGTCGGGGTTCAGTATAAGAAAATGCTTGTGGCAATGTTCGATGATCAAAGCTAGCCTATTAATGTCAATATCATAATATAGTTTTAAAATACTTGAGATTCTTTTGTACGTTGAAATGTTAAATTATTATGCATGTATATTTTCATGATTTATGTAAAAAAGGTAACCTTTCCTTGAGATTTTGTATATTTTTAAGAGGACCTCTTGAGTTTCTATGCTAGGTTGTGAAGTTCAAGGTTGAACAATGCTCTGGCAAAAATCAATTGCTCGAACGTTATGTATGGCATGTAACATTGCAAACGAGTTGCCATATTACATTATCTTCTATCATCTTTCAAGACTCCATAGGTTTCTTTGAAAGCTTTGAGCATGTACCATGCATGTGGAGCTCGCTTAGAGGCATCTCCATAAGTATCGTTTGTCTCCTACATAAATCACTTCATCAGCACTCTTAGTGTAGAGAACATCAAATCCCACCTTTGAGGGTTTCTCCCTAGTCTATGAGAGTACTGAAACTCGAAGCCTTCACAGGGCAACAAAGTCCTTCAAACTTTCAAGAGAAGCCCTCGAAGAAGGCCACAATTGAAAAAAAAATCCGAAATTCACTAGGTCAAGCTAGTTTATAGCCTTCGAATTTCAAATTCAAGGTTAGGATAGGCCTTCGAATTTCAGCCTGGGTACTCTAGATAATCATGATGGCCGCCAAAGAGCCATCATGATTATCCAAAGAGCCAATGATGGGCGAAATCTCTAGATAATCATGATCAATGTTTAAACTACAAGTCATTAATAACGTCTAATGTAAGCAGCACAGGTCAATAACATTGTGGTACTCAGGATTATAGCATTATAATCTCTAAAATGTGCATCCATATTGAGGGTGTTTTTAAAGTATGTCATCCTTTGGAAAGTTGAGTACGTTGAGAATTAGATTCTACAAACCAAGCCTTAGAAAGGAAAAGAGAAAAATTAAACCAAGAAGCTTACCTTTCGAGCTGTCACACGGCACATATCCATTACTGTCTGTTGCTCAAGCTGGTTGAGCTCCTTCAAGCTTAGCGTTTCGATGTCTTCTCCTGATAAGCGTCTGTGTAGCAACCCATGTTTGAACATGTTGCTGATAAAGCTCAATTCTTGCTCATAAATAATGATTAAACATGCTGCTCAATTTTTATTGGTTGTGAAAAACAAAAACAGTACTCACTTGCTCATGGATTTTAGGCAATCCGATTGATGTTTAAGTCGGCCAACTTCATCAAGCTGCCAATACTGCCTATGTTAATCAAAGGTTCTTTTTAATGCAAGCTTCCATGAGCTAACAACCTCATTATAGCTGAGACACAAACAGGGGCCGATTTCTGAAAGAGACATGGATTGATATGCATGCATACGATAATTAGGCGTGCTTTATAGGTGATTAGAGGAATCAATCCAACGTTTATTCCACCAAATACAGGTGTGCACGTAATCTTACGTTCTTTTTCTCGATAGACTGGTTCTCGTTTTGCTGCATGTCGTTCAAGAATCCTCTTCATACTTTAACTCACAAAACAAACCGACTGTATTAGCTCACTTTTGCACTACAACACACACACCCCGGATCAAAGTAGCTTAAAAAGCATCAACCTCGCAACAAACTCAAATCCAGTGAACCTAAGGAAAGGATGACATCGGATTAATTTCACGAAATAAAACAAACGATTTAGCCAATATATAGAAATAAAAAAGAAGGGAAACTATAAAATTGATATAAGAAAAAATTGTTGTGAATCCTAGGTAGCATTCCCAATTACAAGCGATACTTTACTTTCCAATAACCAAAGCAATTATAATTGTTTAAGAGAAAAACGAATATACTGCGTTAGTGTAATAATGACAAATAAAGATTCAATTAATTGGTGAATCCACAGATCGGAGGACCATGGGCAGCTCCTGTTCGTTGTTCCTCCACTCATGTCGGTGTGTCGGTGTTTCATTGTCTCATGTTGTCTCAAAGATCCTAGCTCTAGGTGGATTCCGAGGAGTCTAGCTCACTTTCTTCTCTTTACACAGGCAGATTTTCCCTGTTTATCTCCTTGCCCACAGGGCAGATCTCTAAACCCCCTCTCCCTCTTGATACTGAAAGTGTGCATTTTTTCCAGAAATTACCACCCCTTAGATAGGTTTATGTATATACCAATACAGGGTTTAGGCTATTTCCGATACTTAATAAACATTAAAGTGCAATCCGACTCCATGAGAGTACTAAAGGGAGATTTGAACCCAGGACCTCATGAATGAGTGTCCGAAGCTTCAAATGTTATTCTAAGACAGCATGCAATCCTCTCTCTCTAATCTCTTCACAACATTACCCTCCATCACATTGGTGGATCAAGGTATGAAACAGGAAGAATTGATGATGAGAAGACCGGATCCAAGGAGAGATACATCTTACGGGCTATCCACATGAGCGATAGCTTAAACAAAAATGTTTGTGGAACCATCCATTTTGCTAGTAGTCACATCTTGTCACGCATAATATCCTTGAAACCTTTTGGTTTATGGAGTAAAGGAATCGGTAACTTAACCATTGAAAATACCTGCACAAGGTGCTCAAATTTACTCTAGATGTAATGAGAAACAATCTTTCGTTCATACGAATTGACTTATTAAGCTACATGGATATCAAAATCATAGGAACCTACCTTTTAGTAGGCAAGAAATAACTTGATCATATTAACTCCATATTCGTTAGAGTGATAGATTTAAAATGTACTTTTCAAGGGCTTTCTAGAATTATGTCACATATCTAAGGGGTTTTAACATAAGATACATAAGGATCACGACCACCCCCTTTTTTCTAGCAAGGAGATGATATGGCTCTTCTTAGAGGACCCTTTTTCAATTTGAATGTTTCCTAATGGATTTCCTTGTTGTACATGAGAAACGTCTTGTTTTAGAGATGATAAGTGGTAGCTACAAGGTTGTTATGTCAAGGTGCATGCATGAGGAACCTCCTCTTAGAGGGCCCTTTTTGAGTTCAAATTCTTCCTAATGGTTTTCTCTTGTACATGAGGAACCTCTTGTTTTAGAGATAATAAGTGGTATTTAGAGGTTTATTACACCTAGGCGCATGCAATTAGTTAGGTGAATGTGTATGTATGTAAAGCATAAGTGACGTATCGTGTGTAAAGCATGTGTGTAAAGATACCTAAACATGAGAAACTCTTGGACTTATTAAATTTTCAATCTCACATCATGCGAGACATTGGATAGTGGTAGTTAATATGATGGGTAACGCCTAAGGAGGAGTTTTAAAATTTTACTTTTGAGAGGGGTGATCCCGTACATACACTCTCAAGTTTTTTGTTTTCCACATGCTCGACATCATGAAACTAAATATTATGTGGTTAGCTTTGTGATTTACTATATTCTTATATGTACTTGATTAATCTTGTAATTGATGGGAAACCCAATACTTTTATAGGTAGATTATGGATAGACATGGAGAATCTAACAGAGTTGTGTCCACTAGCATGAAGCAAAGGCTAAAATGAAAGACTTAATGAAAGAAGAAGAAGAGGTAAATACTAGACGTGTTCCTAATCATTCATGCAATTACAACTTTGGTGACAAGCTCATTCAAAGTTATAAGGTGAAACTAGACTTGAGCCATAAAATAGCTCATTTCACTTACCAATGGATAAATACATCACTTGTGACCAAGCTTGTAAGTTAATCAAGAAAGCATCTCCATATACACTTATAGCTGGGAATTTGTATCGACGAGGCAAAGATGACATCTTGAGACTATGCATTCTAGAGAAACCCATTTCATAAATGAGGTATTGAAATTCTTGTTGGATGAGTTTATGGGGTGATCCATGATGAATCATCATGTTATTATCTAAAAGGAAATAGACAAGCTAAAATCACCCATAAGGTCCTTTGTTCATTCTTAACCAAGGCTGTAAAGGAATCATGTTGAGATTAGGCATTTAAACTTCTTGCTACTCTTTGGGCTTATCAAACGGCATACAAGACAGCTAATGGCAACCCATATGGTCTTGATGATATAAGTCCAAATAAATTACTAATCCCCACCTTGTGGGCAACAAAAGATGAAAATCTTGCGGCTCACAACCTTTTAGAACCATTAATTACATTGGAGAAGTTGGATGAAGCATGACTATATGCGATGATTGAAATGTGGACATAGAAATACCGATGAAAGTGTTGGGTTGATGCCAATATTAAAAACGTAAGTTCCACGTGGGTGATTTAGTGTTGATGTATAACATCAAAAAGAGAAATAAGAAACTTAAGCTTCGAGAACTCTCCAAGAGTGGTGCAATTCAATTCAAAACGTCAGATAGAATTCCTATGGAGACCTTCATGAATGGTAGTAAACTCCATCAATCTTTTTGGACTTTACAAAATTCTAGAACTCTCCAAGAGTGGTGCAATTCAATTCAAAACGTCAGATAGAATTCCTATGGAGACCTTCATGAATGGTAGTAAACTCCATCAATCTTTTGGACCATTAATAGAGGAACAACTTAAAAGCATACATGCCTCCCAAGAAAAACGGAAACTAAAAAGAGAAATGCAAAAAAAAAACTATCAAGGAAGTTAAAGAATGCGAGAAAAAAATCAAATGCAAATGTCAAGTGTTGCAGGTCATGTGTTTTGGTAATCAAAGATAAGGAGGAAGAGTAGGAATTAAAGCCAACTGGCTATGGTTATACTTGACCATGAGCCACACATTCCTCATCAATTAGGATTACTAGATTGTGGCACAAGTTACAATCTTATGTCCTATGAATCGTGAGCATTTCTAGGCAAACCCAAACTAGCTCCTATGATTTCTCAAGTACATGTTGTGAATAATTGCTTAGTAAATTTTGTTGGCATGTGCAAAATGGTATTTTCAATTGTTGACATATCTTTTGAAGGAAAATTGTTTGTTATACCTTCTTCATCACTATCTGAGGAGGTGCTGCTAGGGAAAAATTGGATGGGACATCACTGATGTACCATTGACTGGGACGCAAGGACGAAAACTTAAAAAATTTCTAATCAATAAATCAATGTTCTTATTATGGAAGATGAATAAATTAACTTGCTTGATGAGAACTCCCTCCTTGCATTACCTTGATCCACAATTTTTGCACCCCATGATCTAAGAGGGGAGAGTCCTAACCAAGTCAATCCGTCTACTTGTATCTAACAACAAAGGTTGATTCCATTAAACGACATAACATTCAAAAGCCAAGCCACAAAACGGAGACAACTGATAGAACAATCACAAGCCCAAGACTCTCAATCATGGATAACTAAAAGGCTTTTGGAAGCCTAAAAATGTCCCCTAGGTATAAATATTTGGATTCCTAAATCTACAATACATGGCCACCATTGTCCACTAGCTCAACCAACTCACAAAAAACACAACGCTCATGCACAAATCATGACAATAATAACCAAAAAAAAAGACATACACTGTGTCTCAAACATACTGAAAGCCGCTGCGGAGGCCTGGTCCCAAAAGGTCCCAATAGCGCATAAAAAAGACAGGCGTCGATCCATCCTCCCTTGGGCAACTATGGCACGGCAGGACCCTCAAGGCCTCAGCAAGCTCAACCTCTGAAAGAGGATCACCCAGAACTGTACGCATACGATCTGTGACCCTCCGCTGCACATGGACCCACACAGTCTGTCTACAAGCATCCTGAGCCTCAGTGGCTGGCTCCGCTGAAAGCACGTCTCTATAGAACCCAGTGGCAATGGCTTCGATCTCCCCGGACTCAGTAGCTACCGATCCGTCCGGCCTCCCAAGCTGACGGACTCTTGCTCAAGCATGGTAGGGTCCAGTGATCTCAAAAAACTCCCCAGTCACTCTATCACCAAGCTGTGTCCAGTGAGAGGCCTGGCGACGATAATAAAACTCATGTCTCTGCTCCTCTGCCTCTCTAACCTCCTCGCATGCCTGGCTCAGCTGGGACGCCACCCACTCACATGCAAGCTGCTGCTGCTGAAGGCGCTGAAGGAAGGTTGCGTCTCAGCCGATGCTCCTGCTCCCGAGTCTCTCTTAGCCATGTCAAAGCTGCAGAGTGCAGAAAAGAGCTAAGCTCGATGAGTCCCTGGGCACACTGGCCTGCTGCATCCTAGTCAGAGCATTGACTATCATGCCAGATCCTCTCAATGTCCTCAGCAAGACTAGGATCTGTAAGTACCCTCTCTGGGATCCTCAACTGCAGGCTGGGCTCCCGTGTCCGCTCCTCAAATGTAAAAATAACTGGCGCATGGTCTGAAAATGAGGTGCCAGCGAGAATGCCAACGGATCCCCCTCGCTCCCCTAACCAGTCGCCCACATAAAAGCGACCAATCCGTGATAGATTAGTCCCTCCCTGCTGGCAATCCGACCGAGAGAAACTAAGACTGTCCTGAGAGCGGGAGAAGGCCCCATGCTGCCATGCATCAGTGATCCTCAGTGACATGCAAAATTGCTCCCAAGCTGCAAGCTCCGTGCCATGCACTGTAACATGACTACCTCCCACCCTATCGACTGGGTCCTCAAGCTTGTTGAAGTCTCTCCCGACACACCAATGTGCGGCCTCTGGCAATGCATCCGTAACTTGGGTCCAGAACTCTACTCTGGCACTAGCATGGTTGGGCAGGTAGACATTAAGCACGCCCAAGAGCTCATCATGCATCCTCAGAATGACATACCGTGCTCTACCAGGCAGCACAGGGAGCAGATGGGATGGCAGGAGAGGGGGGAACGTGCAGACAACGCGAGCAGGAGGGGAGCGTGATCTTCAGCGAGCCACAATATTATAAAAGTGTTCTCATAGGTCGAAGTTATGGACTACAAGAGATGTTTACTTTGGCTCTTCACATGGCTTCGTTTCCGATTATGATGGCACTTGCTACTACACTTGATCTGGAGGTGCATCATCTCGATGTTTGGCCTACGTTTTTACATGGTGATCTCTCAAAAGAGATTCATATATATAGTGCAACCATCCTTCCATCTTTCAATACATCATCCTAGTTACGTTTGCAGGTTACATCGTTCCCTTTGTGATCTAAAACAGTCCCCATTGTCTTTGATATCATTGTTTTCATAAGTTTATGGTCTCTCATGGGTACACAAGATTGTCCATAGATAGGATATTGATTGTTGCTCTATATGTTGCTGATATACAATTAGTAGGTTCCAACCTCTCCGACTACCTTATCATCCTCCTCCATTGACCACAATTTAAGCATTTCAGGGTCTACAAAAGCTCTACATGAGGGATTCTTGCACAAGCCATCCCATTTCCATACTTCCCTACATGCAAGCTCTTTGACGAACAAACCTTTTCAGCATCTTCATGAACCTCTCCAAAAAGAACATCCAACATGAATGGACGACCCCTGCCATAGCCACCTCACAACATGAACTAGGAGATGCATTTGTATGGTTAAGATGTTGGTCGGGAGAAACTTCTCGACTAATGTAATTGCTTCTATGGCATTTAAGCAAGCTACTTACAAAGTGTCTTTTCTTATCTCCTTCAATGAAATCCAATGGACCACAGTGCCAATCTTGTATATTGTATCCCTTATGTTGTTGATAAGGTAACCTTTTATAACCACACGCAAGAAAAAATGTAAGAACTTGTGCTAATCACGTGAGTTTAAGCCAGAGAGCTTGTTATCCTTTGTAAATGCCCCCTTTACGTAGTGCATTCATCTAGTGGAAAATATACCATTTTTCTTTCATATAATAATCTTTCATCGTCGAAACATATGTCAGAGATATGTTAGTAAAAACGTCAATAATATCATCCGTAATAGTATGGACACATATTTGGACGCATATACTAACGCTTTTACCAGTGTATCTTCTGACCCTTTTATCGATGTCTATTCGACAATATTGCCAATGTATGTTCAAACACTGAAAAATAACAAAGCCGAAAAGTGGACTCTATTTTGCTCATTTTTGGCTTCTTCTCTTCCATGCGCAGTGAGTAAATCTTGCTTCCTTCCTAATTTGCATGTCCCCTCTTTCTCTCCTACATCCCTACACTCTCCTACTCTAACATCTTGCTTCCTTTTTAATTTTTGACAAATCAAATATTCTAATCTCTTTTTTTAATTTTTTTTCATAGATTTTTTTAACCGCCTTCCATCCGGTGAGCTTTTGGTTTTTCTCTCTGTTACATCTCTGCACTCTCCTATGTTTTCATCTTTCTTACTTTCATGTTTTCTTATTTTTGAGGGTTTTTATTGTGTTCTAATTTTTTGTTTTTTGTTCTTTTTACAGATTGTATATCACTACTATCTACCCCTAATCTCTGAAAGATAATCCTCTTTTTTCTCTCCTTAATCTCTTCATATTATTTTGATTTTTTGCTTTTAAAATGAAGTTTATTAGTGTGTTGATTATTCTTAATCATAACTTTCATATCCATACACATATATAGATGGAGGACCATACATATAGCCCAAAAAAGACCCCCATCATTACCTCCCAACCAATTGTCCCACCTACTCCACGCGTCATGAGCTCTGACCAATTTTGAGCTTTCATTGCACAAGCCACCATTGAGCAAGCAACCATGGCTAGATCCTATTTCAACCATGGCAAGCTAGGTGCAGGCCCATCATCCAGTACCACAAGTGTCACACCTACACCCACCCATACCATCCCCTACTCAAACTCCCCCACCCTCGGGCCGTTCCTCCAACCACCGCCACGGTACGCGTCCTAAAGGTAATGGTGGTTGTTGTGGTGATGGTAGTGCCACAAATGCATTTACCCCTCCACGAGAGCGTCCACCTATATAGAGTGATCGATACCCGCATCTCATCACGTCAATCTAGTCAATGTTTAAGTAGTAGCCCTCTCCCTAATGCAAATCAACACCTTACATAGTGTGGGAAGGGAAGGTGGTACTTGATGATGTTTGTCTCAGGAGATGCGTAGTGGTGTGAGGAAACTATGCAAAATAGTATTTACCCACAACACTAACTAGATTCTTCCACCTTCCATCAAAGAAGAAAACAAGGATTTGCAATAAACTCAAGAGCGAGTTCAAGCCTGCCCTAAGTAGCGAAGAGGAAGTACCCAACAAGTGGATCTACGATCTCATAAGAGATTGTATGAAACAAAAGAGGTTTTATGTCACCCACGCGATGAAAATGGGGAATAAAAGCCTTGGTTCATTGACTAAGAGACATTGGATGAGGAGGTCAGGAAGCACGCCAAAAATCCTCAATGATACTTGAAACGGGAGGGAGTAATGACAAAGCAACTAGAGAGCGTGGAAAGCTTGCATTTTATGAGTACTTTGTAAGTATCCATGCTTTTTGTAGCCTCTTGTTTGTATGCCAATTAGTGTATCGTAGACTATTTTTATTTATGTTTTGTTTTCATGTATGTAGGGGAGGGTGGTTGGACAGTAGGCTACTGAGCTAGAGGAATGTTATACACACAAGCATGTCACTTATGCCTTGCATAAGCGCATTGAGCATAACGGCAAAAATATAGATTGGAATGTTGTGGTTTCGGTAAGTACGTTGTACCATATGCGAGTTTTAAGTTTTTGGTAAGATTGTATATACTAATTGATGGGTATTGCATTTTTTTGCAGAGAGCAATACCTGAGCTTCCTCGTTGGACAGGATGTCGCAAATTAGACACCTTTTAGCTAGTATAGCTTTAGTGTTGTATAGATCTTTTTGGTTTTGAAATTGTACAAATCTTTCTTGCACCCCTTTTGGGCATATATAGGTCGCTCGCATATGGGACGATTTTTTAATATATTTGGACTCGTATAAGTATACATATCATACAGTTTCTATCAATGTCTCATTGTCGTTTGACACCAAGTAATTTATTTAGATGCTCAACTTGATTTTGTACATCTTTATTTATGGTGATAACTTAAGTGTGTTAAATTTCAATCGAATCCAGCTTTTTCTTCAAATCTTTAGCAAATGGTGTATTCAAGTGTATCCAGGTATATAATTATGTGTATGATTCATTATTTTAAAAAAAACTTACCTACATCCGTCGATAATGCTCTACATCTGTCGATAAAGGCATCGATAATACTCTACGTTCGTCGCGGTAATATCATCGGTATCTGTCACTAAAAGCATTAAAATATGTGTGGACATACACTGTTTTTGCAATAGAAGTAGGTACTCATATTTAGACAGGCATACCGACAGATAGATGCAGGTTCCCACGTATATACCAACTTTTATAAAGACATGTATTCCGACATTGCTACCAACTTTTTCTTAGCGATATTTTTTTCGATGCGAGTATCGACGCTCATGGGTTTTAAAGTGCAAGTGTTTTACATTGAAAAAAACATTGATATTTTATTGTCCTGTAGTAGTGATGCTTTGGAGGTATCGAGTCTATTAATATTTCATGCAATAGGTACATTATGCAAAAGGAGGGAGTATGTGACTCATGCACCGTCCATTAGGGTGTGAATTATAGGTAAGGAAAGTACGAAACCAACACCATGTGCGTCATCCATTAGGGTGTGAATTATAGGTCATTTCTTGGAAAATACGAAACCAACACCATGTGCATCATCCATTAGCGTGTGAATTAGATGCCACTTCTTGGAAAGTGAGCAAGCAACACCACATTATGGATGTGCTTCTAAACTTGTGGTCTTGTTGTGAACCATACAATCCATGTTTGTAAACATGCACACAATCATCCCAAGCCCATAAGAGGACAACATTGACGCACTACATGAATCTCCTCAAGCTCTTTAAATACTTTTCTCTCATATAAAGTGCTCTTTTGAGCACAATATGCACTTTGACATACTACTTCCAAGTAATGGCTTTCATGACTCCGACCGTATCACAACCTTTTGTCCTTGTCAAAGGTCAAAGTCCAATTTTCAAATTTCTTGCACATTTTCGAAATCGGGTGAAGTTACACAATCCAAGTGTTAACTTCTCCCTTACCAATCCTATCAAAATAGTAATTCCAGACAATCTTAGTCAAGTTAAAAAATTAGAATTTTTAAGATTATTATTTATTGATAATTGTAAAATTATTCAATGAGCATAACTGCTCGTAACGCACCCGTTTGGGTGAGGAACCTTCGTTTAAATCTAGCCCTATTAGAGAACCAATCAATATATCCGGCAAGTTCCTCTAATCTGCACACAACAAGTAAGCGGTGTTTTAATCAAAACACAATAATTGTTGATTTTCTTCATGGTATCAGTTGAAAACGAGAATCAACGCTCCTAACCAAAACAATAAAAATATAACTAATTAATCTTGCACCTAGAAGCACTCATCTGGATAGTGACTGAACATGGCATAAGAAAATCAAATGTCTTCTTTGACTCGTACATACAATATTGATAAATTAACTGATAGAAATTATCACGTTTGAAAATCACAATTAAAGATCTACTAGAGAAAACATACATGAGGTATGGTTGATGGAACCGCAACCGCCAATCGTGATGATCATCTAGTGTGGGCCAAAAAAAATATAAATGCCAAGGCGGAGATACTCCTACACTTCGGCAACAAGCAGGTCCAACAAGTACGGACCCTTGTGAATGTTAAAGCCATCTAGGACAGATTGAAAGCCATGTATGAGCACAACGATATTGCAACACAAGTGGCTAATTTCAAGAAATTAATTACTTTCATCTTGGCAAAAGACCAAGATTTCCTTCAATTTTTGGACCGATGGCAAATCATTCTAGATGAGACCATCATTTCTTGCCTTGTCTTGGCCAATAATGTGCAAGTTGCTTTACTCTTGGCCACCTTGGCTAGGTCTTGGAGACCTTGCATCAATACAAAAATGTTCATAGCAAATCTTATTGTCACACATCTTGTCGCAAGCATCACTCAAGAAAATGTGATGTGCGAAACACCACCAATACTCCCACACCATTCACTCCTTCATTGGCTATGGTTACCACTGTTCATAAAAAAAGGCAAAAAGCAATTTTGTCCATCTTCATATAAACCACAAAGGCCTTTCCGTTCTCTTTCATGTCCCCGTCCTCGTGGTTCCTTTCAATTTGTTGACCCTTTTTGTACATACTATAATAAACCTGGCCACACTAGCCATGATTGCTAGCATAAGGGCAAATTTGGTGATCGTTATAAGGGTCAGAGAGGGGCCTATGAAAATTATGCCTCTAGATCCGAAGCCTCTACGAATATGATGATGAAGAGCCTATTCAAGCCTATACTTCCACCATGAGCCCCTCCGGAGGAAGCGAGACCTCGTGGATCATTGATACAGGGGAGACTCATCATGCAACCTTTAATAAGGATTGGCTATCTCATATCAATCTCTTAGTGAACCATTAAAAGTTCATTAAGGTGATGACATTTAAGACAAGCCATAGGACATGGAACCGTTAGCATAATCCTACCTAATAATACACACATTCAAGTAGACAAAGTCTATTATGCTCTTGGCTTTACTAACTTAATTTCTATTTAAACTGCCACTACAAAAGGTACCAACATAGATGTCTATCATACTTATTGTCTACTTCAACATGTATTACCATATCGGGTTTTGTCCTCAAAGTAGAGTTCCCTAAGCAAGGTCGTCTATACATCCTTATAGATGACTATACTCGATTTACCATTGTAACCTTGGTACTACCATTAAAACTAGCAATGATGTGCATGAGGTCTTCCTCAAAATCCGCCTTTACTAGGTTTCTCATAGGTCGAAGTTTTTTTTCCCGAGAAAAGATCCTTTCATTAGTTATATAAAAATGCCCGTAGAGCTACAAAAGATCCTCTCCTGCTCACACGAAAAACAAAGCAGTGAACAAAGCAAGGTAGCCCGAGAGACTCTTTTTTTTTCCGAGAAAAGATCCTTTCATTAGTTATATAAAAATGCCCGTAGAGCTACAAAAGATCCTCTCCTGCTCACACGAAAAACAAAGCAGTGAACAAAGCAAGGTGGCCCGGGAGACTCTCCCTAGGTGCTGAAAAGTACAAGTATCAGTACACAGAACTGAGGGCTAAATCATACAATAGGAGGGGGAAGAGCCAAATAGGTGGCCTGTAATGCCAACGGGGGGGGGACTCCGCATGAAGGGTATAGAAGGGTCCGCTGCGCCAGGTGGTGTGAAAGGCCTGGTGCCACAAGATCGCCTCATCCGAGTCGCGGATGCGGTCATACTATCCTCGTAGGGTGTGGATCAACTCCTGCCAAATCCCCCGTACAGTCTCTGCTGGTGGCTCCAGTCTCCCCTCAAAGGCCGTGAAACACCGAGCCCTCCAGGTGAACCAGATGGTGAGGCTACTGAGGAGCTCCCATCGTAGATCCCTCTCCTGTGTCCAGCTGGCGGACGAGAAATCCGGTGAAGAAACAAGGCGAGGCTGGCCCCTAATGAATCTGATGGCCTGGCTGTCCTGTTCTGTCTCATAGCCCATAGCAGGCCCTGACGAAGTCGACCAAGCAGCGGCACCCCATGTATACATACCCTCTAGAGAGAGGGGGGCCATAATACGTAGCATCCGCAGCCAAATCTGCTGCGCCTAAGGGCAATTCCATAGGCAATTTCTCTGTGTCTCCATAGGGTGGCCGCATCGGATGCAGGCCGCCGGAAGACCACTGTAGACAAGCCAGGTGCCAACTACTGAGCCCCTGTGTGGTGGGTGACCAGCCACTGGAAAGTCGAGATCCTGCGGGCCTATCGACTAGCCCAGAGCCGGGCCCAAAAATCCTCCAAGAACCCCTGTGAGTCCCTATAGCCGCCAGTGCCCTGCAGCAACTGGAGAGACCATCCTCCTCGCCGTCAAAACTGCAGCAACTGGAGAGACCATCCTCCTCGCCGTCAAAATATGCTATCCTAGCCGAACAGTATACTGGAAAAAGGTGATCTCAGTGGCCTCAAGGGATGCATAAGGATCATGCCACTCGTACTCACCAGGGTCCCACTGTTAGCCGGGCCAAGGGACGCACGACATATGCCCAAATGCACCAATCCGGGAGCACATCTGTAGGGTCTGGGTCAATATGCCACTTCCGAGAAGCGGTGGCCACTACCCGTATCCTCTGAAAGGTGCACTCTGCAACCAAAGGCGGCTCTGCCTCCACTCTCTAAAGTCTGCCCTCATCCTGAATCTCATAGTAGAGGCATCTGCCATCCTCAGTACAAGCTCTGACAGCAATCAAGATCTCCAACTATGTAAAGGCTCCCATCCACCGTGGGGCCACTAGCTCGAGAGGCGTGAACCACTCCTCTGTGAGTGCCTCCTAAATGTCATCCCTCATAATCAACCCCCCTCTGAGGTGACTCAACCTCTCCACCTGGATCTCCTCTGGGAGACTACAAAAGGCCTGCTAGTCTCCAAAGCTACGTATTGGGCCTGCCGGTCGCCAAAGGTCCCTAGGCTAGACGAGGCCGAGAACCCAGCATATGACCCTGCTCTGTGCCAACCGCTGGGCTCTAGATGAGCAGCTGTCTAGCCCACTCCTCAACACAAGAAGGAGGTCTCTGAGAGAGCCCCGATCTCAGCAACTCCCAAGCTCTCAGGATGCTCAAAGCAAATCTGTCCTCCCATCCTCTACTGAGGCCTGTCCTCATCTCTATGAAGATCCATCGAATCTCTGGTGCCCAAGTGCCCCTCCTGGGGGAGCTCGAGCCTGCAAACCACTCTAAAAGCAGCTCTTTCCAAGGCTCAGTGCCTGGAAGTAGCCCCCAAACAATAAGCTTCCCCAATAAGGCTCTACTCTGGTCGACTGGATCTATAATGCCCAAGCCTCCTTGGGCCAGCAGAAGTGTAATAACTGCCCAAGCAACCTTTGCCCGAGCTGGTTGACCGTCTCGCTCGGACCAAAGAAAGTTCCTAATCAGCCTTTGTACCTGGCTGATACAAGAGCTCGAGAAAATCCAGCAAGACATAATGTACCACATGGTCGCTAAAAGCACCTGATTTGCCACCACCACCCTCCTAGCCAAGGATAGCCGAGCTGTACTCCAATACAAAAGCTTCTTCCGAATGCTCAGAAGAAGCAGGGCAATCTGCTGCTCAGGTGACAAATCTAGTCCAATCTAGCATCGCAAATATTGCACTACTGTGCCAGGAGGAATCCATCTAAAATCGGGATCTGGGCCCCATGCCGGAGTGGGAGCACTACTGATTCAAAAGGCCACTGTCTTGTGCCAATTGATCAATGCTCCCAAAGCTGCACTAAAAACTTGGAGCGACTGCTCTGCGCCCGAAGAAGATTGGCCTCCTGGCCATGCAAAAATAAGCCCGTGTCATCAGCAAACTCAGCATCGAGCAGGTCCTCCCCTCGGTCTGGGAGCTGGAGTCCTCTCAAACCAATCTCCCCCCGGTCTGGGAGCTGGAGTCCTCTCAAACCAATCTCCTCTACCATCAAGTACATGCTCATAGCATCAGCAAAGAAGAGAAATATAAACGGGGTGAGAGGACACCCCTGAGACGGACTGATCTGGTCAGCTCAAATCTCGGCCCCCGTCCTCCTGGAATCAACACCTGGCTACGAGCTGTGGAATATAGAGCCGCCGCTCCTCTAATCCAACCTGACTCAAAGCCCAGGCGAAGCATAGTGCCCTCTAAGCAACCCCAATCGACTCTATCTTATGCCTTCTCAAAATCGAGAAATATCACGACCAAGTCCTCACCAAGAAATCTAGCTCGGGCCGTCGCCTCCGAGAAGGTGAAAATGTTGTCTAGGATACTACGCTCCTTGACGAATCCTGTCTGGGTAGTAGCATGAATCAACTCCCCCAAGAAGGGCTGGATCTTCAAACTCAAGGCCTTTGCTAAGACCTTATAGACGGTATTGAGGATCGTAATAGGTCTCCAATGCCGAATATCATCTGATACTCCCTCCCCCTTGGGGATAAGAAAGATCAAGCCCTCTGAAAAGCTCTATGGCATCACCCTAGTGTCCAAAACATACTGAAAGCCGCTACGGAGGCCTGGTCCCAAAAGGTCCCAATAGCGCATAAAAAAGACAGGCGTCAATCCGTCCTCCCTTGGGCAACTATGGCGCGGCAGGACCCTCAAGGCCTCAGCAAGCTAAACCTCTGAAAGAGGCTCACCTAGAACTGTACGCATATGATCTGTGACCCTCCGCTGCACATGGGCCCACACAGTCTGTCTACAAGCATCCCGAGCCTCAGTGGCTGGCTCCGGTGAAAGCAGGTCTCTATAGAACCCAGTGCCAATGGCTCTGATCTCCCCGGGCTCAGTAGCTACCGATCTGTCCAGCCTCCCAATCTGACGGACTCCTGCTCGAGCATGGCAGGGTCCAGTGATCTCAAAAAACTCCCCAGTCACTCTATCACCAAGCTGTGTCCACTAGGAGGCCTGGCGATGATAATAAAACTCATGTCTCTACTCCTCTGCCTCTCTAACCTCCTGCTGCACGCTGCTGCTCCTAAGGGCGCTGAAGCAAGGCTACGTCTCAGTCGATGCTCCCGCTCGCGAGTCTCTCAGCCGCGTCAAAGCTATAGAGTACAAAAAAGAGCTAAGCTCGATGAGTCCCTGGGCACACTAGCCTGCTGCATCCTGGTCAGAGCACTGACTATCATGCCAGATCTTCTCAATGTCCTCAGTGGGACTAGGATCTGTAAAGTACCCTCTCTGGGATCCTCAACTGCAGACTGGGCTCCCGTGTCCGCTCCTCAAATGTCAAAATAACTGGCGCATGGTCTGAAAATGAGGTGCCAGCGAGAATGCCAACGGAGCCCCCTCGCTCCCCTAACCAGTCACCCACATAAAAGCGATCAATTCGTGATAGATTAGTCCCTCCTTGCTGGCGATCCGATCGAGAGAAACTAAGACTGTCCTGAGAGCGGGAGAAGGCTCCATGCTGCCATGCATCAGTGATCCTCAGTGACATGCAAAATCGCTCCCAAGCTGCAAGCTCCGTGCCGTGCACTGTAACATGACTATCTCCCACCCTATCGACTGGGTCCTCAAGCATGTTGAAGTCTCCCTTGACACACCAATGTGCGGCCTCTGGCAATGCATCCGTAACTTGGGTCTAGAACTCTACTCTGGCACTAGCATGGTTGGGCGCGTAGACGTTGAGCACACCCAAGAGCTCATCATGCATCCTCAGAATGACATACCGTGCTCTACCAGGCACAATGATCTCTCGATCCACAATGGCCTGTTACCATACATCTGCAATGACCATGCATACTCCTCCCTGTCCACCCAAAGGGCCAAACCCTACAAATAAAAAGCTGTCCCATCTACCAAGCATCACCGAACCATACCTCCGGATCTTGCTCTCACCCAAGTGGTGCTCTTGCATCATCAAAATATCAATAGTGCCACCAACCAGGCATCTCTGCAGCTCCTGCCTCAAGTAACCATGATAGCATATATAATGTGCTCCGCCAAGGCCTTGTACATTCCATGAGATGATCCTCATGGATGACTTGCTGAGGTGGATGCTGTCTCAGCCATACGACGGGCCTTCGCAAGCGGCTTGGATAGAGAATAGTCCCCATCCGAGCGGCTACGAATCTGCCCACCCGGTGTGCTGCAAGAATCACGGATCATGCGCCAGTGGGCTATGTCCCATGGCGACTACCTCCCGCTCAGACAAAGCAACCTCGTGTATGCATACATATCCAGGGTCGCGTGCTAAGTCTGCGACTATGCGAACAACCAAGTGACGAATCCCTGAGGCATCCACACTCCCGAGATCCAAGAAAAAATGAGCCAACTCTCATAGTCTTTCTATCACATCTGGCAGCTCCAGATCACTCACATGATGGGAAAACTCAACTGCCTGAGTCTTCAAAGTGTTAAGAGCGAGCTCCAGAGTCCACTCCGGGTCGCATGGGCCACAGAGAGGGAACGAGAAGGCCACCGCTGACTCAAGTGCCTCCTCCCCGTGGACTGGTGGTATCACTACATGAACTCGGATGGGTGGTGGCTCATGGGGACCCTTTGCTCAAAAAAGCCGTATGGAGTAATCAAAAGCCTCCAAGCGCTGTCTAGTGCCGAGGCTGCAAATAGATGATATCCGTGAAGCCCGAATCGGCATGGTAAGTCTCCTCTGCGGTGTTCGATCAAGGTCGGCGCTCAGAGCCCTCCGGACTGTAGGTGAACGCCAGGGGACTGCCAGGGCCTCCCGGGGAGCTGAGGCGGGCCGGGAGGAGGGGGACGATGGGGGTACAGAAGGAGCTACATCATCAAACGTGAGAGAACAGCAACAAGTGTATCATTGCTTATCAATGATCAAACAAAAACAGAATATATCAAACATTACAAAAAAACAGAATATCAAACATTACTGAAATCAACATCAAGCAAACGTGAGAGAACAGCAACCAGTATATCATTACTTATTAATGTTCAAACAAAAACGGAATATCAAATAATTTTAATGAACTCAACATCATCCAATACATCATCAAATGTGAGAGAACAGCAACAAGTGTATCATTACTTATCAATGATCAAACAAAAACAGCCTCCGAGCGCTGTCTAGTGCCGAGGCTGCGGATAGATGATATCCGTGAAGTCCGAATCGGCATGGTAAGTCTCCTCTGCGGTGCTCGATCAAGGTCGGTGCTCAGAGCCCTCCGGACTGCAGGTGAACGCCAGGGGACTGCCAGGGCCTCCCGGGGAGCTGAGGCGGGCCGGGGGGAGGGGGGCGATGGGGGTACAGAAGGAGTTGCTACCGAAACCGAAGTGGGGACGGGAGACGGCGAAGGTGGAAGCGAGGTGGTAGGGGAGGAGGGGGGTGGGGGGGTGAAGGAGGGGGTGCTGGCATCTCCTGGTCCTCAGTCGTCGCAGGGGTCTCCTCCTGGAGGGGAGCAAAGCTGTTCCTCATGGAAACCCAGTGATGCTGAGACTGTGGCTGCTGCTGCATCGGTCTCTGGGCATGCTGCTGTGGCTGTCTCCCTCGACGACACCCCTATCCAGGCTGCCACTCGGAGGTCTCTATGGCCTAAGCAGGTGTCCCAGAGGCTGCCTGTCGAGCCGCATCTATGGGCGGGCCATCAGGGACCTGCTGCTGCGGTGTGGATCGGGCTCTCCCTGCGAGGATAGGCCTTGGCCAAATGGCCGACTTGCTTGTAAATGAAGCACTGGTTCAGAAGCCTCGAGTACTCCACTCTTTGATCAATCCATCCTCCCCCTATCCTAGGAGGCAGCTGAATGACCTTCGAAAGGGAGGAGATGTCAAGGACCAAGACTCTGACCGACGGTAGCCCAGCTACTCTGGCCACCACTGAAGCTGCTGTGGGACCAGTCTCTAGCACCGAACCCACCAATGCTCCTAGCCTAGAAAGGAGCGACAGGTACTCCCGGTGAAGTCCAGGGAAGAAAAATGTAACATGGAAAAGGCGCTCTCCCTGCTTGACCGCTGCTGGGTCAAAGCCATGCTGCCAAGGTCTGAAGAATGCCCGAGCACCCCTGATGTGTAGGGAACTTATGGCTAGGACCTTGGCAGCGCTTTGGACTGCCTTGAACTCGATCTGGTAGTGACCACGGCCTAGTAGCTCAACGTCCAGGATCTTGCCCACATCTGCAAGAAGACAGGACTGGAGAAGGTCCCGGATCTCCCCTCTGTTGGGGCGAGTGCCAACTATACGGTAGATGGTGAAATGTGCCTGGAGGCGTTCCACCTCTACGACGAGGCTCGCTTCCTCTTCTGGCAAAAGAGAAAGCCTGATGGGTGTATCCTCAGGGGCGAGCGAGGGGGTTGAGGGAGAGTCCCTCTGAGGTGGGACGGGAGAAGCCTCCATCAGTGTCTGAAGCTAAGTCGAAGGCGGAGCGAAAGCGGAGAGAAGGTCTCGGATCTCCCCTCTGTTGGGGCAAGTGCCAACTATACGATAGATGGTGGAATGTGCCTGGAGACGTTCCACCTCTATGACGAGGCTCGCTTTCTCTTCTGGCAAAAGAGAAAGCCTGATGGGTGTATCGTCAGGGACGGGTGAGGGGGCTGAGGGAGAGTCCCTCTGAGGTGGGACGGGAGAAGCCTCCATCAGTGTCTGAAGCTAAGTCGAAGGCAGAGCGAAAGCGGAAAGTCCTGCAAGAGCCGAGCTGCACACAAAGGATGGAGGGGAAAGGCGGAAGGCAAAAAGAAGAAAAAAGAGGAGATCCCACGGGGCGAAAAAATCAGAAAAAAAAGAGAGGGAGGCAAGGCGACGAAGACAAAAAAGCCCCTAGGGAGAGGCAAAAACAGAGCGAAAATAGGGGACGGGGGGTAGATAAGGTGACGGCAGCGAAAGAGGGGGCAGGGCGCTGAAGAGAGATAAGAGCAGGGATTTCACTGACGTAAACGAGAACATGTGAACATGTTAATAACATATGTAAATAACACAAAAAATCTTGTGATCACATGTTATATTCACAAAGCTTTCACAAGGGCCTAAAAAAATTATCTTTATCGGACATAAAAAATCTTCTTAGGTGGCCATTGACCTACTATTATGTGAAGATGGTAACATGAAAACATGTGAATAGCTTATTCCCATGTGTAGCCAAGCTTTTAAGGGGTTCCCAAATGGCAAGTGACCTGTTATTTTGTGAACGGTAACATGAGAACATGTGAATAACTTGTTCACATGTGTTATTATCACAAAAAATCTTGTGATCACGTGAATATTAAATCCCTGGGGACGCGAAGGAGAAGAGAAGGAGCTGCGGAGTGGCGGGCGCTGCAGTGCAGGGTCGTGCAGGGCAGCCAGGTGGGGGAGAGAGGCAGACGCGAGTGCAGGCGGGGGGGAGCAGTTGCGATGGGAGAGGGGGGAGCGTGCAGACAGCGCGAGCAGGGAGGAGCGTGAGTTTCAGCGAGCCACAATATTATAAAAGTGTTCTCATAGGTCAAAGTTATGGACTACAAGAGACGTTTACTCCGGCTCTTCACATGGCTTCGTTTCGGATTATGATGGCACTTGCTACTGCACTTGATCTGGAGGTGCATTATCTCGATGTTTGGACTACGTTTTTACATGGCGATCTCTCAAAAGAGATATATATATATAATGCAACCATCCTTTCATCTTTCAACAGATCATCCTATTTACGTTTGCAGGTTACATCGTTCCCTTTGTGATCTAAAACAGTCCCCATTGTCTTTGGTATCATTGTTTTCATAAGTTTATGGTCTCTCATGGGTACACAAGATTGTCCATAGATAGGATATTGATTGTTGCTCTATATGTTGTTGATATACAATTAGTAGGTTCCAACCTCTCCCTCATTCAAGAAGCCAAAGCCAAATTATCTTCTACATTTCATATGACCTACTTAGGACCTTTACCTATTTTTTAGGAATTCAAGTCCAACAGGATAAAATCAAAGGCACCATTACTCTTACACAATCAAAATATGTTAATGAAATTCTAATTAAATATAGCATGGAAACATGGAAGTTTTGTAAAATTTCATTAGCTGATTGCCCAACTATTGAAGCTTATATAGACTATATGACACAATTCCCTTATAGTCATGTTTTAGGTAGTATCCACTATTTAGTCACCGATACTAGACCCAATTTGTGTTTTTCTACTGGTTTTTTTGTCTAGATTCATGCAGAATCCCAAACCTACTCATTGGAAGGCACTTAAACACTCATTAAGATATTTGCAGTTTTCAAAGAACTCTGGGTTAAAATATTCTTGTACACAATCTTTGAGTCAACTCACCTCGTTACTCAGATGGTCTCATGACTCAGATTGGGGGGGAATGTTGATACTAGAAGATCTAGTGCTGGTTTTATTTTCTTGCTCGCAAAGTGTAGCCATTACATGGCAAGCTAAGAAGCAAACTTTCGTAACGCTTTCTTCGGCTGAAGCTGAATACATTGGAGTAGCACTTGCGGCAAAAGAAGGAATTTGGATCTAAATGCTCATTTTTGAATTACAAGTTATTGAAAGACCAAAGTTAAAGATTTATCGTGATAACTTATCTTGATTTGGCTAGTAATCCAAAGCACTAGGAGCATACCAAGCACGTTGATTTGATGTACCATTTCCTATGAAAAATGATCGAAGACAAGAAGTTACAATTGGAGTACACATCAACAGATATTATGTGGCCTGATTTTCTGATCAAGCTCACAACTCAACACAAGCATGATCTTTGCTGTACAAGTGTAGGAATAATTAGAATCTAGGAATAATTAGAATCTAGTTCTTAGGTTGTTTGCATTAAGGGGGAGTGTGGAAATAATAATGCCGCACAACCTTAGTCGAGTTAAAATATTAGAACCTTTAAGATTATTATTTATTGATAATTGTAAAATGAGCGTAACTGCTCGTAAGGCGCCCGTTTGGGTGACGAACCTTCTTGTATCAATTAATACATCCCGCAAGTTCCTCTAATCTTCGCACAATAAGTATGCGTATTTTAATCAAAACACAGTAATCGTTGATTTTCTACAAATCCTAAGATCTTTATTCCCTTTGGGGAACCTTGCGTGACTCTTGAGATGCCAAGGATGCCCGTAGCAACTTGCTAGCTCAACATTTCAAAGTAAGGCCAAGAAAACAACGACAGAACACCTTGAACTTTTTTTTTAATGCAAAGAAATTTAAATTAAGTATCAAAAAAGATACAGCACCCTAAGGTGAACACTGGAGCTTATGGACTTTCCTAAGCAGTAGATCCATAGTAGCTTTAATCTTCCCTCTCTCCCTAGTCCTTGCTAATACAAGACCTTCTACCACTAGATTCCTTGCTCTCCCTATGGAGCTATAGTCACAGCTGGAACCCCTGTGTAGTATAGCATTCCTAGATTCCCATATCCTGCTTAGTATCAAGCCTCTCAGTGTTTGCCACACTTGATATATGACAGGGTTCATCGTGCCCTTGCATCCAATGACTGCTTGCTTCCAGTTGACCTTGTCAAGCACTCCACAGTCACTGAGGATTCTGCTGACTGCTGCCCACACAGGGTACACCTCCTTGCACTCCCAAAAGGCATGCCTCATAGATTCCTTATGGGTTTTGTACCTGGGACAGTAAGGGTTCCCCTGGCTCCACTTGCTGGTTATGCCCCTAACTGGTAGTTTCTTGTTCAATATTCTCCACAGGAGTAGGTCCAATCTGCCTGAGCCTGTAGAGCCCCATGTCTGCCTGGCTCTCTGCCTGCAATAATCCACCGTCAGAGTGCAGTTTTCCTTCTTCCAGGCAACAGCTATTCTCATAGCCCATTTCTGTCTAGACACCTTGGGTCTTATGCTTGGGAGGGACCAATACTTGAAGCTAACCCTTGTGGTCACCATTGGGGAGGTGGGCCATTCCCTCCTGATATTGCTCAGTACATGAAGCATCAGTCTTTGCTCTACATTGTTAAGTGCATTCCATCTACCAGCAGGGATCAGCCATTGTTTAGTAGTGGAACACCAGATGTCCTTAAACTTTACCAAACCCTTTGCTTCCAGCCTTTTTGCTACTCTGGGGTTAGCTTCCACTGCTGGGACACCATTTTGCATTGCATCTTTGCAAAGCCATATGCTCTGCTCAAGGGATGAGTCAAACCGGGAACCCATCCATACTGCCTCCTTAGTTGTTGCTTTCCAGCTGTTTACTAGCTTCATGGTAAGGGAGGAGTTCCAGCCCTTTAGCTTGTCAGGGTGCATTAGCTTATCAATCCAGCTTGTATTGAGCCATTGGGAGCCTTTAAGTGAGGCCTACTCAATTCTCCACTTAATGATCTGTGCCCAAGGTTGTGGGCTGTCCAGTTTGGGGATCCATTTGTTAAGCAGGCCTTGAGCCTTAGCTATGAAAACACCTTGAACTTTCAAGCACCAATATTTGCAAATCCATGTGGAGATTTTACTAGAAAACGCATACTAAATAGAACAAGCCACTAAGTTTCAATCACCACACACAGCATGCATTAGTTCCAACTTGTACTCTCGAAATATCAAGTTTCAATCACCACACACAGCATGCGAAGTTTCAATCACCACACACAGCATGCATTAGTTCCAACTTGTACTCTCGAAATATCAAGTTAACGTGCATTCATCGAATTCCCTGCATCTGCCTAGTAAAGGAGTTGAAAAATCTGTGATCCTGGGCCTGCAGTAGAGCGATATTGAAAGATGTCGTTCTTCCCTGCATCAGGGTTGTAGAAGCTGACCACTAGTAGATTAGCAGCTATTTGCTACTCAATACTGCAACATGTGTGTTTTAGCTAGAACCATAGTTTAAAGTAGAAGACGAGATCTCGACATTAAGGGCTCAGAAGGTGTAATGGGTCATATCAAGACGATATGAGCAGTCATGGTAACATGTGGGTGGTCGTAAACGAACCCTGATGCCTTTAGCTAGTTACGTAGGTTCCGTAGAATGCACGGGGCAAGCTGTTCTCTGAAGTCCTAAGTCTTGAACTACGATGTGTAGGGCTAGTACAGTGTTAATCATGGTTCGCGGGAGCAATCAAATTTAGAAAGAGATAAACAGGAAAAATGAATAATTGGGAAGAAATAGAATTTTAGGAAGAAACACGAAATTGTGTGTGTGAGAGAGAGAGGGAGAGACTTACTTGGAGCTAGCAAACTCGAACAGTCTTCCGGTGCTGGAGAAAATGATCAGACCAACCTCAGCATCACAGAGAACAGAGAGCTCGTGTGCTTTCTTCAAAAGCCCACCACGGCGCTTCGAGAAAGTCACCTGACGGCTCGTCGATTTCTCGATCCTCTTGATTTCAATCTTCCCCCTCCCCATCGCAGTTTCCTCTTCTCGCCCTAATAATATTATTTTCCTTCTCAGAAATCGGCAATAATAATAATAACGGTGACAAGATCTTGATTCTGTCACAGCGTTGAGAGTCCCTTGCACCTTGATCTGTGGTATTTAAACCGGGATCATAAGGGCTCGGTAGTATTTTTTTATTCTACTGCAAGGTCGACATGTGAGGGTAAGTCCTTTGCTTTTGCATTGAGAAGACAGTTTACTCCTGCGAATAAGGTGAAGGTGTACAAGAGGGTATGAGGCGCCGGTAAGAAAGAATAATTAGGGGCAATATGCAAGAAGGCAAGCGTTAATGGTAGAAGTCTCCATCTTGGCCGAAGTGGAGAAGTAATCCTACAAATGTGGTAGACGTGAAGAGTAGAGACGTGGGTGTGCAGGTCGGCTGAGCGCGAGAGGATGGAAGAGGACAGAGCCTGGGGAAGAGTGACGCTCAAAGGTTCCCAAAAAAAAAAAAACAACAATTTACACCGGGAGTGTGAGGTAAAACGGCGACCACTTGCAGGTCACGGTGGCACTTGTGGAGAGTCGGAGAGAGAGAAAGAGAGAGGCGCCCTTATTAGGACAGTACTGGCTTGTTTGCACTTGTATCAGTAGAGCTTAATCAAATCTTTGAAAATAATCGAAACCCCCAACTTGAAGACCCAAATCTGGATTGGATTTCCAACACCCTCCTAGATTCCCCGTTCCTTTTTCCTATAGCTCACTCCTATAACTTCTTTCTATTATAGTAGCTCTATATCTACATGATTATCGTGTCGGTCTATTGAACCCGTACTGTAGTGGTGGTCTCATCAGCCCCGTACCCAGTACCCGCTCTAAACGTTTCAAAGCCACTAACTTCACCCCCTCATTTCCCCCTTTCACATCAATCCTTTCGTTCCATCAAACCTCCGTCCTTCCCGAATCCCGTTTCCCAACCAGCTTAACTACTCCCTCCTACTTTGCCTTACAAACCTTGCGGCTTCAAGCCCGCTCCATTAGGGTGACAACATTGCGTTGTAGGGGGACGAATTTCAAGAGCAACTCGCGCTCCATTCCGTTTCTAGAGTGAAAACTTAGAAACCACCCCACACCAATTAGTTTTACAAGGAACTCCAAGCTCCTTCCTATACCTATATAGTAATAGAATCTCAATTTACCAGATACAAATGAACGAAAGTCCGGACTAGTAAAATACGAACCTTTTGCTAGTTTGATATATAGACAAAGGTTTTCTACAAAAAAAAATTCTATATAGTAATTTTTTTAACTGTCTATATTATAGTAGTTTATGTATATTACATAATAAAGTTCTATATAGTAAACTTTCCCGATTGTCTATATAGTAGTTTATCTATTTTTATATAATAAAGTACTATATAGTATTTTTTTCTTGTAAAAATGCCAAACATTGTCTACATAGTATTTTATCAACATTAGATCATTTAATGTATAGCAAATCTATCTAGCAAGTTTCTCTATATGGAAAAAAATAGACATTGCTACTTAAAATACCAAATCATTAGTTGTGTCACCTAAAACTACAAACCCCTTTTTCACTGATGCTTTTTTGACTATTCTCTCCCATTCATGCCCACAATAAGCACATTAAGCTGCACACCTTTGATGTCCATATCAGACATCGTTGGTGATCATGGAACCTCTTTTGCGTATGCAAGCATGTGCCTTACATGTTGACTCCATCTAGCATGAATTTCTTGATCGGAGATTTTATTCAATACTTGCATGTTAAAAGATAAACCAGAAACTCTCTCTCTCTCTCTCTCTCTCTCTCTCTCTCTCTCTCTCACACACACACACACACACACACACACGCACATAGACACGTTCATGGGTGCGCGAGAGTGCACACATAAATAGAGGTTTAGACTGGTGAAGATGTAAACATTTCTACCTAAGTTCCGTGGTAAGATGTACATAACAAGCTACATAGACATGACACTCATCATCATCATCTTCCTCCTCCTTCTCCTCCTGCAAAAAAATAAGCCAAACCCGTCTAGTGAGACAAGGAGCTTATACTATAGCAAGAGATAATACCAAGACTCGATAAAAAACCCAAGGACTCCATGGTTTCTATAGTCAGAGAGAATAATAAGACTCATCATCTTTTTACTCCTCCTACTCCTACAAAAAAATAAGCCAAACCCCTTTAGTGAGAAAAGGGTTACACTACAACAAGAGACAATAACAAGACTTCATCAAAAACACAGAGGGCTCAATGCACTACAACAAACGAAGAGCACAGCCATGTCTAGAGATGTACAAATTTAAAAGAATCTATTTATGGAAAGACACCTTCACACAACTATCGATGCGGCTATACATGTGGCTATAAGCACGCGAATACAACCATACATATGACCGCACATATAACCACGTATATAGCAGCGGATTGTCTTTAAAAAAAGACAAAGACATAATGGGGGAGAGATGTGGGGACATGTATCCCTACATATCTCCTCCATTCTATTCCCTCTCTTTTTTAATCACATTATTTAAACATTACTTAATCACATTATTTAAACATTACTTAATCACATTTTAAAAAAATAAACAGAGCATAGAAAATATTTGCAATACAATAATGTCATGGATTATATTGTAAATTGCATACATAGCTACAAATTACATAAAGTGTTCATGTCCAAAAACGAATAAATATGAAGAAATTAAAAACTAATTCGATGAATGCATCATCTTCATCTTCAACTGCATCTTCACCATGTGCACCACAACCTTCATTATCACTATCACTTTCAGCATCGTCTTCCTTTATTAAATAGTGATACAATGCAAAAACATTTGCCACAAGCAAAACAAGTTCGGCAAGAATTAAAACTCAAGTTCAGCTACTCACCAAGTTTCCCTACTAAGCTCGTTAGATATCCACATCGATGACCACTCCCTTGCATTTGATCAACTCCCAAGTCTCGGCTTTGTTGTGATGTTTGCGATACATATTCTCACGAGCGAATGGGGAGCGACCTAGTACCCTTTCCTATAATAAATTACAACATGCATGAGATATGAAATCACAATGATAAATGTAATAAACTTACTGCAAAATGGCTAAGAGAAAACACATGAATTGTGCGAGCCATCTTGTGTTTCCTTCGGATCCATACTTTGTCGCACTATACATGAGCAAGTGACTCGCATGCACCACCTTTTACTGAGGGTGTTGAGTACCCTCCCTGGCTTCCTTATGCATCTTCTTCCACTCCTTATAATGGTGCAATTCAGTACAATAGAAAGAGGGGGTAGCTACATCTATAGTGTGGCTTTCATAAAGGAAACTACTAAAATGTTAAGGTGTAAGCATCACTGGAAGCACTGCTATAAGCAACACTATTTTCCCAATGCTGTAAGTGTCAATGCTATTAGCGCCACTCTATTGCATGGATAACAAAAAACAAACGACGCTATATCCAACGAACCTGAAAATATATTTTTTGAATTAGATTGGGGTATTATTCCCAATATGCCCCATTTTATTCAATATGTTGAAGACATATCTAATTTGTATACACAAGCATATTGACGTATCAAAATACATATGAAACATACATTTAAAACATATTAACACCTAAAAACTTATTTGTATTAAATCCAAAATGTCATATAAGAAGTCGAGTTACATCTTGTATTAAAGCCAAAATGCCGTGATAGGTAAACTACATCGACTCTTGAGTTACATAATAGGGAATACATAAAGACAAAGGTAAAACACAATAGACCGGTCTCTACTCATCATCATCCTCATCATCGTCATCATCCTCGCCTATTGTCTCTTCTTTATCTTCCTATATCACATAAGACTAAGTAATATTAAAATATAAATAAGATAAATTTCCAAATCTTCTTAAACCAAAAGAATTTAAACTTTTAAAACTTGTTCAAACAAGTAACTTATAGTGAGCACTCTATTGACACAACCATTCAAACATAGCCGAAATCCCATTACGATAAGCATATTTGTACTCTTCACAAGAAGGAGAGCCGCCAACCACATTTTCTTACATTAAACACACATTAAAAAAGAACAATTTTTATAAGTTTTACTTCTTTGAAAATTAAAATTTTCAATACAAAATGTTAAGTTTAGCTTCTTTGAAAACTAAAATTTTGAATACAAAATGTTTAGGGTCCAAATACTTATAAATTAAGCAAGGAAATATGGCCTTCCACCCGATGCAAGATGAGAAGCTTCTCTTTTATATTGTCGTACTCAAGTTGCTTCTTTTCGTTGCTTTAATAGATCGGGATTTTCTCAATATGTATTTTTTTTACCTTTTTTCAATCTTTATCTGATTCTTTTGGTAGTGTAACATACCTCTGAGATTAACCAAGTTATGATTAAAGATAATCCTAAGTTTTGGATGCTATAGATTTCAGTAATGAATTCTAGCAGGTTTTTAGTGGTTTTTCAATAGTAAAGATTCTGTGTAAAATTAAGTGAAAATTCAAGATTGAGTTCTCAATAAGTTAGTATGCTCAAAGGAGGCCTTTAAGTGTGTATATAGACATGTAGATCCAAATTTGATAAAAAAGTGAAATGTGACCTATTTTTGGAGTCCACTTTCACATACAGCTGATTTTAAGTACCCACATGACTAGTATCTAATAACTCTGCATGGTGAAGTTATACATGTTGCAGATTGTAGCCCTGAGAGCACATGTAAGAGGCTTGCCAAATCTACAAGAATATCTTCCACAACTTTTGGAGAGTAGACATGGATTTCCAATCAATCAAGACATCAAAAAATATATTAGGAAAGTACAAAAACACTCTTTTTATTATTTTGCTTTAAATTCTTTTGAGATAAAATAAATAAATCGATAAGCATGTATATGAGAGAATCTGAGTTGAGGTATGGAACGCTTAACGGTTGAATTTATTAACTAAAAATGATCACCTTAGTTTAAAGACTCATAGAATACACACTTTTGGAGATAAAGAATTAGAAAATAGAATATTTGACTAGGTTATGACTAGATTCTAGGTAAAACCTTCATGAGGGGCTATTTTGTAAACAATTGATATTTCCATACGTTTAGAATCAGATTTTAATGTAAACATGAAAGTTTTAGATGGCAAGAAACTCTACAAGAGTGTATTAGACTCTACAAAGCAAAAATTCCTTTTGTTTTTTAGTTATTCGAGCGCAAAGTGGGTCACTTGACTGTTTTTGATAGTCTCATGCTGAAAACATGACTTTGGCTATTTTGAATGCTCTCAAAGAGACCTTAGAACTCATTTTTAGAGAACCATCATAGAGATGTGCTTTATAGAGCATTAGAAGTCATAAAACTCTGTAGTTTTGACTTTTCTCTAATTCCAAATAGATGTGCTTTATAGAGCATTAAAAGTCATAAAACTCTGTAGTTTTGACTTTTCTCTAATTCCAAATAGATTGGAAGATATTACTCTCCCAAAGAGACCAGTTATTAGACTTTGCCTTAGAAATTGCTATCAAGATTGACTATCTTATCTATGTAGACCGGATGGACTAATGTATAAGCATAGTTAAGACTTAGCTATAGTGACTAGAGATGACCTTGCTCGATAGTACATGATAATTGATTATGTTAAAAACAAGGATTCCCATGTGACTTAAAAGATAAAGAGAAGTTAAAGACTCTTTAAATTAAAAATCTTGTTTTATACTTGAAATTGATTGTGATTGATCTGAATATACATGCCTTGAAAGATTATGGACTAGAGATGACTGTGAGATGATATGTATGAGTTATGATTGCTTTGTTTTGAGATGAATGATTCATATGCACACATATGACTGATTGATATGCATGTGTATGATGAGACTTGACATGAGATTTTGAGATTCGGGCCAACCGTCCTTAGACAGGGAACACCAGACAGAGAACATGATTTATGCCCTCTGGGAGCCATGTGGTAGAACCTAGAGAGGACTAGATTCAGAAAGAGGCATACCCGAGAAAGCCGCAATGTCTAGTGTGGAGGTTGTGCGGATGGGCATCGAAAAAGGCCCTAGATTGGCTGGATTTTGGTCATTATGACTAACCATGTTGTTGAGCATGGTGATGATCATAGAATCTTGAGATAGACACATACATTGTGATTGATTGAGATGCTATGCTGTAATTAATAGAGATTTATATCATGTGAATGTTTATTTGAGATTAGATGATTCTTTGCTTATGTGATAAAAACCTTGGATATGGCATGCATGCTTGTTTTCTATTTGAGAATATTGATTTGATTGTATTTCTATGTAGAAATAGGAGCATTAAGTGAGTTTAATGTTTTCATAGATTAAGTTATACGATTAAGATATGATTAGATTCAGGACCGTCACAGGTAGCTTGAGGACACCACGCTTGATGGCCTTAGAAATCAATGATTTCCTATTACTCACATGTCCCTATATACAATCAAGCATCTTAAGGTCATTAAGCTGTAAGTCGGGGTGTGAAACAGGAATTCTATCTTCAATACACTTTGAATGTATTATTTTTTCACATTACCTTGATTTCATCGCAATCACTGCCCCAAATATTTCTGAAATCAAGATTTACCAGATGATGCATGTGTGATATGACATGCTTTGCCTTATTATCCTCAATAATACTCCCATTTTTCTTCCTCACATGGTAAAGAAGTGTCGCAGGGTTGTAGGCATTTGGATCAACCACCTGATGTGCATGTACATACTTAGATGGGAAATTGGAAGTAGTTCTATTACTACCCCCATAAAAACCACAATCACCCCCACTAGAACGATGATGAGAAAAGGCATACCTCCTATTTGATGATGAGAAAAGGCATACCTCCTATTTGATGATGAGGTACTAGGTCATGGACTAGGTTCCACATAAGAAATGGGAGTGGGCTAGTTGCAACCTACACGACAATGCCTATCACCCTAAAGTTGACTAGATCCTCCAATGGGAGTGGATAAGGGCATAGGAGTACACCTATGTGTCATAACCATGATGATAATGTCTCTGCATCTTATTCAATTAGTGGAATAGGATTTTGTATTGATATACGAGCCATCAAAATGATGGACTTAGAGATAGACCAATTGGCATACATGGATTTATTGCAAGATGGATTTGATGATGGTACTAATTAAATATATATATCATCATAACATATATACGTATTGATTGGTTTATAGTGATTTGGTGATTTCATTCTTGAATTTCAAAAATATTTTAATGTGTGACAAGTTTTTTGGACTTTAATTTTTTTTAAGTTTTAATTTCCACACAAGTTTCACAATCTATTTTTTCTATATACCATCACCATTGAGCGACATTTATATCGGTGTTTATATAGTGCCACTTAGCAGGGCTTATAACGGCAGTTTTCTAGTGTTGCTCATAGTGGTGCTTTTAACAGTGCATATAGCAACATAACATAAAACACGGTTAGAACGTCACTATTTCTTGCTTTTCTTGTATTGATTGGAAAGCATTTGTGAACCATCTTTCGCACACCTCCTTGTGCAAGACCTCCTATTATTGAGGATCTTTATTATGTGATCCCTCACCCACTCATCGAAAAAACATGTGTGTGGTGGGTTTGGAAACCGCTCATGTATGCACTGCACCACATACATGAAATCTCTATCCTTCTGCTCTTCCATGGTTTAAAGGCATATTTATAGGTTTGGTTGACTAATTGACAAAAGGTATAATAAACACTCTATCTCGTGTCATCCATATAAGGCACTCCCTTCTAATAAAGGGTATAGTAAATCATACCACCCTCCCCAAGGCACGTCGTCTATAGCCATAGGCGAAGGTGATCGTACACCCCCCCATAGCATCTGCCACATCCACATTCCCCAAAGCATTTGTCACAGCAACCTCCCCCACTACTAGATCACCGATGGCTCTGAAACCCTCGAGCTATCACTACCTGAGAGACTGGCATCATGGAGGATGTTGTATGGTGAGGAGATGGCATTGTGGAAGGCATAGGAGTGCACAAAGCACTAGGAGGAGCTAAAGGACGAGGAGTAGGGAAAGTGGAAGAGTGATGGGTAGGGAAGGCGGTGGTATGTAGGAGGCAAACGAGTGACTATGGAATAGGTGAAGGGTTTGACACATAGAAGGTAGGGGATAAGCTCAAGTGACTTAATTAATTGGCCCTCTATTTAGAGTTTAGCCAGTTCCAAGTCGCCTGTGCCTCAAAAACATGTTGCAAATGAGGGTCATCTACTACGAGTATGGCAGGTGTGCTAAAGGATGCCTCTCCATGTATCGGATCTTGGTCTGTTTGGTGATGATCCCCATGATGGCCACATCTACATGCATAAAAACATTACATATAAATATAAAAGCATAGCTCACATAGAGCATACATTACATAAAAAGTTTTATACATAAAAACATTAAATAGCTTAGATATTACATGTGTATGCTTTTATGCATAAACATATGCACACATAGCTCATAATGTATAAGCTTAATACATAAGTTATTGCAATATTTCTTTATGCATGATGCATTTTAGTAAATTCGATAATGGACTATTATGGCATCTTTTCTTTCTCTCCAGAGGCTTATCACTTCTTTGCCAGCCCTAGCTATAATGTTTCATACAACCCCATCAACGTATACCGTCATGGCGCTATCAGATCCAAAATATGCCTAGATATAAGTGTTGGCTTAATGGATAACTAGAAGTTGCTGGGCCTAGCATTTTGTAGAAAGCTAGGCCTGCATGTTGTAAACTAGTAGCTATGAATGATGGCATTGCCACACGACACTGCAAAGTAGTGAAGATATTATCTCTTGCCATATGACAAATGTAAACGATTGAAGCACATTTGGAATCAAAAAGGTTAATTTGGATTGAAAAGTTGGCATGCACCAGAATGAAGCACTTGATTAGGCTCTATCCTATGAATATTGCCATGTGGTTGCTAAGTAAATCTAACATTGAAATAAGAAGTGTAGCCACGTTAATCTCCCTACCACTCCAAGCCCGATCTGATAGATTTGCATTGAAAAAAACCACAACAGCCTAGAGCTTGTGCAACTACGTCATGGAGGTTCACCGAGGTGTGTAAGACAAGGAGTGACGCTTTTCAAAGGTCGAAGGACATGTGAGCGCATGCGCTGAAGGATCCTTGTTGGTTCAAAATTTACTATGAAACTACCAACCCATCTAGTCTTTGGAAAAACCTTCTTTGTAACTAGTGAGACTTTATTGCTTAGATTCAGGAGAAAACTAATGTTTCTTGATGATGGGTTGATCCTGTTTGTGGTGTATTTCACTTTGTGTGGTGGCTGGGTGATGGCCTCTACAACACCACCAAAACAGGCACACAAAAAAGACAAGGGATCAAAACTGGGGAATGTTGAAAACTCAGCTCTAAGGGCAGCACTCAGACCTTGAACTATCCCCATCCCTCTAGCTGACTCAGTGGGACACCTCAACACAATTCAACACCCTCCAAACCTCCCTAGCATTAGGAAATTTTTTGGACCCAAAGAGGGCCTCTTGGATTAACTTTTGATTAGGAATGGACCAATAGGAAGAGGGTTGGGTGCACATTTTTGACCTCTTTGACCCTAGGGGGCCTAGGCTTTGGTTTGCTAATCGGGCCTATTTACTACTCTTGTCCCCCTACCTCTTGGGCCCAAACTTAGAGGTCCCCCCACCTAGAATCGTGTAGATTAAAAACCCTCAAAATTGAAAATTTTAAATTTTTCCCAAAAGTGTGTTTTCCCTCTCAAACTTCCCCCCAACATACTCTAGGTTTGGAAAGCTCATTTTGAACCTCTTTCTTCCTCTTCTAAGCTCTCCATTCCTACAGAGACTCTATACCTTTCAAGCTCTCCCTCCTTGTCAAGCTCCCTTAGTCTCAAGCTCCCTCTCCCTCTTTCTTCCTTTTCTAAGCTCTCCATTGCAGAAACTCCATCCCTCTCAAGCTCTCCCTCCTCCTCAAGCTCCCTCCCTCCAATCTCCCTCTCTCTCTCTCTCAAGCTCCCTCCCTCTCCATTGCTGTGCAGAAACTCTATCCCTCTTTAGTCTACTCTAGGTTCAGGAAGGCTATTCTCAAACTCTAACCGTCTTTTAACCTTTCCATTACTGCATTAAAAACCCTCAACTTTCTCTCCTCTCCACTCCTCTGTTGCAAAACAAGCTCTTCTTTTTCCTTCTTCTCTTTTCTTACCACCATGGCCTCTTCCAGTAATTTGAGAAGACCTAGCAACGAGAAGGTGGAAGAGCTTGTGCTACATAGCACAACAGATAAGAATGGAGTTTGGGCTCCAACAAGATTCAGGAATATGACTTGGGTCTACATGCAGCCAAGCTCTAAGGACCACATCGAACGAGTGCGTCAAAAACTGGGGAATATGCTACATCATTGGAAGGAGCGGCTATAAGGCTTCAAGCATACTAAGAAGGAAGGACTGGTTACCATAGTGCAACATGTGTATACCCTTGGAGACCTGTACATTCAAGGCCAAACGACCAAGGCTTCCTTCAAATTGTCAGTGTAACATAAACATAGCTTTAACAACATGCTAATATTGGAATTTTTGTTTCAAATTTTCTTATGATTCTCCATTTTCTTATCTCTCTGTAGATATTTTCTCCTCTAATTATGTTGAGGAACAACCACTCCAAAGCCTCACTGGAGTTTTCTATGCTATGCATGCATCCATTGGAAAGGCAATGTTTGTATCTCAAAGCCCAAGTGATCTTGTACAGAACAATATCTTTTTCTTTTCTCACTCATATTTTGTAGATAAAAAACTAGGTTGATTTGGCAAGCTAGAAGAGATCCCCAACCCCCCTCTTAACAATCCCGAATGGCCCAAACCTGATGCTTGGACCATCTTATGCTTAAAGTTTAAGATGGTTAGTGATATCAAGACATCACTCAAGTTTTCAAAGGCATCTAGGTCAGTAGGGCTAAATTGGTTTTGTCCTTTACATGTTTTTGTGCACATGTTCAATTCCATGCCAATGCACCAAATAAAAATAATATATATTTGTAAGGAGGTATAGTCTAACCTCATTCAAGGATTATTAGGAGAGGGTTGGGAGGTTAATGAGGGGTTACATCAAGGTGATGTGTACAAGTGCAATGTATTTAAGCCAAGCATGACTTTTTGCAACCTTGCATGTCTCTTGCACAAGCTTAGATTGTTAGGCCCGCTCCCTAACAATCTAAGTGCAATGTATTTAAGCCAAGCATGACTTTTTGCAACCTTGCATGTCTCTTGCACAAGCTTAGATTGTTAGGCCCGCTCCCTAACAAATACCCTTCCAAAGGTTGTGTGATAAAACCAATTGAGCATCTCTTGTAGATAGTTTGTACATGTTCCTCTTGTAGAAGCTCCACCTCCATGTCTTGTATTTTTGAAATAAACCCCTCTTGCTTTATAATGTGATTTCTTCATCCCTTAGGTACTCCACATGTCGAGCGATCCATAATTGTTCATGAAATACGTACCATGCGCATAAACTTTGTGCTATATACGTGATAATAGAATTTAATTATAAAAAGTCAAGGTCAAAACACCAGTTTATTTTTTTACTGTATAACTTACCATATAGTGTGTTACTTTACTCTCTCCCCAAGCACCTAGCACACTTTTGGTGAATTCTATGATATGTTGTTGGAATGATGCTCGTTCTTGGACAGTTGTGCTACTTTGATTTATAATGGGAACCATGTTATTGAAATTTATCCAAAGGTGTTTGCGCATATTTACAATAGCTGACATTGGACAATCTACATTTGTGGTGATTGCACACAGGTCTCTCCAGAGTCCCCAAGTTTTCTTTGAATTCTATATGTTTGCTGGCTTCTCCAAAAATCTTCTTGCCTTTGATCCAATCATGGAGACCTTTTGAGCAACCTCATATGACATAACAGAGGCCTTATTCACTTCAATTTTCACATTTCTGCCATGGCAGCCCAAAGAATTCAGAAGATGCTCTAATTTACCAAGGGCTGCAACTTTCCTCTCTTGTGTAGGCATTGTGAATGCATAATCGATCTGGCACTTAAGAAATCGATCAAAGATTCTCATGAATGCATGAAGTGTGCAAAAGTGAATATTCTTTAGTGGAAAATTAATGATGGGGCTCCAATTTGAATTCTTGTTTGGTTCTCCTAGCATATCAGGAGAGACATGACACCTTCCACCCATCTTGCATTTGGTTGTTCATCATCTTCATCATCAGTTGACTCGGTTGGATCTACTACATCTTCTTGTTGCTTCTTCCCTTTCTTGGAACCTTTCGAGGCATCCTCCCAATAGAACCAACCTTTTATATACCTTTTCCATTTGTCTTTTTCTGCCTAGGAACATCAATCTGAGCATTGCAGTATGGACAAGGCCATCTTGATGTCACGCCTTGAGTACAACCCATCATGCATTTAATTGTCTTCAAATCTCCCCCAAGATGCCAATCCACCTTGAACTTTCCTATGTTTTCTACATCTAAAAGTGGACCATCAATTTGCTTTTTGATTATTATCCAGGGAGTCCTTTCAAACATCCATGTCAATACCTCATGTGTCTTCTTCAGTACCTTGAATGCACCAAGCCACCAGATCTCTTTCTCAGATTGCACACTAAAACTTGGTTTGGTAGTCTTTTTCCATGCACATATCATGGCCTCATTCATGTGCGTAATACTCATACATTTCAGCTTCCGACCTTTTACAATTTGGCACTCATCTAGCTTGAGCACAAATGAAAGTGTGCTCCCAAAAATTGCAAATAAATAATAATTTACAATATTTAAAACAAAATAATTGTCTTCGTTTTCTAGTAAAAAACATGAATAGTAGCAATTGCAAGATCTCACCTTTTGGTGAAAGACCATAGAACTTCACCATAGCTTGTTGTAGTCTCTCAATATGAACAAAGATATTATTGTAAACATCATAGTGAAATTCTGTACTTATTGTCTAGATTTTCTTTCTGCTCGACCCTGTGTCTAATGTTAGTGTGCCCTCAACGTGATAAAACTGTCCTATAACTCACTACACATCATCATTTTTGATACGCTTGACATTGTGAATCACCTTGAGTGTAGGAAATAAAGTGCTAGTGATTCCTTGTCTTAGAATTGCATCTTTTATAACCTGACGGATTGCTTGGTACCCTTTCATGCTGATTCTAGCCGCATCACAAGCATGTTGAATTAATGAAGAATCGATGGAGGTGGTAATCTCGTTCACCACATTGCTGACAACAGCTTGGCGTATTTTAGGATGATGAGGGTCAGTAATAATTGAGAGAATATCCTTGGTATTCAGAATGGCTTTGACCAAATCCTTCCATCCCTCTTCATTAGAACCACACACCTCTTGTAGAAAATTCCTGGTAGAACACAAATCATGACTTTTATTTAAATCACTGAGTGCATAATGATAGTTTTTGTTACTTACTTTATTGTACGAATCCTTTTCTTCCGTGCTCCACCTTTAAACGCAAGAGATTATATACCAACCAATGTCTTTTTGCGTCTCACGAGCACCATTTGGCATTTCTTTGAGTCGTTTGATAAGTTCCTCTAGCCTTTAAATCTTTGCATCCTTCTCCACATTCTTTGCGAGGATCTCTTTCTTTTTCTCTAATGATGTTTTAAGTCCTTCTTGACATTGTAAAAGGTTGAATTGTGATGCTTGCAATTGAGATTGGCGAATATGGGTTTGCCAAGCTCCACTTTGTAGTCAATCTGGTGCAGTATCCTAACAAGCCAAGCTCTCCTTCATCACCAACAAATTGCATAAAAGATGATAAATTGTGGAAAGGAGGGTTTGTTCTAATGGAGAGTCAATTGGATAGAGATGCCTATCAACCCAAATATCTACATTTTTCTCCTTAGCTATCCAACCAGCTTGGACAGATTGTGCATCAGTAGGATGGGTTTTTTTAGAGCTGCCATACTCTTCAAGAATACGAATGTGTAAATCAACCTTCTGTTTTCTAGCTTCACAAGGGGCTACACACACAGCTTGCAAAGGCTCCATAGCTAAGCAGAGGAAGAAGCTAAAGCAGAGAGATCCTCTGAGAGAGAGAGAGAGAGAGAGAGAGAGAGAGAGAGAGAGAGAGAGAGAGTGAGAGAGAGAGAGGGAGTGAGTGAGAGAGACTGTTAAAACTTTGCTATTGTGGGTTTAACACAAATCCGTTTTTCTAAGTACAAAATGATATTTTTGATATACAAATATACTAACATGGAGTTTTTCATCAATAAATTACATTAATGAGAAAAAATAAAAAACAATAATTTTTGGGGTCCCCACAATTTCGGGATCTCATGGATATAATGGTTCCTGATAGTTAGTTATGTTTATGGGGTTGTGGGGACCTGACAATTAGTTATGTGGATGTACTAGCTCCTGACAGGCTTCTGACATGTGACCCTTGAATTACAAGATTTTTGGAGGGAAAATTTTATTTTCATCATAGATATTGGTTGGGTGGTGTTTTTTCCACCTCAAAATGTAAAAAAAATAAAAATAAAAAAATTTCACTTTTTGGGGCTCCACCTAAATATGAGAATGTTTTGCTGATGTGGTAGGAAGATATGGTGGGAGTTAATGAGAAAGGAGATTTCAAACTGACAAGAGAGTGAAGATAAAAAATTCAAAAAGTAAGAGAGAAAGTATGAGAAGTCAAAAAGTAAGAGAGAGAGTATGAGAATATTCCCTTTAAAAAGTGAAACTAGGGGGTATGGCTGATGTGGCAAGGCAAAAAATAGTGGTCATCATAGCCTTTGTCTCCCTTAAGCCTAGCTTTTTAAGCTCTAATCCCTTAAAATTAGAAATCCTTAGGAAGCACTTTTTGGGTTCAACCTCCATGACATCCTCTTCCAAATGTACTAAACATGCTCGACTTTCCAAGTGCACCTTATGACCCTTGTAATCCTTCCTTAAGTTTCTCCCAATAATAAAATAATGAGACATATTGTGTAGTACTTGTGCACCAATATCCATGTTCTTCTCATCCTAATGAACCATATTTAAAAATGATACTCAACATTACATATGGCAAACCATGAGTATAATATCATCTCATAAATTTATATACTGATTGAGGAATTGGCTTGCATCATCATGTTGGCTGGCACTGGTTCAAATGATCCTGATTTTCTAATATGCTCCAATGCCACTAGAAGTTCATGTACACAAACATTATTGCATCTTGCACATGAACAAGGGATTATTCCTCTGTGGACCTTCAAATAATGGTGATCCATCATCCAGACTAGTAGAAGACATATGTACCAAGAAAAAAAAGTGCAATTAAAAAACCGAATATGAATACATGCATTAAATCTAACAGTGCCAAATCTCTAGAGTTTCTCGAGCGTCACTACAAATGTCGCTATAAGAGACACTATAAATGAGGCTATAAGTGATGTTCCACTAGGCGTCATTCTTAGCGGTGCTAGGAAAGTTGACTTTTTGAGCCTATGACACCGCCAATGCATATCTTTCTCTTGCAAAAAAGTTTCCTCCACTCCTTTCTTTGAGTGACTGCACTGACTTTATCCCCTCCATCAATCTAGCTCTATCACATGCATTTGTAATCATTATGGCTATGGTGTGAGCTATTGAAGGTATTCTTCTCTTATCTAATGCACTTGTTCTTCCTCTTTTTGTTCATCTTCCTATTGCTCTTCCCCTTCCTCTTCCTCTTCCTCTTTCTTTTTCTCTTCCTATTCATCACTCTACAAGTGATGGTGTGACCTAGTGATTAGTGTGTTTTTCTATTATGTTTAACCTAATCATTAATAGGAAACATAATAAGATTAGGGCTAAATTTTACAGTACTAACATTCCTTTTACTTCTTCTCCTTCTCCTTTTTGCGAGCATGTGTAATGTGTATTGGTCTTTTGTATGTCTCTTATTTTTTGTAGGTAGATTTCATTCAATGTGTTACTAATTACTATTTTTCCATTTTATGTTGTGTAGGTCTTACACTAATCCTCTCTTTTGGCTTCAAAATATAGAGATAATCTCTCATGATCTTGTATTCTTCAGGGTTTTGCAATACTTATGCATTATTCCTTAATGTTGTATTCTTTAAGGTTTTGTATTACTTGTGCAAGATTTTAGGGTTCTAGATTAATTATGAATTAATATTTAATCTTATATTTGATCTACTAATTACTTTATTTAATCTTTTGTTTTTTAGGTCTTTCACCGATCCTCTCTTTAATCACAAAACGAGGTAAGCCCTCTTTTTCTTTTAATCATTTATTCTTTTGTCTATGTATTATTGCACCCTTGGGTGTGGTTTTAGGGTTAGTTTAAGCTTCTTGCAAGCATGCATAGATCTTAATGTGTGCATTAAGCTTAATGCATGCAAAGAGCTCTGTACATAGGTCTTAATGCATTCATATAGCTTTACAGCATCTAGCTTAAGCATCGAGCTTAATGCATGCATGGAGCTTTAAATTATCTAGCTTAAGAATAGAGCTTTAAAGTATCTAGCTTAAGAATAAAGCTTAATGCATTAACGTTAATGCATACATAGAGCTTTATGCATGCATTAAGATTAATACATGCATTAAGATTAATGCATATATTAAGATTAAGATTAATACATACATTAAACTCTATGGATTAAGCTTATTACATGTATTAAGCTAAGCTTAATGCATGCATTAAGCTATGATTAATGCATGCATTAAGCTATGATTAATGCATGCATTAAGTTTTATGCATAGAGCTTAATGCATGCATAAATCTTAATGCATAGAGTTTAATACATAAGGCTTTATGCGTTATGTACTTTGTGGAGTACTATGCATGGATGGAGAGTATAACCTTTTTGAATGTTTATACTCTCTTATTCATATAGCATATATTTCTTATACTCTCTTTTTCTATGCATAAGGTATTATCTCTATTCATAGAGTTTATATGTGTATAGACATAGTCATCACAATGCTTTTTAGACCTTCTTGTGTTAAAGTTCAGTGACAAGTGACATTGCATACTAATATAAGGATGTCGTGTATGTATTGTGAAGTGGGTTCCTCTCACATATTAGAGCATACATAGGCTCTATGCATGTATACATATAGATCATGCATAGAGCTTAAAGCTATTAGCATTATTATTAGTATATTAATCTTATTACGAATAACGAGTTTAAGTTTTATAGATGTTGCAATCATGGTGCATAAAGCTTAAAACATGTGTTTTTTATTTTTTCATAAATGTGAACATTACTAATCATTTTTTTTCATGTTATGTTTTGCAGGTCTTACAATATGTAAGCTCCCTTATTCATGTAATAGTTAATGAAAGTTCATGTTTGGATTCTAATGCATAAGACTTATGGATAAGCCTCATGCACAGATTTCTAATGCATTCTTGTGTTATTAAATCTTTGAGTGTTCTAATATTATTTAAGCTTTAAGCATTCTTGTGTTAGAGCACTGAAAAAGGTCTACATCCTATATCTACATAGAGTGACTCAAGTATCCCAACCAATATTCCATCTCTTGAGGTAAGCTCCAATGTTCTTAAATTCTTCTTATTTATTTGGTTTTCATCCTTGGGTGTCGGGGTTTCAATCTTTATATTTTCTTATGCTTTATTTGAATTGCAAGCTTATGGCTTATGCAGAAAGCTTATGCATAAGGCTCATGCATAGAGATATGTGGCATTATTATAGGCTAATTATAATGTTGGTTATATGGGCATTTGTGAGTATTGTGCTCTTGGCAAGCATCATCGAAGACCTTTTCATATCTCTACCTCTACACATTCACATGACCTTTTAAATCTCATTCATACAAATATTTGTGGACCTTTTCCTCCCTCCAAATCACTATCATTATTTCATTACCTTCATTGATGATTTCTCTAGTTTCACATATGTTTTTCTCTTAAGGCATAAGTCTGAAGCCTTATCCAGATTCAAGCAATATCAGAAAGCAGTTGAACGTCATAGTGGTCGCTCTATCAAGACTCTCCGTGACAACGGTGTATAATATATTACAAATCTCTTCGATGACCATTGTATTGAACAATGAATTATGATTTCACTGTTCCATATTCTCCTTGACAAAATGGCATTGCAGAACATAATAATCGAACCATTCTTAATGCTATAAGATGTATGCTTATTCATTCTGGATTATCTAGGAGCTTTTGGGCTGAAGCAGTTCATACCACAGTCTTTGTTCAAAATCATCTTCCCACAACTGCACCTGCTGGTAAGATTCTCGTTACAATTTGGACAGGGAAAACTCATGTTTCACATTTTTGCACCTTTGGATGCATTGCTTATATTCACATGCAAAAAGAAATGCGAAAAAAGTAGGATCCTCCTTGTTTGAAAGTTATATTTATTGGATATTTTGATAATTCTAAAGGATATAAATTTTATGATCCTACTTCTCAAAAAGTCATCATTAGTCGTTGTGATTCTCTATTTGATGAGCGTTTGATGGGAGGTACATGGTCTAGTAAGGATTCTAATGATACACAATCCTTACTCCGTGCTTTTCCTTTTATGTTTGATAATCATTGTATCTCTCAAGATGTTGTGCATCCTTCTTCTCCTATGAAGGATTTTAAAGACCCTATAAAGGATTCTAGTGATAATCTTGATATATGCATTGATCTTCCATTTGATATTGAACATGGTACAAATCATGTCTATGATGACAATTTTGATGATTCTATGAATGTTCATGAAGATACGGCAACTTATACATAAGCTATCTCTTCTCCACAAAAGGATCACTGGTGGCTGTCTGCAGGAGGCTATGCAAGCCGAATATGACTCTTTGATTTCCAAAGGTACATGGGTTCTTATTGATTTGTCTCCTGATCGTGTTCCTATCAAGTGCAAATGGGTATATAAAATAAAGACAAAGGTTGATGGATATTTTGATAGTTTCAAAGCTTATTTGGTTGTAAAAGGATACTCACAAGCTGCAGGTGTTGATTATCATGATATATTTTCCCATGTTGTTGGCATTTTCTACTCATTTTGATTTGGAGATTCATCAGATGGATGTGAAAACTACTTTTCTTAATGATGATCTCAAAGAAGAGATTTATATAGAACAACCACAAGGATTTTCAATTCCTGGCAAGGAATATCTTGTTTGTCGTCTTCATCGTGCTCTTTATGGTTTAAAGCAGGCAGCTCTGCAGCACAGGCATGTGTAATAAAGGAGCTTATGCTCCACCTTATAATTGTTTTTCATAAGGGAAAGGATGGTATGCCCATTGACCTGCCTCCTCAAGGCCTTGCCTAAGTGGGAGATCTGGGTCGAGTGCTTCGCATCATATTCTTTGAAGCAGCCACCCGCGTATGTTTTACATACGCTACTTTGAATTATACATATAAGCCCATATTAGTGCAATATAGACCTTGTATAGTGCAAGTCAGTAAAACACGATATAAGGCTTTCCCTCACCAACGTCCAATGTAAATCATGTTGTACTAACATGCAATATATAAGTTCTTTTTAGCTCGAATATGAAACCCTATTCCATATCTCTGTCTCATAGTCGTGTTTGCTGAAATTTTAACAATGCAAACTTAGTATAGCTTGAATTCGGAACCGTGGAGAACGAAAGGAATATTTAATGTAAAGACATTAAATATTTAATGTAAACTTAGTATAGCTTGAATTCGGAACCGTGGAGAACGAAAGGAATATTTAATGTAAAGTCATTACCATAAAGTGAGTTCTCTTAGAGATCATCATTGCATCGTGGAAATACAAAAATGCCTTGTTAAAATTTGGCATGACAAAATTTTATACATGTCGAGAGTAGTTAATACAAAGAATTTAGACATTGCCAATATAAATTTACACATTGCGTCAAAGGTGAATGATAGAAACCCTGTTTTCTTAAAGGACTATCTTACGCCAGAATGCTGGAGGAATTCGATAGATGTGAGTGAATGTATGAGATGTAATATGATGTGAAATGGGATGTGAATGACTCAGAATATTATCGTTTGGTGGGAGAATTCTCTTGTTGTGTTTTCTCCCTCTAATGGGATGGCGAATCTCCAAGATGTATCCACTCCCTGTCAGTTGGCGTTTGTGGATACTGTTATGGCAATGGAATTGGTCTTGGCCATTATGGAGGAGGCACAAATGCATATGTCATATTAGGCTCTCGTTGCCCAATATTGTTAATTTGAGTCTCAATCATTATGGATCTATATAGTTGCACATCCAAATCTGTATAATTTGATAGTCGTAGATTCTACATATACAAAAAATTACATATGTGCTATGGGTGAATGTACAAAGAAACTGAGGTATCATTAGAAGAAGAAGTACATGCTTACATTTTCTAATGGAAGTATCAACATTGCGTGCAACAGCAATATGGCATTGTAATACACTCTCCAAACACAACTAAAGCCATCCTGCTGCTCTGGGACTCTACATCTAATGATCTCCATTGAATCTAAAATCTCCTCCTGGGTAAGAGCCTCAATACTAGCTATTAACTTTCTAATAGATCTCCACACCATTTTTCAATTGTCAATAATCTCTCTCTCTCTCTCTTAGTGTGTGTGTCTTCATAGTAATATAAAAATGATTGTGTGGACTTACTGCCTCGTGTTGCCATGAAATCATGTATTTGAATTGGCAAGATAGCATTGCTTTTCCTCATCAGTACCACTACAAAAGTCAATAAATAGTATAAGATGGTAAAGCTAGTATCTATGCAAGAATACCACAAGTACAATTTAGGTCACATGACACTTACACATCATGGTAGGCCATTACAAATATCTGGGAGTGGTCCAAATATATATGCCTAAACTGTGGATAGATATCCACATAGGAAGCATCAGGCTCACCTGATCCTCGGGAATCCATCTTTTGAGACTTATATAACCTTTTGGGGCACCCTCGCAGTCTTGCGGAGTTATACGGCTACATGAAGGGTACTCTAAACACCCCCCAGGAGTCGGCACTACAGACTCCAAACCACCCCAACCCCACACCTTTTGAGATTACCCCAGTGGAGTCAACACAGCTCAGCCGGCTACATAGCCGTGACCCTTCCCCCATGCCGTCCTATGTCCCTTCCCCCATGCCGTCAGGAGGCCCTTCTGCCTCGCAGAGTCGTTGGCATACTCCTGTGCCGTCAAGACTTGGTTCTCCAGCAGCTACAGGTGGCCAGCATAGTAGCTTGACACGACACAGTATGCAGGGAGAGCGGTGGGGGATGCATGGCACAGTGCTTTGGGAGGGGTGGTGGTGGGGACGAGAATGATTCAGATGATCAAGATGTGCCTCCGGGTGATGGTACGATCTACTATGACATCACTCAGACAGGAGGCATCTTGATGGATGCATGGGGGAAGGACATCATGGCCTTCATGCGCTTTGTATATGCTAACAATTAAAGAGATTGCTTTATTCACTACAAAGATCAACCAAAGAGGTTAGCTGATGAGACCCTCGTTGCTGTTCGCTCTAGGTACCTTAACCCCCCCCAGTGTTCAGTTCACAGATAAATGGGCCAAGTCAAAGATTGTTTCGATACTTAGCAAATAAAAGATCTTCGCTTAAGAGGCATGCACTAGCGGAGCTTGCCAGGATCCAGGGAGGTCAACCACCAAGGGGCCCGCCCCACACCGCTCACAAGCGTGAGTGGAAGAAAGCAATGAAGTCAGCGAAGGAGAAACCCAGTCTAAAGCACGTGGAGGCACGAAGGATCCAAATGGAGAGATATGGAAACATGCATTTTGGAGCAGGGGAAGAAGGAGGCGGAGAAGGGAGCACATAAGGGAGCGAGGAGTAGTGCTAGCTACTCTTTTTTGTACTTAGCCACTGGCTTGGCTTCGTGCCTCTGTATATACACTCCTCTTATTTTTAGTACTTGAAGCCACAGGACGTGGCTTAGCTTCGTGCTATATGTATATACAAGCACTTTTTGAGCTATCAATTAATGCCTTGTAACTAAACGTTTCGGAGTTGTAATGTTTTGTTTGGAATTGTAATTAATGTCGGCTATAGACGTGCTTGCAAGAGTGCTAATTAAAATGCGATTGGCTGTAAGAATTGAATTACACAATGTCGAAATGGGATTCCTATACCTACATAGCATACACAACATACACAGCATTCTGTTAAAGCACACAAAATAAAAAAATATTCTGAAGCGTGTCTATATACGCGTTTATCTATTCAATATGCGTCTATAAACCCGTCTACTCTGTGTCTGGTTTATGTGTATAAACGCATCTATACATGCGTCTGTCTGTTTTTTAAATTTCTCCCCGATCATCTATTTGCGCGTCTATATGTGTGTCTATATTCGCATATATAAGCGCGTCTATAGGCACATCTATTTGCTACCTTTTAAACGCGCCTTTAGACGCGGGTCTGTAGACGCGCTAATAGACATGGAAATAGACGCGCCCGTAAGTTTTTTTTTAGTTGAGTAAACTCGTCTGTTTGCACGTTTGTAGGTGCTTTGTCTTGTTGTGATAGCTTGAATTTGGAACTCCCATAGTTGGTGTTGTAATGAAAAGTTATAGTATCTCTAGCTTATGATGCATATATATGCAATGTAGACCGTGTATATTTTGGTTTAGCACAACGTGATATCAAGCTTCACACCAATGTCCATCATGAATCGTGTTGTAAAGATGTTTGTATTGTAACTGCAGATGTCCATTATTCTCTCATTGCTATGTTGTTAATAATCATTTTGCAAAACGGTCCTTGTATACAACAAAAAATTGAGTATCGTAAACTTTAGAGGCCCGTTTTGTTACATATTAGTGTAATACAGACCTTGTTGGTGTAACATACCTTCGAGATTAACCAAGTTATGATTAAATATAATCTTAAGTTTTGGATGTTATAGATTTTAGTAATTAATTCCAGCAGGTTTTTAGCATGCAAAAATTCTAAGTGTTAAAATTAAGTAAAAATTCAAGATTGAGTTTTTAATTAGTTTGTAAGCTCAAAGGAAGCCTTTAAGTATGTATATGGACATGCAAATTAAAATTTGATAAAAAAGTAAAACGTGACTTATTTTTGGAGTCGACTCACATACAGCTGATCTTGGCGATTCCGCGCACATTGGGTTGTAATGGTACATGTTCTGGTAATGGTAAGTATCCACATGACTAGTTTCTGATAACTTTGTGCGAAGTTTTACCTGTTGTTGCAGGTTGTAGCCCTGATAGCAGATCTTAAAGGCTTAATGATACCATATTAGGGATGGAATGATTAGTGCCTAGAAAGGCCAGGATATTGTGTCATGAGAAGCAGATTTACATGACCGGAGATGATAGTAAAGATTATTAATTATAGGGTCAAAGATGTGATATAGAATTTAGATTGATGTCCGCTTTACAGCTTGTTAAAACAGCAAGAAAAGAATTTCATGTTATCTATTATGGAGGTTGCAAGTCACAACTTCTAGAGAGTAGACATGGATTTCCAATCAATAAAGACATCAGGAAATATATCGAGGAAGTACACAAACACTCTTTTTATTATTTTGCTTTAAGTTATTTTGATATTAAATAAATAAATACATAAGTGTATGTGAGAGAATCTGAGTCCATATAGGGTGTGCTTAACGATGAGTAATTCTTAAATTTCTTAATTATACATGATCTCCTTAGTCTATAGGAATCATAAAATATACACGTTTGGTGGAGTTAAGAATTAGAAGATAGAATATTTGACTAGTTTATTACTAGATTGTAGGTATAACCTTAATTAGGAGCTATTTTGCAAAGAGTTTATCTTTTGGTGTATTTAGAATCAAAGGTTGCCGTAAACGCAAAAGTTTTAGAGAATAAGAAACTCTACAAGAGAGTATCAGACTCTAGAAAGCCAAATACCTTTTGTTTTTGAGTTATTCGAGTACAAAGTGTAGCCTTCGGCTGTTTTTTGATAGCTTTATGCTAAAAGTATAATTTTGGCCATTTTGAAAGCTGTAAAAAAACCTTAGAGCTTATTTTTCAGAGAACCATTGTGGAGATATGTTTTATAGAGAATTAGAAGTCCTAAAACTTTATAGTTTGACTTTTCTCTAGTTCCAAATAAATTGTAAGATATTACTCTCCCAAAGAGACTAGTTGTTAGGCTTTGCATTAGAAATTGCTATAAGATTGACTATCTTATCTATATAGACTCGATGGACTAACATATAAGCATAGTTAAGACTTAGCTATAAGCGATTAGAGATGATTTTGCTAGTTAGAACATGATCATTAATTATGTTAAAAATAAAGATTCATATATGAATTGAAAGAATCAAAAGACTAAGAGAAGTTAAAGACTGTTTGAATTTAAAGCCTGTTTCTATACTTGAGGTTGATTTTGATTGATTTGAATATGCTGGTCTTGAAAGACTATGGACTAGAGATCAGTCTATGATGATAAGCATGACTTGTGATTACTTTTTTTTGAAAGGACTGATTGATATACATGTGTATGAATGATTGATATGCATGTGTACGATGAGATTTTGAGATTCGGGCTAGTCATCCTTAGATAGGGAATGTCGGACAGAGAACGAGATTTATGCCCTCTGGGAGCCGAGACAAGACGGTATTCAAAAAGAGGCATACCCACCGATGTCCACTGTGGAGGTTGGGTGGACGAGCATCGGAGAAAGCCCTAGATTGGTTGGAGTTTGGTCATTATGACTAACCATGTTGTCGAGCATGGTGATGATGATAGAATCTTTGAGATAGACACATACATGGTTGATTGATTGAGATGCTATGCTTTAAATGATAGACATTCATATTATGTGAATGTCTGTTTTGAGATTACATGATTGTGATAAGAATCTCGGATATGGCATGCATGCTTGTTTGTTATTTGAGAAGGTTGATTTGATTGTATTGCTATGTAGAAATAGCACGATTAAGTGACTTTTAATGTTTTCTTAGATGAAGTTGTATGATTAATATATGGTTAGATTTGGGACCGTCATAATTGGCATCACAAGAAAAATATCCAAACACACAATATATTATGTGCATGATGTAGCAGTCCTTAAATTAGATATCAGACATCGGTGGAGATCATGTAATCTCTATAGCCACCCGAAGCACGTGGCTTACATATTGCTTCAATCTAGCAACAATTTGTTGATCCGAATGTTTGTTTAAATTAGACTCAGCCTCCTCCCGTTATTGCTACCAACTTAGCGTTGTAACATAAATTTAATTTTAACTTGCCTTGTGTGGAAGTACTCCCCTTTAAACTTCTCAAGCAAAAATAAAGTAGTCATTTAGGGTTGACAAGTTCTTAACACTTGATTACTACTCATGGTCAGTGTCTAATATCAATATAAGAGTGATTTGGATGAAGGGATTAGTGCTAATGCAAGGGATTGGCTACGAAACCTTAAAAACAAACTCATTGTTTTTTACGCAAAAAATTGGCTCTTTTTGGAAGATGAAGTTTTGTGAACAAATCATGGGAAAATTGAAATTAGGGGTGTGAGGGTGTTTAGCAACACTTTAATGTATGCTTAGACCAATCAATTGCAAAAAACCCTTCAGTTAAGGGCGGCTCCTAATTTATCTAGGGAGAAAATGCATGTTGACCTAGCGAGACTGGTTATTTTCTTAGTGTGGCTTGGATAAGCAATAAAACTACATGAAAATTCATGAGTAGGTGCAGCTTACTATGGGTAATGTATCCCTGAAACCAATTGGGTTGATTCAAAGCGACATCCTCCAATTCGCAAAATTTGTAAAATCAGCAAGTCGATTGATGAAGTGACAAATTCTCCCTCTTTGAGCCAAGTTGAGCTCCAAGGTTTGATATATTAGAGTTTTCTAGGAGTAGATAAAGGTGCTTATATGGTTAAAATAACTTGGAGATTACGTGCATTAAGTCAAATTGTAGAGCATCAATTTTTTTACAAAAGAGAGGATTAAGAGGTAATTAAGTAAATCTTAAGAAATTGAATGTAGGGAGGCAAGGCTATGATACCATGTTGACAAATCAAGCATGATTAAGATCAAGGTGGATAAAACCATATGAGAACATGATTAAGCATATTGATTAAGATAATACACGAAATAGGATTACACTAATACTTCCAAGACAATGATAACAATTAAGAAGTAAACAATCATAATCTCATTGCATTAGAGGTGATCCAAGTAATCATTTTATAGATCTCATGGAGATCCCAACACACAAGATGTGTGCACCCTAATGCCAACCATGTGTCCATAAATGCTCCTTGCACTTTTCATGGCCTACGTTCTTTACCCTTAACTTTTTACAAATAACCATACAAATCAACCTTTGCCAATATACCCTTAGTCTATTCCTTTTCTAATGTGCATGCTCCTGCCCTTTTTTTGCACATGTTGCACCCTCAAACATTGCATTTCTCAACATCCTGATCACTTGTGCTAAATACACAAACACACTCCCACACATTTTAATTATTATCACCCCTTGCAACTTTAGCCTCTACTCTCATATTTTCATTACTTTTCGGCTGCTCATGGGCATGATTTATAGTAATATGATCCTATTACACAACAAAACTAATATAAGTAAAATGTAATTTAGAAAAAATACACAGGTTATGAGTTTGGAAATGTACTTACCTTGCAAGCAGGAAAGAATCAAAGAGATGGGAAAATAATAAAATATGATTATGAATAAAATAAAAACCCTGCCTATTGATTGGTTAAATAAATGAAGACTTACCGATTGATTAGTTTTGAAATCAAGATAACCATAAACCTTTAACTTGCAAAATAAATAAATAGAATAAAGTTAATTAAAAAAAACATTTTATAACTTTAATTACCATAAAAGGAGATTTAAAACAAATAGAATAAATCTATTTTTAGAGATTAAAAAGGGAAGAAGAACAAGAAGAAGATAAGAATCAAAAGGTAAAATGAGTCTAACCATCTCCTTCTAATCTAAGCTTACATATACATATGTATGAATGAAATAAAAAAAAGTAGAGGAATAGAGAGGAGAAAACCTTACCTTGAGCACACGAGTTTTTTAGTTGACGTAGGGGAGATGGGAGGATAAATTTATCTTTTCGATGCAAATCTTGGGGAGGAGAGGCACTAAGATTGGCAAGCTAAAGCAAACCAACAAATATGATAGTCAACAATCACTCTCAGACTAAATAAAGGTTGTCACAACACCTATAGTAGGACAAAGGACCTCGTACAACACTCGCGAACCAATTCACGATGTCTTTGTTCTCTCCTGACGTTCATGTCTCAAAGCAGGTCGCATGGTTTGATGGGCCCTCCTCTGGCTAATGAGAGCTCAATCTTCTAAGTCAGTTTGGTTTTTTTTCTTTTTTTCTCTTCTCCATATGCATGGGAGTTAAAGATCCTTCTACTTGCATGGCCTTTCCTTTGTCTTTTTACTGTTGTTGGATCGCAAAAAAGCGCAATAAATAGGTAGAGTTTCCATCTTCGTAAGGAAAATCTAAAGAAATCTGATTGATTATTATTTGTAGTTGGGATACAGGGATAGATTCATTTCCTCCTCAAAGAATTGTACAAACTCTGATGTAGGCTATTGTTGTGCCCTTCAAGGTAATCCTAGGAGGACTCATCTTCCCTTCAAGAATCAACTATCGATCTCTACGGCGTCGGGACTTCACTTTGTTGAGAAGTGTGGTTCCATAGAGCACATGTAGAGGTAGGGAGTGACTAGGTTACCATGAAGCCATATGGAAAAGATCGATTACCCCACATGCATGATGGAACAAGCAAAGATGTACTCTACCCATATAAAATGGGTCATTTTCAAGCAATGGAAGTACAAGCACATCTCAAGCTTCTCTATGAGTGAAAGTTAATATATCTTGTAAACTAATTAGCTTGTGTGATCATCACTTTGTTTTACATACTGTCCTCTTGATCTTGCTTAGGCAACATCCACCTTAGGATTAAATTAACCATGCATCATTAGTGTGTCATTAGCCTAATTAATTTCTTGTAGGAGTTACCATGAATCTTAACATGGTATCGAATCCTTCCTTATCCTTATGAGCCTCTCTAACCCCTCATTGCACTAATGTTAGCTTAATTAAGCTCAATTTCATCATTAAGCCCACTAACCTCAACGTTATCCAGTCACCTCCTTTGTGGCCAAAATTTTGTATGTTTGACATTTCTTATTCTCTTGAACATTTTCAAAACCCTTCTACCCACACATTTCTTGTCCCTAGGCAACCTACCTACAAGGAGGATTCAGCAAAAACGTCATGCCTGTGTGACTGGTCTTTTGTTTCTTTCTCCATGTGTGCTTGCAATTGATCCAATTCCTCTTAGGTAAAGTTTAGCAATGGTATGAGCTACCCACACTTAAAATTTAGTGCCATTTCATCCATTGAGTGAGTCACAATAAGCAAAAACACAATTAGCTTCTTTAGGTCAAATCTAGGAAGTTTGGGTGCATTTGAGCTAAAACCCTTTCTTGTTCCACTTTTCCTAATTAATTACAACAACCCCATGCAAAAACCCCCCCTAAAATTGACTTTCCACAAGCTCCAGTTTAGCCTCCACTTTCTTGACCACTTAATCACTATGATTAAGACTAATCAAGATAATTACCAAGCAATTAGCAAAAATTGGGTGCAATTGGGGATACAATTGAGCAATTAGGGTTGCATTAAATGTTTTTACACATCAAAATCAGTAACTTGTATTGAACTTGTATTGAAGCTATCCTCAAGAACTCTAGAAGAAAAAATAAAAAATTGGAAGCACACGCATACTTACATTTCATCTTGTTTAAAGCACCCAAATCATTTACCAAGTTGTACGAGAATATACATTGCCAATTAAAGAATCACAAGCTCATCGGTACGACCTTCTCATTATGGCAACATTAATAAGAATCACTTCCAATGTAGCAAAGTTCAATGGGGAAGCGTTCTACACCTGGGCTACACAGATGAAGTACCTTCTAATGCATAAGAAATTGTACAAAATCATTAAAGAAAATGTGCCGGATAAACCAAGTGAAGTGTGGATTGCAAAAGATATGTAATCATTGTTACTTATTGGTTAACACTTGGACACAAGTCTTATTCATCACGTTGACTCATCATTGTCACTTATTGATTTACACTTGGACACAAGTCTTATTCATCACAATGACTCTAAAAAACACACAAAAGATGCATGGGATACATTGAATCTTGTGTTTGGAGCTAGGGCAAAGAACCGCGAAATTCACTTAAAGATTGAGTTCTACGGTCTAGAAATGAACTTTAATGAATCTTTGTCTTAGTTTGTCGGTAAAATTAAGAGCATCATAACCCAATTAGATGGCATAGATGGTAAGATTAGAGGTAAAGATATAGTTACAATAATCTTAAAAAGTATGTCAAAGGAATACACTGCACTTGTCACAACCTTCTTGCAGAATCTATCAAAGCCAACATTTGATGGATGTGTATCCTCCCTTTTGGAGAAGGAGAGAGAATTAAAAGGAAGCAATCATATCACCATTGATCATACATTGTTCAAGAAAAGCAATTTGAAGTGTCACAATTGTGGTAGGAAAGGACACTTTCAAAATGAATTCGGGTTCAAAGACATGCCAAAGTGTAATCACTGCAACAAGTCCATGCAAAAAGAAGAAGATTTCATATTGAATAAAAGTAAAGGCAACTCTATGGAGACCGCTTCGACCACCAAGTATGAAGAGACCCCTAGTGATTAGCTCTTCTAAAGGGCAAGGATGCAAAAATTGCCACTACCCTAGCCATCTGTTGAGGGTCACCATATGACTAGGCACCCATATTATCATATCATCTTGTTTGTTATGTGTATCTATATGAACACCTGAGAGTAGCCAGTTGAGAACGTATGGGGGGTAATGTTTGTTATAGCTCACATCCAACCACCTTTAGTAGCCCATACATATGGCAGCAAGGAGGGGTGCCATACAGCAAGGAGGGGTGCCATACAGCACATGTAGAGGTAGGGAGTGAGTAAGTGAGCATGAAGCCATATGGTAAAGCTCAATTATCCCACATGCATGGAACAAGAAAATATGTACTCTACCCGTATAAAAGGGGTGATTTTCAAGCAATGGAAGTAGAAGAACATTTCAAGCTTCTCTATGAGTGTAAGTTAATCTATCTTGCAACCTAATTAGCTTGTGATCATCACTTTGTTTCACAAACTCTCATCATGATCTTGCTCAGGTATCATCCACCTTATGATTAAATTAATCATATATCATTAGTGTTTGCTAAGTGTGTCATTAGCCTAATTCATTTTTTGTAGGAGGTACCATAAATCTTAACACACTTCGAGGCTCAACCAACTATCGGTGTCTACAGTGTTAGAATTTACTTTATGCCCAAACGAGCATGCAGACATGGGGATTTATTCATACCCTGATTCAATAGGGTGTCATTTGCAATACCAAAGAATGTTAGTTGGAAAATCTATCAACTGTAATGGGCACAATTGGGGTGCAATATTTTCATGAAGGTGTGACTCTTTGTTGGAGAAGGCCTTTGTCTCTCCATAAGATGTACCACCAACGTCAAAGTGAGATCACATTGGACCTGCTGAGAAAAGAAATGTGTGAGGGTTAAACTTGAGTAGAGCAAGGGGAGGAGCATGCAAATTAGAAAAGGAATAGACTAAGGGTATATTGGCAAAGGTTGATTTGTCTGGTCATTTGTAAAAGGTAAAGTCAAAGGTCAAAAAGGTAGCACATGGAAAGTACAAGGGAGCACATGTAGTGTGAGCATTTATGGACACATGTTTAGCACTAGGGTGCACACATATTGTGAGTTGGGAGCTTCATGAGAGCTATATAAGCATGTACATGGATCAAGGTAATGAGATGAGATGATTATTGTGTCTTTTTCCTTGAGTTAATCCATTGTTAATCTCATCATTTATCAAGCCTTCTAGTTATCTTAATCACTTGACTATGTTGCTAATTAGTTTTTATTCTCCATAGACTAGCACGCGATTCATGCTTTTAAACATGGTATCAGAGCTATGGGGTAGGTCCTTGAAATGCCATCAAGTTTATGGTTTGCCTTTATTAGTATTTTAATTGAAGAAATTGATTTATATACCCTGCAAGAAAGAGAAAGGGAATCTTTATCCACACATAAGGAAGAGCACAAGGGTGGCTACCCAACATCTTAGGATCCATGAGCTGACTTGCAAAGAGGTGGTTATCTTTAAAAGGGACTCCTAGAAACACATCAAGAACATGTGTGCTAGGTAGCAAGAAGTGCATCATAGCAGAAAAATCGGAAGCCAAACAAAGGGTCCTCTATTGTGAGAAATATTTGCAAGAATTTGTGGCACAGAGGGGTTGACCATGAAGGGAAGATCGAGAAGAGAACCTAATGATCACAAAAGTGGTAGAAGTGCATCACGGAGCTGCTGAACATGAGCAATGGACTAGCGCATGACTGAGAGTTGCAAGCAACAATGTGGCCATGCGCATAGACACATCAAGGCACTAAAGCAAAGAAGATCGACAACCGCTAAGAACACCTTCAAAAATCTTTTGATGGAGGCCGCCTACAACACCCAGAGCAAGATCAAAGAAGAAATCATCTCTGCAAAATAGAGAAGTTCTGAGTAAGCATGGGAGCTTATCAGAATACATACAGTTTTGAGACAGAGACAACAAGAAGTTGTGATGGAGAAGGACTCTTTTAACCATAAAGAACATGAGCTTGGCTGTCTGAGAAGGGATCCATTACAAAAAAAATTACCTTTGCGAGAATCCACTAGAGAGATGGCGGTAAGAGCTTCAAGGTTGCCTTAGGCAAGTGCCACAATTTTGAACCAAACCAGTCAGTTAGGGGGAGCTAAGGATGTGAAAAGAGTTTGGATACGGTGAACATTGCTAGGCTGAACCCGTGCAAGGACTCAAAGGCCCTTGCAAAGAGGGAGGAGAAGGAGATAAAGAAGAGGCTAGAGAAGCATGCACCAAACAGAGCCCCCACATTACTAAGAAGACAAGGAGTAGGTTTGATTTCTCTACTGCACCAGATCCAGTGAGAAGAAGAACATCAGCTGCACAAGAGAAGGAATAATAGCTTGAGAGAGAGCGACCGAGCTAAGAGATACCATAAAAGGGAGAAAGTCAAGCAACACCTTCTTCACTCTATACCAATTTCAATTATGGCTCAACCACCACTTCCTCCTCATTCACCATTCAATAACCTTTGGTTTTACCACCAAATTTGGCCCGTCTTGATGCACCCCTTATCCCATTTCCCACATTCTATGGGACACCGTTGGAGGATCCCACCGCTCATTTAAACAAATTTAAAATTGCTTGTTTGACCTCACACATTGTCTAGGAAGGGCATGTGATGAATTACTTTAGCACTACACTCAAAGGTGAGGCCTCAAATTGGTTTGCCAACAAGCAACAACCAAACTCCATCCCAAACTTTGCCGATTTTGAGCAAAAATTTGCAAACCTCCAAACTTCTTTGCATTTTTTGAGCAATTACGCTCATTCCAGAAAAATCACCCGCATAAGACCGTGGAACAAGCGGCCACGAGGTTTAGAAACTTTATTGATCATTACACTCCTGTTTTTAACATCGACCCGCTCACCATCATGGACTCGTTTCTACGAGGCATACACCCTAGCATCCAAATTTTGGTTAGAACTCAAGCCCCAAATGACTTGAATACGGCCATCACTTTTGCCATTAATGTGGAGAGCTCTTATCGATGTCTTTACGAACCACAACAAACCACGACTCCATCTCCCCCGTATTATCCATGGCTAGCACCACATACTCCAGTTTTTCCCTCCCCGCAACAACCTTGGCCAACTTCATCGTGTGTGCCTCAACTTCAACCAACTCAACCATTCCAATTCCCACCCGTTGTACCACCTCACCTTCAAGTAACCTCACCACCTCTTTTGCCTTTAGCACCCCCACCTTCTTCTAGCGTAGTGGCTCCCCTAACCTCTTCACAAAATTATGTTCTTGCCCCTCATGCTCCATCACAATATGTGACTTACCCTGATTCTACTTCTACCACTCCACCTCCAGCAAATCACAAGGGAGGGGATGGGTATGAAAGCACCGTGTCTAGTATTGGGGATTTGAAAAACATGATGACAAATTACATGAACCAACTTAATGAAAATTTGAAGGCTGTAACTCTTGATGTGAATTTTCTAAAGCGCCAACAAAACTTGTTGTCTGCAGGTCGCCCTGAGCCTAATCCCACCAACATGGTGTGTTGGGCTTGTCATGTATCCGCCGGCCATCTTTCCAAAGATTGCCCCACCGTTATTTGCACTTATGAGAAATGTTTGGGTAGGGGGCACACAGAGGATATGTGTTACATGAAGATGCGCCATTTGATGAATAGGAGCACCACTTTGCTACCCCCCGGCCCCATTAATCATCGTATTGGTGCCGAGAAACCCCCGGGCCTTGGTTGGACACTTCTTCAGAGGGGGTCTCCTAGTTCTCCGGCAGTTGCTTCGTCTAGTGCACCACCTACCACCATTGAGAACCCTTCGATTAATATGATTGAGGTAGATTCATTACCCGTGTGAGCCATCACACGAAAGGGGAAAGAAAAGGTTATTGATGAGGAGAGAGATCCCGAACCTTTTGTTGCTACCCACCCACCCACCCATGTCGTTGTTCCTCTTGTTGACTCTTTACCTCGACCTTGCCACACTCATCTCCACGCCCTACTCCAAGTAAGTTGTTTTCCCCCATTCTTTATTTTGACCTTGTTTCTGCTCTTAATCGAGTAGAGCTCACCATGTCCCTTCCACAATACCTTTTCACTTCTCCTTCTAGCCGAGCCCTTTTGAGGAGGTACTGCAGAGTTTTGAGTTCTTCCTAGGGAGTGGGGTCTAATCTTCGTGTTGTTCAGAAAGTGGATTCCCTTCTTGCTGAGCGTGAGTGTCCTCGAGTGGAGTGCATGATCCACCAGCTAGTGATTCCACATGCTATTGTTGATGAAGGATCAGGCATCAATGTTTTGAGTTATTCTACCTTTTCCAAGCTGGGGTTATTTGTTAATGAAGTTCCTACTACAAGTTTGCGTATGGGTGATCATCGACCAGTGAGAGTTGAGGGTTTCATCCAGGGTTTGCCAGTCAACTATCACTGAACATATGGTGGAGATTGATTGTTATGTTTTGCGGCTTAGTCCAGGACCTGGCTAGTACTAGCTTCTTTTAGGGCGACCTTGGATATGGAAGACTGATTGTGTTATTGACATTCCCAGAGGGCGGTTGCTTCTTGGTAGAGGATCTTCTCGAGCAGTTCTTCTTGCTTACCCTTCTTCTATTGTGAGCCTTGGGGTTACTACTGATGTTGAGAGTGATGGGGATGATGACCGGAGTTCTACTTCTTCATGTACACAAAGCTTCTATTGCATTTATCTTGATTCTTTTGAGATTACCCTTGATGATGATGAGGAGACTCCACCTTTGGCCAGAGAGGAGGATACTGTGAGCATTCCTATAAAGGGGGATGAGAAAGTAGGAGTTGGGTAGTCTTCTAAAGGTTTTCAAGTCATCCCATCCTTCCACTTTTGCTTCTCTCATTCTATCCATGACTCGTCGATTGATTCACTTGTAAGTTGTCAGAGGTTACCTTTCTCACTTTAGATCCTAGCCATTTGCTCATGATCCTGTAGCCCAATGGAGAAGGCACTAGTCTAACCGAAAATTTTGGGTTCACACTAGCCAGCTAGCTTTTCCCGCAGGACATCACTGTTGCATTTTCTTTCGTGACGCCTTCACTTTGTACCTGCACTTAGTTTTGACACAAGAGCATTTTTTTTGGAGGCAAGCAAGAAATTAACATCAGGGAGCCGAAAGGGTGTGTGGGTTGAATAGGGGCTTGGCCCATTTAAGATATTAAGGCTTTAAACCCCATTTAATAAAATATTAATGCTTTAAAACCTTAGTGGATATAAAAGGTTTTTAAACCTTAGCCTTTAAAGGCCTTAAACCTTAATGAATTCCAACATTAAATTGCCGCCGCCATGCAGTTTGCAACGTCACCGCCAGTGCATGCAAATGAAAAACGAAACGTTGCCAAACCCGCCAGTTCGGTTGAAAGGACAGTGAGCACTACCATTTCGCTTGGTCGGCCTTTGTGCTGCGAAGCAAAGAAAGAGAGATTGTGCAAAAGAACTGCAATCAGCTACGTAGAGATTGTGAACAAAGAAACGAAGCATTGCTAGCCAGCGCTACAGTCTGTCGTAAAGTAGCTATGAAAGAGAAGGCGACAGAGTCCCACGTGCTCCCTCATACAAAAAGAAAAGAGAAAGGGAAATAATCTATCCCGGCTGCATCGTAGGGATACCAGCAGCATTGTAGAAAAAAAAAATCTTTCTATCACACGTTTTTTTTTAAAAACTTTTCTTTTTATATAAAAAAAAGGTACCACTAAAAAGGGACGTTTCCCATTATCGCTTGGCTAAAGGGGAAAAGGGGGGAAAAAAAGGGCTAAAGGGGAAAAAGGGAAAAAAAAAGGTACCACTAAAAAGGGACGTTTCCCATTATCGCTTGGCTAAAGGGGAAAAAGGGGAAAAAAAAGGTACCACTAAAAAGGGACGTTTCCCATTATCGCTTAGCTAAAGGGAAAAAAAAAAGGCATTCCTGCTTCAACATAGGGAAAATGATTTTCTTATTATAATTTTTTAAACTTTTTTTTATAAAAAATATATCATTAAAAAGATAATTCCCGTTTTCACTTGACCAAGAGAAGGGGTAAAAAAAAATATTAAAAGCATAATAACATTATCTTCTTTTCCTTGCATGATGTGAAGTGGAGAAGGAAACGGAAAAGAGAAGAAGATATTGGCAACAAAGAATCAAGTGAAATTCTTGGCGACAAATAGTAACCTAATTTCACACTCACATTCATATAGACACATGTTAGAAAACCCTCATAAATTGTTTGTAAATTCAAACATTTAAAAGCATTGTAAAATTCAACCCTTGAGGGCCGTGAGGGCATTGTTTCATGTGGAGAGCATCATTGGCAAGCACACAAAAGTTTCATCAACATCAACATCAAGAAGAAGTGGCTAGATAAGAATTCCCCACTCTTTCTTTTTCTCATCATAAAGAGCTACATAATTTGTCTTGTAAATCAAACACGTGTACATCAAATTCAATAAACGAAGTACATTTCACATTATATTTTGTCTCGTCCATTGTTGTCATAGTGTCATCTCGCTTTTTTGTATTTGTTAGAAAGATTCATAGCACACATTCCTATTTACTAGTGCCTTCTTCATTGAGGTATTGGGAGAGTCTAGCATTATTCCTTGTTGGATATTTGGGGGGGTTGTCGGGTTTTGTCCTCTTTGCCTTGCTCGTCCAGATATTTCCCAAACAGAGAACAAGCTAAAGAGCCCCAACAAATGAAGGGCACCAAGGGTGCTAGCCATTCCAACCCTTGGTTAATGTAATATCACTCTCTCGATAAGTGTCAAGACAAAGCTAACATTGTAGCTCATGCATTACCCTATATGGACTGCTCCAAGCATATGAGTATGGACTGTAGTTTAGGTAAATACATGTTAGGTCTTAGACCATCATCACATTGAGGTGAGCTGTTGAGAAAAGCAATGTGTGAGGGTGTAGCATGAGTAGAGCAAGGGGAGGAGCATGCACATTAGAAAAGGAATAGACTAAGGGTACATTGGCAAAGGTTGATTTGTTTGATCATTTGTAAAAGGTGAAGTCAAAGGACAAAAAGGTAGCACATGGAAAGTGCAAGGGAGCACATGTAGTGTGAGCATTTATAGACACATGGTTGGCACTAGGGTGCACACATCTTGTGGGTTGGGAGCTCCATGAGAGCTATATAAGCATGTACTTGGATCAAGCTAATGAGATGAGATGATTATTATGTCTATTTTCTTGAGATAATCCATTGTTAGTCTCATTTATCAAGCCTTGCAGTTCTCTTAATCAAGCCTTACAGTTCTCTTAATCACTTGATTGTGTTTCTAATTAGTTTTGATCCTCCATATACTAGACCACGATCCATGATTTTTAATAGGTCCAGTCCTGTTGGCCCAGTGGAAGGGTGAGGTGCATCCACTCATATAGCATGGGGAGGTCAAATGACTGCGGCCACATCAATCCACCCACTAGAAATTATCTAGCTTCTACTACAAACTGAAAATCCCACCAATTTTTTCGGGCTAGGCCATCGGACCTTACCTACTAGAAAATAAATAACCAGTTCACCTACTAGATAATAGATAAGATGAATGATTTGGACTAGCAAAACTACTACAAGCCACTTAATCAGATCTTTACTTACTAGATAACTAGTACAATCTAGACAGAGTATTGAAAGACTAGATAGGTCACGCTAATCACTAAAGACTAGAGCGGGTTACTCCAAATGATCTGCAGTGGGATGATTAAGTCACCACTTGTAATGCTAAATAAGTATGTGAGAAGTCATTCAGCCGATAAGTATGCAGCTACACCAATAAGTATGCATTTGGGACCGAAAACCAGTCCCAAACCCAACCTTGATAAGCATTTACAATCTCATTCTGTCGTCGAAAAAGGCTATTCTCACAGATTGTTCCCACTTCACCTCTTGAGGTTACTTCCCTACCATTTCTCATTCTTAAGTATGGATAATATACGATAATGTTTGTTTGTTTTTTACTATTTTCCTACCAAACTACATGACGGAAATGTTTCCCATTTTTTACTACTGATAGCATTACATGTTGGTCTTGTTGCTAGGTAGACACGTATATGCTCCCTGCTTGCTATAGGCATATTATGGTCAAGCCCAAGTGCCACTTCTCCCTCCTTTCATTTACAAGGAGTGGAATACCTATCTATTGGGGATGGAAGTTTTAATGACATCCCGAAAGAAAAACATGGGAACTTTCAACTCTTATCTTAATATGCCCCAACCATTCCTGTAGGTAACACCAAAATAAGAGCTTCGGCGAGAGGAAAGCCTCAAATAGAAATCAAAAGGCCCATACCACCTACCTACCTTTTAGGAATTGGGAATCACTTTGCAAATGCTACGTAGAAGAGAAGGAGCCTATGCATTTGCCATATCCTTCAAAATAGAATAACAAAAAGGCATGCGAGTTTACCTGACTACACTAAAAATCAAGCCATTGTCCTCCCTGCAAACGTCAAGAGGGAGTGGACCCCAAGGAATGAAGGGCCACGAGGAGAACTTGTTGTGAGGGAGATTCAAGCCTCCTTTTGGCCTCTAGGATTAAACAAGACCCAGACAAAGTCTAGGCGACTAATCTGCACGGTTTGGAGAGCACAACTACGATCACTCCTTGGGTGGCAGAAGGGTGATCCTATCTTTGCTCATTGTCAAATGAAGATGTGTAGAGGTCAATGTCTCTGGGATTATAGAACATAACTCTATCCACGAACCTATGTAAACACAGGATTAAAAGTAGTGGATAGCCGAGTCCTTATAGGTTGTGGTCAATGCAAACTGATAATCGGTGTAATATTTCCTCATTATATATATATATTAATATTCCATTGTTGGACGATTAATATTTGACTACGGAGTCCCTAAAGAGTGGCCCACTTGGATAAAGTGGCACAAATTGAATTTGTGCCACTTGGGTAAAGTGGCACAAATTGAATTGCAAGACCTAACCGCAACAAACTTTAAGAGACTCTATTGCATACTAGGTCATTCCTTAACATTGCATGGTTATAGAACCATCCACATGGACTAGTTTAAAAAGCTTCCTCTTGAACAAGTCAATGGCATGTTAACGTGGGCAAGCCCCTCTGTTGTTGAACCATGGGGCTCATCTTTTGGGGACTCTAGATCCACCTGCTAGACAGGCAATGCTCCAAAAACCAGAGAATGTCCTACCAAAGATAGATAAGGAAAGCTTGTTCTTTCATTTTTGAAAGCATTGATAGCTCAATTGGATAGAGTAAGTGGCTTGGAATCGGGTGGTTAGAGGTTCAAGTCCCCTTCGATGCACACAAACCTTGAATGTTTCATAGAGCGGTATTGTTCTACCAAGAATTTTTGCACGTTGGAGTGTTGGAGCCCCTTAATCTTATTTAAGTGGTATGGCATTGGGTATATGACACTTGGTTCAGTATCCTCATAATGGTGGGCAATGGCACTATAACCCTACCTTAATTGTACAAAGGGGTCGTTCTTTATGCTACTTCATGTTTGGCCATTATTGAGGTGGGAAATCGATAGGGCCATGTTTTCTACATCTGAGACCTTTCCCCCAATTAACCAAGGAGATCAAGAGGGTTGAGAGGGTAGGATGACGAATCTCTATTATGGCCGCTCTTACCTGTGGGGGGACTACGATATGGAATAGGACCATAACAAGTATGTAGACTAGGTCCCTCGCCTAGTAAACTTGATGCCTAACTGCCAATCCAATTTAAATGGGCACTTCAAGCCCGCTCGTCCTTAAGAGTTGTTGCTGCTGATGATCACTATATGACAATTGCAAGGGTGATACTTAATCTGGAGCATGCTTAGGGCCTACCTAAGCCTCCGTGCCGGGTGTTCATGGTAGATATTAGGTGCCTTCTGTCATTCTCCCTGAACTATGGAGACCACTGATTCTTAAGTGTTTTTCCTGGCAAAGGCATAGAGAATTGATATTTCAAAGCTTTCATTTCTAACTTAAGAAGCTGCTTTAGGCATCTCTATGTCTCACCACGTCCTCTTTTTTATGTTTCCAAAATCTACAACAATGGTAATCTTAGTTTACTTTTTTACTACTTTCCTACCAAACTATAGGACAAGAACATTTCCCATTCTTAAGCATGGATTATTATACCATAATCATCATTTGATTTTTTATTGCTAACAGCATTATACCATAATCATCATTTGATTTTTTATTGCTAACAGCATTACCTACGGGGATAGGGTTTGAACCCATAGTCTTTAGGTCACGAGCCTAAAGAGTGGGACATTTACTCTACCCCGTGATGGGGTGTCTCTTGGCTAAATTCTTAATCAAGTCATTAAAATTTATGCAGTAAATAGATGGGATCTATTCCATGAGTCCTCATAGCTATCGCTACAAACCAAGGCTAAGTGGCAAAAAACAAGAGCGTTGCATTGGAATCAATAAGCATGGTAAAATACTATAAAGGATAAATACATAAGGATGGATAGGTAGCAATAAGTGGTGTAGCAAAGCAAGGGGAGTAGAAACAATCAGTAATCTCACTTACTGTTGGGGGAAGAGGGAAGGACGAAATGATAGGGGGGATGGTTCATGGACTAGGAATGGATGACATCACGAAGTTTCTATCCCAAAAATCAACCACTTCACAACTCATTTAAAAAATCTCATAAACAAGAACAAAAATAATTTACCAATGTAGGTAAAGTGGCCAAAGCATGGTGCAGGTGAAGTGATTGAACAAAGGTAAGGTATGATGATGAAACTTACTCAAATCATTTACTAAAAAATCATCTTTCACCTCTTTAATCTTTTATCTTCATATTAATGATATTTCCCACTATCTTCTCATGAAACCGTGATCCTCCTAATCCCTAGGTTATGTGAAATACACCACAAATGGGATCAACCCATCATCAGCAAACATCAATTTTCTCTTGAATCTAAGCGATGAAGTCTCACTAGTTACAAATAACGTTTTTCCAAAGACTAGATGGGTTTGTAGTTTCATAGTAAATTTTGAGCCAACAAGGATCCTTCAGCGCATGTGCTCACGTGCCCTTTGACCTCTCAAAAGTGTCACTCCTTGTCTTTCGTGTCTCGGTGAACCTCCATGACGTAGTTGCATAGGAGCCAGGCTACTGTGGTTTTTTTAATGGAAATCTATCGAATCGGGCTTGAAGCAACAGAGGAGATTAACACGGCTACCACTTCTTATTTGAATGTTCAATTTTCTTAGCAACCACATGCCACTAGGCTTGTCGTGTCACTAAGAGGGTTGAGGAGGAGCTCCCCTATGCGTGCAGTCCAGGGCCTTGAGTGTTTTGGTGTGAGTTTTGAGAGAGTTTTCCTTTGGAGCCTTTTCCATCACCTTGCCTCCCTCCTCCTTGTGTTTTGTGAGCTGGGGATCTAGGAGAGTATTAGAGGCCACCCCTCTAGAATCCTCCCTCATAAAAGTGGTGTCGCCACTCAAGAAGTCTCATAGTACCTTTAGTTTACAACTCTATCACAAATGCAATTTAGTCATGAATCCCAATTTTCCAATTACACCCAATCAACCCTACCAACCTTATTCCTTGTTTCTATTCATATCATTATTAGCAATAAGATCTTCTTCCAGCAAAGGATAGCCTTACGTTTTGGCCCACAATGCTTGGCAGAAATTAATGCTTCTCCAGATCCTTTTATTTTACCAATTCTAGATTATAACATTACATTTGATGTTTGCATATTTATTCTCCTATAAGTTAATCCCTTGAATATATTCTTGATCACATCTCTCCTCTTCATCCTTCTTCTAAGAAATCTACTACCATGGTATTCTCTTTTCCTACATTTCATGGGCAACCAGGCAAGGATGCATCGAAATTCCTTGAAAACTTAGAGATGGTGCACCTCATCTCGGGGCGAGACCAAGACAAAGTAAAACTAAGGGCCTTTCCCTTAGTTTTAAAGGAGGAGGAAAGATTGGTATGGAGCACTTCCCCTTGCCATCAAATGTGATTGAGATGCTCTCTATCAAGCTTTCATCAACCGTTATGGGAGAGGAGACACACCGGAGGGAATATGGCAACAATTATTGCAACACATGCAATTATCTCTTTAAGATTTCTCTTCATATGAAGCCAAGTTCCAAAATTTATGGGCTAGATTGGTTGCTGCCTTAGGGGAGAATGAAGTTTCTCCTAACTTCCTCAAGAGGATTAGATTCATAGCGGGTCTTTTCCCTCCACTTAGGGAGAAAGTAGAGTCAAAGTTCCCTCCAACGTTTGAGATTGCACTAGAGGTAGAAAGGGGTAAAGATCGCAAATTGAGGTATCAAAACCAAAAGATTAAGATAGAAAGAGAAATAGGGGAGATGGGGGAGAGTCAGTCTCAAGATCCACCTCTACCTAGAGCACCATCTACACAAGTGGGAGGCACTACACAACAAGATCCTCTCCAAAAGCTAACTAAGCAGCTGGACCAACTCACCCTAAACCTAATCCAAGCACCTAGGACACATCCACCTAGGGAAGGTCGAGCACAAAGAAGGCAAGCACAAGAATATATTTGTTACAATTGCAATGAGAGATGGAATGGAATGTATAATTTTCCATATCCAAGAAGGATCCCAGGTGACATATATCCATCACAAAGGCCCGTGCAACCTCAACAACAACCATGTCCTCCTTAAGCTCCCTAAGTACCCCAACTTCTTCAACGACAACCACCCTCTCAACAACTATCTTACATTCCACCTCTACCACAAGGAGAAGAGAGGACATTGAATGTGTTAGAGCTTGGAGACTTGCTTGAAGAGGAAGAAATGATCGAAGAGATGGATGCCGTGCCAATCAAAAGGGCAAGAGTTTAAGAAGAGTCCAAAGATGAAGAATCAAACACCAAGAGGAGGGGAAGCAAGGGCTCTGAAGGAACAAGCAAGAAATTTCAGAGACCAAAAAGGAAGATCAATATGGCAGACTTCGTACTAGGTAAAGGTTCTGAGCCCTATAATCTTATCTTTGATGTGAGCACTCAATATCCCAACATCACATGGCCACAACTCTTACAAATAGCACCAAATCTGAGAAGGAAATGGTCAAAGAAAGTTAGCACTAGAAGAAAACAAACAAAATCAGTCAAGTTAATTAAAGCTAATCCTGATAAAGATGTTGTTCCTCTAGTGGATGCTTAGATTAAGGGATATAAGATTCCTAAGGTGTATGTGGATGGGGGTGCCCAAATGTGTGTCATGACAAAGAAAACCATGCACAAATTAGGGCTAGAAGTCAATGCTCCATCTCCCTATAAACCTAAACTAGCCAATAATGTCTGCATGAAGTGCGTAGGAGTCATCAAGGGTGTAAAGGTAATTGTTTGTGGTGTTGAGGGAGAGGTAGACATGTATGCGATCCCATCCAATGGGCAGGGCTATCTTATTATTTTAGGCAGGCCTTGGCTCATAGCTGTTGGGGTAGACCGAAAATGGGGGGGATAGGTCTACTAGTTATCAAGCCAGAGGGAGAGAATGGTGCCAATAGGAAAAATATCACCTATGACATGAAAAAAAGAAGGAAAGTGGATCTAAGGTATGAAACTAGCTTGGATGAAGAAATCTCATATGATTACTCAGAAACAGAGTCAGGATTAGGTACCAGCGAGGAGGATTCCTCTATGGAGGTGATGGGACTCATCTTTCAAGGGAAGTAGGCCACCACAACAAAGGGAGACCAAGAAAAGGATGGTGATTCTCTACAGGTTGAGGACAAGCAAATAAATAAGATGCCAGTAATGGATTCGACACAAGAGGAGGAAGTGGCTTACATCACCATGCTAAAGAAGTACACCAACCTCTTCATCACCGACTACACCCAGGTAAGAGGAGTGGAAATCATAAAACATCATATAGAACTAAAGCCTGATGCTAAGCCTATGGCTCAAAAATTAAGAAGGTTAGGAGTGGTCCAGAGGGAGGATCTCCTAATGGAGGTAAAGAGGCTCTTGAAAGCAGATTTTATTTACCCAATGGAAAACTCAGATTGGGTCTCCCATGTAGTTGTTACCCCTAAGAAGAATGGGAAATGGAGGATCTGTGTAGATAACAAGCCCTTAAATGGTGCCACAAAGAGGGACCACTTCCCCCTCCCATTCCAAGATGAAATCTTGAATGAAGTAGCGGGTCATAAAAGGTACACAGTATGTGATGGTTACTCTGGCTACTTCCAAATCAGGATCGCATAGGAGGATCAATGCAAAACCACCTTTACCACTCCATGGGTATGCTTTTCTTACAAAGTAATGCCTTTCGGCCTCACAAATGCACCTCCAACCTTCCAGAGATTCATGAATTATGTTTATCTCAGCCCTTCTTTGGGACCTCTATTAGGGACTACATGGATGATTTCTCCATATATAGTAGCAGGGAATTGCATTTCCAAAGAGTCAAAGAAGGTTTACAAAGGTTGTACCAATTGGGTGGAAATTTGAATCCTGACAAGTAGGGCTCAGAACCTTTACCTAGTACGAAGTCCTCCATATTGATCTTCCTTTTTGGTCTCTGAACTTTCTTGCTTGTTCCTTCAAAGCCCTTGCTTCCCCTCGTCTTGGTGTCTGTTTCTTCATCTTTTGACTCTTCTTAAACTCTTGCCCTTTTGATTGGCACGCCATCCATCTCTTCTATCATTTCTTCCTCTTCAAGCAAGTCTTCGAGCTCTAACACATTCAATGCCCTCTCTTCTCCTTGTGGTAGAGGTGGAATGTCAGCTAGTTGTTGAGAGGGTGGTTGTCGTTGAAGAAGTTGGGATCCTTAGGGAGCTTGAGGAGGACATGGTTGTTGTTGAGGTTGCACGGGCCTTTGTGGTGGATATATGTCACCTGGGATCCTTCTTGGATATGGAAAATTATACATTCCATTCCATCTCTCATTGCAATTGTAACAAATATATTCTTGTGCTTGCCTTCTTTGTGCTCGACCTTCCCTAGGTGGATGTGTCCTAGGTGCTTGGATTAGGTTTAGGGTGAGTTGGTCCAGCTGCTTAGTTAGCTTTTGGAGAAGATCTTGTTGTGTAGTGCCTCCCACTTGTGTAGATGGTGCTCTAGGTAGAGGTGGATCTTGAGACTGACTCTCCCCCATCTCCCCTATTTCTCTTTCTATCTTAATCTTTTGGTTTTGATACCTCAATTTGCGATCTTTACCCCTTTCTACCTCTAGTGCAATCTCAAACGTTGGAGGGAACTTTGACTCTACTTTCTCCCTAAGTGGAGGGAAAAGACCCGCTATGAATCTAATCCTCTTGAGGAAGTTAGGAGAAACTTCATTCTCCCCTAAGGCAGCAACCAATCTAGCCCATAAATTTTGGAACTTGGCTTCATATGAAGAGAAATCTTCAAGAGATAATTGCATGTGTTGCAATAATTGTTGCCATATTCCCTCCGGTGTGTCTCCTCTCCCATAACGGTTGATGAAAGCTTGATAGAGAGCATTCCAATCACATTGGCAAGGGGAAGTGCTCCATACCAGTCTTTCCTCCTCCTTTAAAACTAAGGGAAAGGCCCTTAGTTTTACTTTGTCTTGGTCTCGCCCCGAGATGAGGTGCACCATCTCTAAGTTTTCAAGGAATTTCAATGCATCCTTGCCTGGTTGCCCATGAAATGTAGAAAAAGAGATTGCCATGGTAGTAGATTTCTTAGAGAAGAAGGATGAAGAGGAGAGATGTGCTCAAGAATATATTCAAGGGATTAACTTATAGGAGAATAAATATGCAAACATCAAATGTAATGTTATAATCTAGAATTGGTAAAATAAAAGGATCTGGAGAAGCATTAATTTATGCCAAGCATTGTGGGTCAAAAAGTAAGGCTATCCTTTGCTGGAAGAAGATCTTATTGCTAATAATGATATGAATAGAAACAAGGAATGAGGTTGGTAGGGTTGATTGGGTGTAATTGGAAAATTGGGATTCATGACTAAATTGCATTTGTGGTAGAGTTGTAAACTAAAGGTACTATGAGACCACTTTTATGAGGTTGGTAGGGTTGATTGGGTGTAATTGGAAAATTGGGATTCATGACTAAATTGCATTTGTGGTAGAGTTGTAAACTAAAGGTACTATGAGACCACCTTTATGAGGGAGGATTCTAGAGGGATGGCCTCTAACACTCTCCTAGATCCCCAGCTCACAAAACACAAGGAGGAGGGAGGCAAGGTGATGGAAAAGGCTCCAAAGGAAAACTCTCTCAAAACTCACACCAAAACACTCAAGGCCCTGGACCGCACTCTTAGGGGAGCTCCTCCTCAACCCTCTTAGTGACACGACAAGCCTAGTGGCATGTGGTTGCTAAGAAAATTGAACATTCAAATAAGAAGTGGTAGCTGTGTGAATCTCCTCTGCTGCTCCAAGCCCGATTCGATAGATTTCCATTAAAAAAACCATAGTAGCCTGGCTCCTATGCAACTACGTCATGGAGGTTCATCGGGACGACACGAAGGACAAGGAGTGACACTTTTGAGAGGTCAAAGGGCACATGAGCGCATGCGTTGAAGGATCCTTGTTGGCTCAAAATTTACTATGAAACTACAAACCCATCTAGTCTTTGGAAAAACGTTATTTGTAACTAGTGAGACTTCATCGCTTAGACTCAAGAGAAAATTGATGTTTGCTGATGATGGGTTGATCCCATTTGTGGTGTATTTCACATAACCTAGGGATTAGAAGGATCACGGTTTCATGAGAAGATAGTGGGAAATATCATTAATATGAAGATAAAAGATTAAAGAGGTGAAAGATGATTTTTTAGTAAATGATTTGAGTAGGTTTCATCATCATACCTTGCCTTTGTTCTCAGTCACTTCACCTACACCATGCTTCGGCCACTTTACCTACACTGGTAAATTATTTTTGTTCTTGTTTATGAGATTTTTTTAATGAGTTGTGAAGTGGTTGATTTTTGAGATAGAAACTTCATGATGCCATCCATTCAAGCTAGTCCATGAGCCATCCCCCCTATCATTTCGTCCTTCCCTCTTCCCCCGACAGTAAGTGAGATTACTGATTGTTTCTACTCCCCTTGCTTTGCTACACCACTTATTGCTACCTATCCATCCTTTTTTTTTTCTCGAGAAAAGATCCTTTCATTAGTTATATAAAAACGCCCGTAGGGCTACAAAAGATCTCTCCTGCTCATAAGAGAGAAAGAGCAGTGAATCCAGCAAGGCAGCCCGGGAGACTCTCCCTAGGTGCTGCAAAATACAAGCATCAGTACTAAGGAGTGAAGGGCTAAATCATACAATAGGGGGGGAATAGCCAAACAGGTGGCCTGTAATGCCAACGGGGGGGATCCCGTGTGTAAGGTGTAGAAGGGGCCGCTGCGCCAGGTGGTGTGAAAAGCCTAGCGCCGCAAGATCGCCTCGTCCGAGTCGCCCCGGGATGCAGTCATACTGTCCTCGCAGGGTGTGGATCAACTCCTGCCAAATCCCCCGTATAGTCTCTGCTGGTGGCTCCAGTCTCCCCTCAAAGGCCGTGAAACACCGGGCCCTCCAGGTGAACCAGATGGTAAGGCTGCTGAGGAGCTCCCATCGTAAATCCCTCTCCTGTGTCCAGCTGGCGGACGAGAAATCCGATGCCGGAACCAGGCGAGGCTGGCCCCTAATAAATCTGATGGCCTGACTGCCCTACTCCATCTCATAGCCCATAGCAGGCCCTGACGAAGTCGACCAAGCAGCGGCGCCCCACGTAAACATACCCTCTAGAGAGAGGGGGGCCAGAAAACACAGCATCCGCAGCCAAATCTGCTGTGCCTAAGGGCAGTCCCAAAGGCAATGTCTCTGTGTCTCCATAGGGTGGCCGCATCGAACGCAGGCCGCGGAAGACCGCTGTAAACAAGCCAGGTGCCAACTACTGAGCCCATGTGGGCGACCAGCCCCACTGAAAAGCCGAGATCCTGCGGGCCTGCCGACTAGCCCAGAGCCGAGCCCAGAAGTCCTCCAGGAACTCCTGTGAGAGTCCCTGCAATCGCCAATGCCCCACTGCCGCTGGAGAAACCGTCCTCCTCGCCGTCAAAATATGCCGTCCCAGCCGAACAGTATACTGGAAAAAGGTGATCTCTGTGGCCTCAAGGGATGCATAAGGATCATGCCACTCGTACTCCCCGGGGTCCCACTGTAGCCGGGCCAAGGGGCGCGCTGCATATGCCCATATGCGCCAATCCGGGAGCACATCAACAGGGTCGGGGTCAATATGCCACTTCCGAGAAGCGGCTGCCACTACCCGAATCCTCTGAAAGGTGCACTCTGCAACCAAAGGCGACTCCACCTCCACTCTCTGGAGTCTACTCTCATCCTGAATCTCATAGTAGAGGCATCTGCCATCCTCAGTGCTAGCTCTGACAGCAATCAGGATCTCCAACTGTGTAAAGGCTCCCATCCACCGTGGGGCCACTGGCTCGAGAGGCGTGAACCACTCCTCTGTGAGAGCCTCCTGTATATCATCCCTCATAATCAACCCCCCTCTGAAGTGACTCAGCCTCTCCACCTGGATCTCCTCTGCTAGACTGCAGAAAGCCTGCCAGTCTCCAAAACTACGAGCTGGGCCTGCCGCTAAAGGTCCCCAGGCTAGACGAGGCCGAGAACCCAGCATATGACCATGCTCCGTGCGAACCGCTGGGCTCCACATGAGCGGCTGCTTGGCCCGCTCCTCAACACAAGAAGGAGGCCGCTGAGAGAGCCCCGGTCTCAGTAGCTCCCAAGCTCTCAGGATACTCAAGGCAAATCTGTCCTCCCATCCTCTACTAAGGCCTGTCCTCCTCATTTCTATGAAGATCCAGTGAATCTCTGGTGCCCAAGTACCCCCTGAAGGGGGCGCCCGAGCCTGCAGTCGCTACAAGAGGAGCTCTTTCCACGGCTCAGCGCCTGGAAGCAACCCCCGAACAATAAGCTTCCCCAATAAGGCTCTGCTCTGATCGACTGGATCTATAATGCCCAAACCACCCTGAGCCAGCGGAAGTGTAATAACTGCCCATGCAACCTTTGCCCGAGCTGGCTGACCGTCCCGCCCAGACCACAGAAAGTTCCTGATCAGCCTGTGTACCTGGCTGATGCAAGAGCTCGAGAAAATCCAGCAAGACGTAATGTACCACATGGTCGCTAAGAGCACAACCTGATTTGCCACCACCACCCTCCCAGCCAAGGATAGTCGAGCTGTACTCCAATACAGTAGCTTCTTCCAAATGCTCAGAAGAAGCGGGGCAATCTGCTGCTCAGGTGACAAATCGAGGCCAATCTGGCATCCCAAATACTGCACTGCTGTGCCTGGAGGAATCCATCTAAAACCGGGGTCCGGGCTCCATGCCGGAGTGGGAGCACTACTGATCCAAAAGGCCACTGTCAATTGATCAATGCTCCTGAAGCTGCACTAAAAACTTGGAGCGACTACTCAGCCCGAATAAGATTGGCCTCTTGGCCATGCAAAAATAAGCCCGTGTCGTCTGCAAACTCAGCATCAAGCAAATCTTCCCCCCAGACTGGGAGCTGAAGTCCTCTCAAACCAACCTCCTCTGCCGTCAAATACATACTCATAGCCTCCGCAAAGAAGAGAAAAAGGAAAGGGGCGAGAGGACACCCCTGAGACGGACTGATTTGGTCAGCTCAAAACTCGGCCCCCGTCCTCCTGCAATCAGCACCACCTGGCTGCGAGCTGTGGAATACAGAGCTTCCACCCCTCTGATCTATCCTGGCTCAAAGCCCAGGCAAAGCATAGTGCCCTCTAAGAATCCCCAATCAACTCTATCGTATGCCTTCTCAAAATCGAGAAGCATCACGACCAAGTCCTCGCCAAGAAATCTAGCTCGGGCCGTCGCCTCCCAGAAAGTAAAGATGTTGTCAAGGATACTGCGCTCCTTGACAAATCCTGTCTGAGTAGCATGAATCAACTCCCCCAGGAAGGGCTGGTGGATCCTCAAACTCAAGGCCTTTGCTAAGACCTTGTAGACAGTATTGAGGATCGTAATAGGCCTCCAATGCTGAATGTCATCTATACTCCCTCCCCCTTGGGGATAAGATAGATCAAGCCCTCTGAAAAGCTCTGCAGCATCACCCCAGTGTCCAAAACATGTTGAAAGCCCCTGCGGAGGCCTGGTCCCAAGAGGTCCCAATAGTGCATAAAAAAGGCCGGCATCAGTCCATCCTCCCCTGGGCAACTATGTCGCGGCAGGACCCTCAAGGCCTCGGCAAGCTCAATCTCTGACAAAGGCGCACCTAGAACTGTACGCATATGGTCTGTGACCCTCCTCTGCACATGGGCCCACATAGTCTGTCTGCAAACATCTCGATCCTCAGTGGTTGGCTCCGCTGAAAGCAGGTCACTATAAAATGCAGTGGCAATGGCTCTGATCTCCCCGAGCTCAGTAGCAACCGATCCATCTGGTCTACTAAGCTGGCGGACTCCTGCTCGCGCATGACGGGGTCCAGTGATCTCAAAAAACTCCCCAGTCACTCTATCACCCAGCTGCGTCCACTGAGAGGCCTGACGACGATAGTAAAACTCATGTCTCTGCTCCTCTACCTCTCTAACCTCCTGACGTGCCTAGCTCAGCTGGGACGCCACCCACTCACATGCAGGCTGCTGCTCCTGAAGGCGCTGTAGCGAAGCAAGGCTGCGTCTTAGCCGTTGCTCCCGCTCGCGAATCTCTCCCAGTCGTGTCAAAGCTGCAGCGTGTAGAAAAGTGCTAAGATCAATGAGTCCCTGGGCACACTGGCCCGCTGCATCCTGGTCAGAGCACTGACTATCTTGCCAGATCCTCTCAATGTCCTCAGCAAGACTGGGATCTGCAAGTACCCTCTCTGGGATCCTCAACTGCAAGCTGGGCTCCCGTGTCCCCTCCTCCAATGTCAATATAACTGGCGCATGATCTGAAAATGAGGTGCCAGCGAGAATGCCGACGGAGCCCCCTCGCTCCCCTAACCAGTCGCCCACATAAAAGCGATCAATTCGTGATAGATTAGTCCCTCCCTGCCGGCGATCCGACCGAGAGAAACTAAGACTGTCCTGAGACCGGGAGAAAGCCCCATGCTGCCATGCATCAGTGATCCTTAGTGACATGCAAAACCGGTCCCAAGCTGCAAGCTCCGTGCCGTGCACTGTAACATGACTGCCTCCCACCCTATCTGCCGGGTCCTCAAGCATGTTGAAGTCTCCCCCAACACACCAATGTGCGGCCTCTGGCAATGCATCTGTAACCTGAGTCCAGAACTCTGCTCTGGCACTAGCATGATTGGGCGCATAGATGTTAAGCACACCCAATAGCTCATCATGCATCCTCAGAATGACATATTGTGCTCTACCAGGCACAATGATCCCTCGATCCACAATGGCTTGCCGCCATACATCTGCAATAACCATGCATACTCCTCCCTAAACCATATCTCTAGATCCTGCTCTCACCCAAGTGGTGTTCCTGCATCATCAAAATGTCAATGCTGCCACCAACCAGGCATCTCTGAAGCTCCTGCCTCAAGCAACCTCGATAGCGTATAAAGTGTGCTCCGCCAAGGCCCTGTACATTCCATGAGATGATCTGCTGAGGTGGATGCTGTCTCAGCCGTACGGCGGGCCTTCGCAAGCGGCTTAGATGGAGAGTAGTCCCCATCCGAACGGCTGCGAATCTGCCCACCCGGTGTACTGCAAGAATCCTGGATCAGGCGCCAGTGGCTGTGGCCCACGGCGACTGCCTCCTGCTCTGACAGAGAAACCTCGTGTATACTCACATATCCAGGGTCACGTGCCAAGTCTGCCACTATGCGCACGACCAAATGCAGAATCCCTGAGGTGTCCACACTCCCGGGATCCAAGAAAAAATGAGCCAACTCCCAAAGTTGGCCTATCACATCTGTCACCTCCAGATCGCTCATGTGGTGAGAAAACTCAATTGCCTGAGTCTTCAAAGTGCTGAGAGCGAGCTCTAGAGTCCACTCCCAATCACAAGGTCCACATAGAGGGAACGAGAAGGCCACCGCTGAGTCTAGTGCCTCCTCCCCGCGGGCCGGAGGTATCACTACATGAACTCGAATGGGTGCTGGCTCATGGGGGCCCTCTGCTCCAAAAAGCCGTGTGAAGGTATAATCAAAGGCCTCCGATCGCTGTCTAATGCCAAGGTGACTCAGCCGACTGCGGATAGATGAAATCCGTGAGGCCCTAATCGGCATAGGTCTCCTCTGTGATGCTCGAGCGAGGTCAGTGCTCAGCGCTCTCCGGACTGCAGGTGAGCGCCAGGGAACTGCGAGGGCCTCCCGGGAAGGTGAGGCGGGCGGAGGGGGAGGAGGGGGAGGCGAGGGAGGTGGAGAGGGAGCCGCTGTCGCCGAAGCGGGGGCGGGAGGAGGCGATGGTGGAAGCAAGGCGGTGGGAGGGGACGGGGGTGGGGGGGGACGGGGGTGGGGGGGTGAAGGAGGGGGAGCTGGCATCTCCTGGTCCTCAGTCGCTGCAGGGGTCTCCTCCTGAAGGGGAGCAAAGCTGTTCCTCACACGGGAACCCAGTGAGGCTGAGACTGCTGCTGCAGCGGTCTCTGGGCGTGCTGCTGTGGATGTCTCCCTCGGCGGCGCCCCTGTCCAGGCTGCCACTCCGAGGTCTCTGTGGCCTGAGCAGGTGTCCCGAAGGCAGCCTGCCGAGCCGAATCTGTGGGCGGGCCATCAGTAGCCTGCTGCTGAGGTGAGGGTCGAGGTCTCCTGCGAGGGCAGGCCTTGGCCAGATGACCGACCTGCCTGCAAATGAAGCACTGGTTCGGGAGCCCCGAGAACTCCACTCTCTGATCTATCCACCCCCCCTATCCTAGGTAACTGAATGACCTTAGGAAGGGAGGAGATGTCAGACACCAACACTCTGACCGAAGGTAGCCCAGCTGCTCTGGCCACCACTGAAGCTGCTGAGGGGCCCGTCTCTAGTATCGAGCCCACCAATGCTCCGAGCCTGGAGAGGAGCGGAAGATACTCCCGACGGAGACCAGGGAAACAAACTGTAACATGGAAGAGGCGCTCTCCCTACTCCGCTGCTGCTGGGTCAAATCCATGCTGCCAAGGTCTGAAAAAAGCCCGAGCACCCCTGATGTCAAGGGGACTCATGGCAAGGACCTTGGCAACGCTCTGGGCGGCCTCGAACTCGATCTGATAATGTCCCCGGCCCAGAAGCTGTACATCCAGGATCTTGCCCACATCTGCAAGAAGGCGGGCCTGAAGAAGATCCCTGATCTCCCCTCTGCTGGGCGAGTGCCGACTATACGGCAGATGGTGGAATGAGCCTGGAGGCGTTCCACCTCTGCGGTGAGGCTCGCTTCCTCTTCCGGCGAAAGAGAAAGCCTGATGGGGGTGACCTTAGGGGCGGGCGAGGGGGCTGCTGTGATGAGTCCCTCTGAGGCGGGGCGGGAGGAGCCTCCATCAAAGTTTGAAGCTGCGGCGAAGGCGAGGCGAAGGCGGGAACCTACTGGAAACGAGTTGCACACAGAGAGGCAGAATACGGAGCGAAAAATGAAATCAAATCCCCCAGGGGGCGGAAGCAAGAAAAGGAGGGAGGGGGGGAGAGGCGAAAGAGAGAAAACCTAAAAAAAAGGGGGGAGGGGGGGGAGGGCAGGGGGCTGCGCGCAAGAGGGATGGCGAAAACTGGTGGAAAAAAAACAACTGGCGGAGGGGGGGGAATAAGCCGCTGCAGAGAGGAGGAGGGCACGAAGACAAGGGGGGGAGGCGTAAGGGAGAGGAGGGCGGCGAGCAAAGCTATGGGCAGCAGCGAAGGCAGGCGAAATGGGGGGGCGCAGCAGCGGATGTAGACGGGGGGGCTAAACGACAGGCGGCGGGGGTCAAAGAAGGCGGGGGACAATGCTGGCGGCGGGCAATGCAGGGAAGGCGGAGAAGGAGGAAGCGAGGAGGAAACGAGGGGGCGAACAGGCCGGGAAGGTGAAGGGCGCAGTGCAACAGCGCGAGCAGGGAGAGGTGGGTGGGAGCTTCAGCGAGCGCAATCTCAGGTCTCTGCTACCTATCCATCCTTATGTATTTATCCTTTATAGTATTTTACCATGCTTATTGATTCCAATGCAACGCTCTTGTTTTTTGCCACTTAGCCTTGGTTTGTAGCGATAGCTATGAGGACTCATGGAGTAGATCCCATGTATTTACTGCATAAATTTTAATGACTTTTGATTAAGAATTCAGCCAAGAGACAGCCATCACGGTGTAGAGTAAATGTCCCACTCTTTAGGCTCGTGACCTAAAGACTACGGGTTCGAACCCTATCCCCGTAGGTAATGCTGTTAGCAATAAAAAAATCAAATGATGATTATGGTATAATAATCCATGCTTAAGAATGGGAAATGTTCTTGTCCTATCGTTTGGTAGGAAATTAGTAAAAAAGTAAACTAAGATTACCGCTGTTGTAGATTTTGGAAACATAAAAAAGAGGACGTGGGGAGACATAGAGATGCCTAAAGTAGCTTCTTAAGTTAGAAAAGAAAGCTTTGAAATATCAATTCTCTATGCCTTTGCCAGGAAAAACACTTAAGAATCAGTGGTCTCCATAGTCCAGGGAGAATGACAAAAGGCACCTGATATCTACCATGAAAACCCGGCAAGGGGGACGCTTAGGTAGGCCCTAAGCATAGTACAGGTTAAGTATCACCCTTGCAATTGTCCTATAGTGATCATCAGCAGCAACAATAGCTGTTAAGGACGAGCGGGCTTGAAGTGCCCATTTAAATTGGATTGGCAATTAGGCATCAAGTTTACTAGGCCACGGACCTAGTCTACATACTTGTTATGGTCCTGTTCCATATCGCAGTGCCCCCATAGGTAAGAGCGGCCATAATAGAGATTCGTCATCCTACCCGCTCAACCCTCTTGGCTCCATGCCATTACTCCTTGAAGTAGGAAATGGATTTCTGGCAAAGTCCACCGTGTGAATCACCAACGAGCATGAAATTTGAGCTCCTTGGTTAACTGGGGGAAAGGTCTCAGATGTAGAAAACATGGCCCTATTAATTTCCCACCTCAATAATGGCCAAACATGAAGTAGCATAAAGAACTACCCCTTTGTACAATTGAGGTAGGGTTATAGTGCCATCGCCCACCATTATGAGGATACTAAACCAAGTGTCATATACCCAGTGCCATACCACTTAAATAAGATTAAGGGGCTCCAACACTCCAACGTGCAAAAATTCTTGGTAGAACAATACCGCTCTATGAAACATTCAAGGTTTGTGTGCATCAAAGGGGACTTGAACCTCTAACCACCCAATTCGAGCCACTTACTCTATCCAATTGAGCTATCAATGCTTTCAAAAATAAAAGAACAAGCTTTCCTTGTCTGTCTTTGGTAGGACATTCACTGGGTTTTGGAGCACTGCCTGTTTAGCAGGTGGATCTAGAGTCCCCAAAAGATGAGCCCCATGGTTCAACAACAGAGGGGCTTTCCCACGTTAACATGCCATTGACTTGTTTAAGAGGAAGCTTTTTAACTAGTCTATGTGGATGGTTCTATAACCATGCAATGTTAAGGAATGACCTAGGATGCAACAGAGTCTCTTAAAGTTTGTTGGGGTTAGGTCTTGCATCTTGTAGAGGGCATAGATATTGAGACTTTGCCACCATGGGTTCTTTTGCCTTAGTTCAAACTCCTATGCACAAAGCCATTCCACTATGGAAGCCGCGAGTCATGCCATGTATGTAGCCACCGTCTCGCGGGGTGCACTACTAAGAAACCCTATGTATCACATATGCTCAAGGGGTATTAAAAAAACCCCTTACCTGCTGTGAATTTTTTATGAATAAAATGACCCCATTTTCTTTATGGACTTACAGATTTTTTTTCCAAAATTGATTTTAAAAACCCCTTCTGTAAATATATTTATTTAAATTTACCTTAAATGTTTGAATAAAAAAGCCTTTGCATTTGAACTCATGTGGTATACTTACATATTTTTAGGTGAACCTCCCAAGGCCACCATTAAAGGCCACCATTAGTGAAAAGTATAGTGCACAACCCTAGCTAAAGGAATATTATTATTATTAATTATGATTGAAGCACCTATGCTAGAATAATGCACCTTTGAGAGAAAAAGTGGTAAGGCCACGAAGCCACTTGGCAATAGGTAAGTGCACAAATATTTTGAGATTTGGTCCCTCCTCATTACAAAAAAAACAGATTAAAGAAGTGGGGCAAGTGGTAGCTTGACCAACAGATTCAGGTAGCTTGCCGGCCAAGTGAAGTGGTAGCTTGCCTAAGGCACGTTTCTAACCTTGATAGGGTTGAAGTGGGCCGACAGAGACAGAAGACCTTTTGAAAGGCACATTTGACCGTAGGGAGAGAAGGCCGACATTTTCCTTGCCCTCTCGGTGCCTCAAACATCCTAGCACACAATGTCGTGGCCCACGAAGACACTATTTGCTCTTCTATTTCCACAACAGCTCTTGCAGAGCCAAGGGCATCCTATTGATTGTTGACTATAAATCAAAGCAACAATTTTCTTTCCCATTTCCTCCTATAGAAATCAATGATCGGACCGTCTAGTTCCACACTTCCATTTCTTGTCGTTGTCTCAAGATTTCTTGCTGTCAAAATGAGCCAATGATCAATTTTAGATCAATAGAATGTAGGTTTTTTTCCTATTGGATACATCCCTTGGTTGGTGGATCAAATTTTTTATTAAGGAATATGCATCCATGCGATTACATAGGGTCCTTCTACACCCCTTCATTGTTTTGGGTACATGGCAGTACCCGGCTTTATCAACAATCTTTTCAGCCACTTTTTGTGGACCTCACAAAACTAATTGCATGTTTCCCAAGATCCCCAGGGAGAAAGGGGCCACCCCCATATCAGCGCTGGAAATTTTGGCTCAAATGACTTTTTGAATGAAGGGAGCCCCACAACCTTGAGGATCAAAGTTCACTAGAGGTTCACACATAAAGGACTGGGTGACTCTAGGTAGATAACTTTGTAGTACCTTGGTCCTAACCTTGGTTGGGGCACCAATCATGAACATGTCTCATAAGGGAAACATTCGGTGGGAATGAAAAAAATAAACATGTCAACTTTTTGGTAGCGAGGGAAACACGAAAGGACGAGGTACATTCAAACCTTGGATAATAGATACCTCATAATTTTTAGGAAAATATCTTCTTTGCACCTTCCTAGGCTGCTTCAATTGGAGTGATGTTTGATCCGAGTCTCAATAGGTCAATCCTTTGCATTTCCATATGTACACAACTACGCTTCCGCCTTCTTCAGCAAAACCTAACTAAACCAAGTCTTTTATTCCTTGAGAAGGAATCGATATATTAGGTAGGTTCGGAGGTGCTAACGGTGAGTCTAGAGGTAGATCTAAAGCCAAAGGTTTGCTAGGAATGACCTCCCATTCTAATAGATTAGCTAATGGTACTAGTACAATAGGCGGGCTCATATGACTATTCTCTTTAGAGCTCCATATTCTCCACATCTCAGCGTGATAATGGGTCATAGAAAGATGGATCCCTTCACACATACACTAGTTTATAGGGTGAGATGGGGGATTCATTAAGCTCTCATCCCAAAGTGCATGATAGGCTTGGTCCAGCATGCACCTATTCTTTCTTTCTTTATCAATGGGATAGAATGGAAATCAATCCACCATGGTCACACATACAAAATGAGAATTTTGAGAGATTGAGTAGCACATTCGGTCAAGTCTATGGGCCAAGCTTTTATGAACATGACATCACCGCAATCCTAGAGGGTCAACATCGTGATAATGACATTTATCAATATGCCACTGATTAATTATTGGTATTGTTGTAGATGATTAATATGTGCATTCCATGATCTCTAGAAGACTCTCCCATAGCACGACGAGGATATAGTACCGAGATTTACAGGGGAGCAGAATCCAAAGTTGTGGCTGCAACAATACTGAAATACTTTGGAGCACTAGCTTAGGAGGGGATCTTAACCAATTATGCCACATAGCATTCTACATGAATGATGTACACAGTAGGATGCTAGCCTTCTAAGTAATTGTTAGGTTTAAGGCCACGTTACATGCAGGAATACTTTAAAGATCTAAGTGTGCTTTTCCCCAAAGAATTGGATATGACACAATGGAAGATCCACATGATTGACAAATGTAAAAGCATGCACTCTCTATAGATTGGAAAAACATTGATACTAGATGACAAATGTCCAATCTCGAGAGAATTTATGTGGAGTACCCAGGCTTACCGTTAAGGATAATTTTTTTGGAACCAACAAGGAGGCTGAGTAAAGAGAAAGTCCAAGCTTAACTAAAAGGTTTAGCAATAATTACAAGTAACAATCACCCCGTTGTCTCCAACATGTACTCACTAAAATTGTATTCTTTGTGAAGATGCCGGCTACTAGATAGTAAGACCCCCTGCAGGTTTACTATACTTTTGCAATGACATCCTTCATGTAATGTGTAGGATAGATTGGAGGTGATGTCACACAATGGCACCACCAAACCTGAAATACCACTCTCTTTTTCTTGGATGCCTAACCATTGCATGTTATCAAGAGCCGGATATTGCAAGGTGGGTAGTTTATTTGGGGTATTCAATTTGTGCCACTTTACCCAAGTGGGCCACTCTTTAGGGACTCCGCAGTCAAATATTAATCGTCCAACAATGGAATATTAATATATAATGAGGAAATATTACACCGATTATCAGTTTGCATTGACCACAACCTATAAGGACTGGGCTATCCACTACTTTTAATCTTGTGTTTACATAGGTTCGTGGATAGATTTATGTGCAATATTCCCAGAGACATTGACCTCTACACATCTTCATTTGACAATGAGAAAAGATAGGATCAGCCTTCTGCCACCCAAGGAGTGATCGTAGTTGTGCTCTCTAGACCGTGCAGATTAGTCGCCCATTACACCACTCTCTAACTTGACTTTGTCTGGGTCTTGTTTAATCCTAGAGGCCAAAAGGAGGCTTGAAACTCGCTCACAACAAGTTCTCCCCGTGGCCCTTCATTCCTTGGGGTCCACTCCCTCCTGACGTTTGCAAGGAGGACAATGGCTTGATTTTTAGTATAGTCAGGTAAACTCGCATGACTTTTTCTTATTCTATTTTGAAAGGCATGGCAAATGCATAGGCTCCTTCTCTTCTACATAGCATTTGCAAAGTGATTCCCAATTCCTAAAAGGTAGGTAGGTGGTATGGGCCTTTTGATTTCTATTTGAGGCTTTCCTCCCGCCGAAGCTCTTATTTTGGTGTTACCTCTACAGGGATGGTTGGGGCCATAATAAGATAAGAGTTGAAAGTTCCCATGTTTTTCTTTTGGGATGTCATTAAAACTTCCATCCCCAATAGATAGGTAATCCACTCCTTGTAAATGAAAGGAGGGAGAAGTGGCACTCGGGCTTGACCATAATGTGCCTATAGCAAGCAGGGAGCATATCCGCGTCTACCTAGCAACAAGACCAACATGTAATGCTATCAGTAGTAAAAAATCAAACAAAGATTATCGTACGTTAATCTATGCTTAAGAATGGGAAACATTTTTGTCATGTAGTTTGGTAGGAAAATAGTAAAAAACAAACAAACATTATCGTATATTATCCATACTTAAGAATGAGAAACGGTAGGGAAGTAATCTCACAACGTGAAGTGGGAACAATCTGTGAGAATAGCCTTTTTTGACGACAAAATGAGATTGTAAATGCTTATCAAGGTTGGGTTTGGGACTGGTTTTTGGTCCCAAATGCATACTTATTGGTGTAGCTGCATAAGGAGACCCGCTTCTTTGAAGAAGTGTCCAACTAGGGCCCGGGGGTTTCTCGGCACCAATACGATGATTAATGGGGCCGGGGGTGGCAAAGTGGTGCTCCTATTCATCAAATGGCGCATCTTCATGTAACACATATCCTCTGTGTGCCCCCTACCCAAACGTTTCTCATAAGTGAAAATAATGATGGGACAATCTTTGGAAAGATGGCCGGATACATGACAAGCCCGACACACCATGTTGGTGGGATTAGGCTCAGGGTGACCTGCAGACAACAAGTTTTGTTGTTGGCGCTTTAGAAAATTCACATCAAGAGTTACAGCCTTCACATTTTCATTAAGTTGGTTCATGTAATTTGTCATCATATTTTTAAAATCCCCAATACTAGACGTGGTGCTTTCATACCCATCCTCTCCCTTGTGATTTGCTGGAGGTGGAGTGATAGAAGTAGAATCAGGGTAAGTCACATATTGTGATGGAGCATGAGGGGCAAGAACATAATTTTGTGAAGAGGTTAGGGGAGCCACTACGCTACAAGAAGGTGGGGGTGTTAAAGGCAAAAGAGGTGGTGAGGTTACTTAAAGGTGAGGTGGTACAACGGGTGGGAATTGGAACGGTTGAGTTGGTTGAAGTTGAGGCACACATGATGAAGTTGGCCAAGGTGCAGGGAGGGAAAAATTGGAGTCTGTGGTGCTAGCCATGGATAATACGGGGGAGATGGAGTCATGGTTTGTTGTGGCTCGTAAACACATTGATAAGAGCTCTACACATTAATGGCAAAAGTGATGGCCGTATTCAAGTCATTTGGGGCTTGAGCTCTAACCAAAATTTGGATACTAGGGTGTATGCCTCGAAGAAACGAATCCATGATGGTGAGCGGGTCAATGTTAAAAACAAGAGTGTAATGATCAATAAAGTTTCTAAACCTCGTGGCCGCTTGTTCCACGGTCTTATGCGGGTGATTTTGCTTGACCTCTTCCTCTTCAACCATATCCATACTATCACTGTCAAGCCTCTCATCCTGAGTCTCCTGTGAATCAAAAGGATCACTGTCAAGCCTTCTTTTAAACATCTTGATCCTTTTTCCTGCTACAAGATTCTTTATCTCTGTTCCATCAAGCTCACACAGGGTATACGTGGCATTTCCATGCACATGCTTGACAATGTAAGGGCCAAACCATCTTTTTGCAAACTTTCTTTGAACAGTGAGCTGGTTGTCAAGGCTACTATCATACATTAGGACCCAATCACCTTCTTCAACAGGTTTTGGCTGGAGTCTGTGTCTTCTATCAAATCTTTCTTTATTTTTCAACCTTGCATCTTTCAAACGAGCTTTAGCAAGCTCTACATATTTAGGCCTCCTCTCCAGCTGCCTTATTCGCAAAACAAGGAGGTCTTCGCTGTTCAATCCTTCCACCCAGGGTAATACATTCCAAGTTGGAACTACTTCCTCAACTGGCATTACTGGCTTCTGACCATACATTAATTCTGCAGCCATGTATCCTGTCTCACTGAGCTATGAGTTGTACGGTCAGCCCACAAAGCATATGGTAGCAGCCTTGGCCACTCTCGCTTTCTTTCTCTTCATGCCTTAGCCAAAGCTTTAATGATTGGAGGATGTCCTCGCTCACTTTTACCATTGCCCTCAGGGTTGTAAGCACATGTTAGGGCCAGTTTGATGCCAATTCTAGAGAAGAACTCCCTTGCTTCTTCAACATCTAGCTCACCCCTATCAGTTGTTATTTTCCCAACACAACCATACCGGCAAATCACATCTTCGAAGAGAAATTTGCATACTGTTTCTGTACTCTTTATTCTAAGAGCACGCCCCTCTACCTGATTTGTCAAATCTTCTCTTGCAAGTGCTATGTACCGCATCTGCCAAATTCCCAAAGGCATTGTAACTAGATCCACTACCCATTTATAGTGCATGGCAGGTGGGTAGGTTGGTTGCAAGCCATCACGATGCCGCACATTTGAGTACATTTGACATACCATGCATGTTTCCACATATTGGGAAATATCCTTGTACATTCCTTTCCACCAATATCTTTCCTTTATTTTGGTAAAGGTGGCCCACACACTTCGATGTCCAGCCTAGAGACTCTCATGGAGTTCTTTCATGAGCTTTTCTTGAGTCTCTTTATCACATATGACTCTCTGTGGCATAGCATTCCTCTGCTTAGGATGCTTCCAGAGGTACCCATCCTTTAGAAAATAACCATATGCTTTTCTGTGGATCCTCTTAAATTCTGAGTCAGACCAATTTTCCTGTCTTGTCAGAGTACTCAAGTATTAACCAATAAGAAACCAATCTCCTTCATACATTTCTCCAGTAAAAGACTCAAGTACATTTGATAGGCAAGTATGGTCCCTTTTTGCATATGCGGTAGTGTAGAACTTTGTACCTACATCATCAATGTCACTAATCATCCCTTCTTCATCTTCATACCTGGCTCTTCATAGCATATCTGCAACTGGGTTATCTTTTCCTGCAATATGCTCAAACTCAGGATTTAGTGACTTGATATAGGCAATCCACCTAAGCATAGCAATATCTGGAGTGGTGCAGCTTGCAATCATCCCAAGGAGTGGCAAGCAATCAGTTTCTACAAGTACAGATGCCCTAATAAGATATTCTTTTTCACATTTTAGAGCAGTGACTATTCCCCATAACTCCCTCTTGATCTGCGGATATTTTCGCTGACGAATGCTTAATACCTTTGCTCCAAATCTGATTACATACCTGTGATCATCCTCATCATCTTGTCCTACTGCCCAACCTATCCCAGTAGGACTAGTATCAATTGTAACAATCACAGGCCTGCCACACTCATAATCTGCCTTCCTGAGAGTAGGTGATGATTGGAGCAAACATTTCAGCTTCCGCATAGCTTTAATATGTACTGCACTCCACAAAAATTTTTGATTTTTCCTCAAAAGTTGATAAAGAGGATCTGCTGCATGTGCATAATGTGGGATCCAAATAACATAAAAGACACATGCACCAAGAAATCTCCTCAGCTCTGTAACATTAATGCATATCTCTTTCATTCTTTGTATTGCATCTATCTTGGCTGGACAAGGTCGGCGTCCATTAGTACTACAAAGATGCCCCACTATTAGCACTTCACCAACCCCAAACACTGATTTCGATCCAGACAAAGTAAGATTCACCTCTTCATGCCTAGATAGAATCATATCACAATCTTTTATATGATTTGCCACAAACTTGCGGCACCCTTTCGAATCCAAATCCTCATCTTTATTTTTCTCATCACAGCCCTTTATTGGCACATCATCCAGAAAAGGCATAGTTATTTGTGGTATGAAGTCTCACAAGACTTTATTCATTCCATTCATCATATGCGCCACTGAGTTGGTGGCTCCCTGTGGTAAGGTACACATCCTTACTAATCCCAAAGGAGTTTTCATTGTGGTCAAGTCCCTGCTTTGTATATCCAGCTGGAACTGATCATATCCCGAATACAGATCACCCATAGAGTATATAGCTTTCCCTGCAAATGCTTCTGCAAACTCATCCACAATCGGACCTGCTCCCACATTCCTGATTGTGACTTTGTTTACAGGTTGCATGTCTTGAATGAAGCGCAATGTTCCATTTTTCTTTGGCACGGTAAACCATCTGTTGGAATATGGAGCGCATGATGGCTCCAAAATTCCCATCCTGATCTTTTCTTTTAGTAATTCCATCAGCTTTGGCAAGAGAGCCTTTGGTACTGGAATCGGCCGCAGGTTCCAGGGCACATGTGGTACAGTGAAGATCACCATTGGCACTGTTACACTTGGATCAACACAGCCTATCTCATGCGGCTGAAAAGCAAAGGCTTTCCCATGTTTTACAAGCATCTCCTCAAAGCATTCCCTTTCAACTGGCAACAGAAAATCCTTTTCACCAATCTTCAGCTCTTTTAGGGTTTCCTGTGTAAACTTATGCCCAATTTTCTTCGGATCTCTGAGATTCGGTTGCATAGAGGCTTCATCTAATTTCTCCTTGCTTTCTGGTGGCAAGGGCAAGGCAACTGGTTTCACCTTCTTTGCAACCGTTTTGTACTTTGTATCAACATGAGCATCCATCTCGCAATTCATGTTTTTACATTCCATCCCCTCAAATTCTCGGATTATATCATACATCCCCACAGATGACACCTCTATCATCTCATTTCCACCCTGTAAGCATGCTCTTCCCATATCAAAAAGCACATCCATAGTATCCACAAATGACACCTCATCAAGCACCCCTGAAATAAACTCATTCTTCTCCAAAAGACCACACTGCTCAAGACTTTTTTGTTCATTTTGTACATGTCAACGCATGCCACGCTTCAAATCCTTGCTTTTTACAAAGACCAATGACCCATAGCTAGAAAATCCCTGAAAGTTTACTGAAAAGTTATTTACATTGATTGAGTCCTGCGAGAACTCATTTTCCCTTGTACCATTGGAATCCCGCTTTACAATGGCACGTGGCCAAAATCCCTCATCTCCCTGTAGTTCATGAACTCTCTATTTATCTTTGGGAGTGACTGTGCTTGAAGAGACTCACGGTTCCTTTCATGGTTAATGCAAACTGTCAAGAACTGAACAGCTTTCTTACCATCTTTACTCCTTATTCTTGCATATGCCAAGCCATTATCTAAAACTTTTGTTTCCATCCTCACAGCTGTAATGTAGGGTTGCCCAAGGATGAGGGAATACGATGACATCTCCTGAACAAAGAAGTTCTGATCATCTTTCACATCCCCTATAGTTACCCTTACATTTGGACATGCAGCATAGAGCTCTGCAGATGAGTTATTAGCTGCTTTAATCATCCACCCATGATCTACATCCATTGGCCACTTACATTTGTTGTAGAGATTTTTAGCCATAAGATTTATTTCAGACCCATGGTCGATTAGAGCGACATACGGCTCTTCCAAGTCACCTATCTTGACAAGGGTTTCAGTGGTGGCCCTTGCCCAATGGCTCCTAGAGTAATGACTCTTTGTAAGAACTTCTTTTTCATCATCCTCTTCCACAAAGTGCACTTGTCGTGCCCCTTCAGCAGAGTGATTACATTCCACCACATTCTCTCTCTCTTCCTTTTGCTGCACCTGTACTCCATGAGTCTTAGAAGTGCTTGCTTCCCCTTGTAATGGAATAGACTCAATTATGGACTGCCTTTTCCTTCGTATAATATCAATTATCTCATCATGGAATTCTTTCTTTGCAATCCCCAAGACTTCCCCTAGTGTAAATTCGACCCTACTGTTTAGAATCCTCTCTTCAAGCACCTTTTTGGGATCTATTGCGGCTTCAATATCAGATTGAAGCTTGTAGAGTGGACCTTTCCCTTTACCCTTCTCCTTCTCATGTTTCATTTTTGCTGGCACTTCTTCCATTGATACTTCCTGTGGAGGTCTGCTATGCGGTGGAGGCATATGTGATGGCCCAGGATCCTTCTTTTCACTTCCACGGGTAACTCTTTTTGATGGCCCTCCTTCCTCATTTTCCCTTTTACGCTTCTCCTCTACCTGTGCCTCATTATTCTGGCATTTTGCAATGTAGGCATGAACAGATAAAGAATCCATAGGCTCTTCCCAGCCAGTCTCAAGACGTATACAGTCACCCGCCTCATGCAAAGCCTGTTTAGACACCTTCTTTGACGTAATTAGCTCCATTGTTGATGGCCAAAAATCTTCATTCTCATAATCTTCATCATCCTCAGATTCCTGCTTTGATTGACCAACCTTTAACCCATAGGTTGCTGCCTCAACCATAGAGATGGCATGTCCAGCAACCATGTCTTCAACTAGCTTTTTCATCCCTCCTTTCCCAAAGTTTGTGCTTAATGGAAGACCAGTCTCTGTAAGGTGGATTTTCCCATCTTTGAAAAACACAAGTTGATTTTTGAGGGCTTCTTTATAGCTAGCACAGTCTTTCTTTGCATGTTCTGGGTCATCACACCATATACATCTGAATGTAAACCCTTCTTTGCTTTGAGGCCTTTGCATAGAAGCCTGCCCTAATGGTAGCCCTTTTTCCTCAATCCTGGACATCTTCAATTTTAGGTCTTGCATGCCCTTAATAAGCTCATCCATCGGCCCTTCTACCTTTGGGATTGTAACAGCTGGTTTTGGTAGATTCTCAGGGATAACAGCAGTTATAGGAGTTGCCAAGCTCATCACCATTTTATCCCTCCTTCGCTGCCGCTTTGCTAGCATGGTGACCGCATCCTCGACATCATTCCAATCATTCTTTAGCCCCTGCTCTGTATCCTTATCCTCAAGGAGAATTTCCAATTTTTCTTGGAGATCTTTCCCAGCTGCTTGTAAGAAGAGCTCTGTTTTTTCCTTGTCCAAGGTTGTGCGCTCAATCCTTGACAGCTGGGCATAGTGCTTCTCAAACTCTCTTAGCAACTCTGTGGCAAAAATTCACATTTTATGTTTTGTGACCCATTCCAAGAAAGTTCGTTTGGTCACCCGCTCAGAGTCCTCCATGAAATATTCATCCTTTAAAGCAAGCTTGAACTCCTCCCAATTTCTGCCACCATGTGCTGTCTGCAATCCTCTTATGCGCTCTCTTATTTTAGGAACACATACCAGCTCAAATCTTCGAACCATATCCTCCTCAGTCACCCTGTTTAGCTCCATTTCCTTTGTGTAATTACGCAGGTACTTTGTAATGTCCTTACCATCAAATTGATCCACCTTTTTCACAATTGACTGCAGTGCTTTGGTTGTGGAAATTTGTCCCCTCTCAGCAGCTTGCTGCTGTTGCATATACATAGTAAACATCTGAAACATTTGCATAACCCCGGGGTCACAATGAACCCCCTGACCCTCAGGATTCTTAGCCATAGCTTCCCTGTGTATTTCACCACACTCTCACCCCAGCAGTTTCACGTCGGGTTCACCAAAGATGCTGTCGTGATGTGGGCGGTGTCGCTGGGAAAGTGCGAGACTTCTAGCTGTGAGAGTAGCTTCCAAAATCCCAGCAAGGAAACAAAACAGATAGCTCTTCAAGGAGCATAAGACATCACCATTGTTGTTGACATGTACATGTGCCAAATTACTTCAATTTATTCCCACATTCAGCTTGATGTTTGCACGTAAATTGTGTGTCAAGAGCATGACCAGTTCTAAGCATAGATCTCCTGATTCTTTTTCCAAATGCTTCAAACTTATCACATGTAAGCATAGCACAAACATCAAAAGATTCCCATATACATGTGTCCATTCACATCATATGTACCATATAATGCCAATTCCATCATTTCAAAATGTCTCTTGTTCACCTGAAAACCTACTTTCAGATTCCAACAACTCACAAGGCAAAAGATGGCACATGGCGCATGTATAACATATTCAAAAAAATCTCCATGTTGAACAATCCAAAATCAAGTGCCTTTCTATTCCATGGTTCTCCAAAACCATATATACATTCAAAAGCCTTCTTGTTTCAAAAAAAAACTTTAAGAGGAAATATATTCCAAGACTATACGATTATTCAAATCGTAAGTAACAACATTAAACAAAAATAAATTTGCTTATCTGAGAGTAAAAACGAATTTTTCTTTTGATTTCACTTTTTCCCATACGACTGCTTCACTGCCGTTTGCGCCAGGATAAAAAAAACATCATATAATGTGTGATTTTTTTGCAGATCATCACCTTTGATAGCACTTCATTCACCTTTTAATTCTAACCCCAAGAAGCTCCATACAGTAGCCGCCTTCTCCTTTTTAAAATCTCTGGTTACATGTAGCTCTAGTTCACATTTTCTGCACACCCCCCTTCTGATATGCGCCGCTTTCTGGTTATTTCCCCTTTCCCGCAAGAGAGTTGGAGCTCCCTCACCTTTTGCAGCCCAAAAATCGCATTTTCCCAGTTTGAAATACTGCGCCTCCTTATTTCCTGCTTAATATTCGGAAATTTCTTTTTTAAAAAAAAAATTCGCATGCCACGCAAGCCGCCACCTTCAAATATGTCTCCAGCTGTTGCCTCTGCTAAGCGCAGCAATCTTCACACGTTGCATCCAGTCAGGTCACAGCCTGCAAGATCCAGACGAAGGATAGCATGTGGCAGAGCATAGCCCTCGTAGATAGGAACGGTATGCATAACACCATCATCCGAATCCAGCACAATACCTATTGTTCTTCCACTGGCATACAATGAAAGCACAGCCTGGATAGCAACATACATAGCTGGTGCATTGAATGTATCGAACCTGATTTGAGTCATCTTCTCTCGATTAGCTTTTGGATTGAGAGGAGCTTAAGTGAGCAAGACTGGATGCTCTTCAGGAGCAACTCGAAGCTCATTATAGTTGGTTACGATACCATTCTCAATAGAATATTTCAAGGTCAATATTCCCCGCTTAGATTGGGCCTCATCGCCAACATATGCATCTTTCTGTCCCATACCCACCATAACACCAGTGTGCCGAGGACGGCCCACAATACTAGGAAACACTACCCTAGGAGCATCATCTCTAGCAAACCCAGCCTTGACCATCCCAGATCCATTGTCACAGACAAGAGGTTGAACTTCCTCTGAGTCTGCCATTCTTGAATTGACGATATAACTTGGATTTGGGCAGTTGCTATGAGATTCTGCCCCTCCTCTTCTGCTGCTGCAGAACAAAAGAGGGAAGACTAGCATTGACAAGGGAACGTGACTTAGTCAGTCAAACAGGAGGGCCCTTCATCCACTGCTGCAATGGTAAGCATTGACAAAACGAAGGGACGGCACACAGATCCTGCCTTAAAGCCACGAACTCTGAAACGAAGGTTTTGGGTTAGAATTTCTCTGCTCTTGCTCTAATGCTGCTAAGCTTGCACATGCATTAAGTGCACATACAAATGTAATGTTGTTAGGTCTAATGCCTTCAACTTGCATCTCATCAGACAAACCCAGAGCCTCCTTGTTCTGCTCATTCCGAGTAAGAACAGGAATCATGGTATCCCAAGACACGATATCTCAAAAGGGCACTCTTGAAAACCAATCCTTACATCATACATGCTCTCACATTTCCATACATGTTGAGAAGGGTGTTCCCTACTACAAGGTCTACCATAAGCATAAAACTCCATAATTCACACCACACTCATGTACAGAGGCTTCGAGACCTGGCTCAGTCTCAGCTCGTCTTATTGAACCTCATTTACAATATGAACATATGTACTCAGGCATCATATAATGACTCAAGTCATGGCACTTAATCCCATGCATCTGGATTTGCATTTGATGGCCTCATATGCATGGTTTCACACCATAGACGTGCCATGGCACGACAACGCGCTTTGCTGAAGACAAATGCTTAAGAGAAGGACATGCAAGGTGTTGCCCGAGATAGTTAGCAATAAACAAAATGTCAGGACGAGTGTTCAAACAAACAACTTGAAGACATCCAACCAAATTAGCATATAGTTGATTTGTAACAAGCTGGCCACCACCATCAGAAGTGTTTTTCATGGAACTCGCAAGACAAGGAGTAGTTGCTGAATGTGTAGATTCCAAACCAAACTTCTTAATAGTATCTTCAATAAACTTTGACTGTCGAAGTAATAAAATACCTTTGCTGTGATCCCTTTGAATCTGAATGCCAAGACATGAGTGAAGCTCTCCAAGATCCACCATATCAAATGCCAAAGATAACAACTGCTTACTTTGGTGTAGAAATCCCAAATCATTGGAAACAAGGATTGTATCATCCACATAAAGGGCAAGGATTACAAAACTACCATTTTGGTGTTTGGTAAATAAGTTGGGATTAGAAGAGCAAGAGAGAAAGCCATGGGAGGTAAGAAAAAGATCAAACTTGATGTACCAGGCCCGTGAAGCTTGTTTAAGACCATATAAAGCCCTATGAAGACGAGTAACAAGATCTTCCTTAACTGCAATTAACAAATCCTTCTGTCTGTTCCATGTAAATTTCTTCATTCAAATCTCCATTCAAGAAAGCTGTGCACACGTCCATGTAATGAATTTCTAAGTCAAATTGAACAACAAATGCCAATAAAACCCGAATACTAGTAATGTGAACAACTAGTGAAAAGGTTTCATGATAATCAACGCCAGCAACTTGAGAATAACCTTTGGCAACTAAATGTGCCTTGAATTTGTCAAAGGATCCATCTGCTTTAAATTTTGTCGTATATAGTTTGAGGGATTTGGAAAAAGGAGCCAGTAAATCTATGCTTGGAAAGGGATAGTCACTTGATACACAATTTATGTGCAATCATCAGGCTAAATTCATGGATGTATTGAGGTGAATTTGTACATGTTTATGATATCAAAAATGGAGGTGCCTTGTGATCCATGAAGAGTTATGTGTTTGAGTTTCCTTGTGGGAATCAGAAGCTACTCTCACAGCTAGAAGTCTCGTACTTTCCCAGCGACATCGTCCACGTCACGACAGCTCTTTGGTGAACCCGACGTGAAACCACTAGGGTGAGAGTGTGGTGAAACATACAGGGAAGCTATGGCTGAGAATTCTGAGGGTCAGGGGGTTCATTTTGACCCCGGAGTTATGCAGATGTTTCAGATGTTTACTATGTATATGCAACAGCAGCAAGCTGCTCTGAGAGGGGACAAATTTCCACGACCAAAGCACTGCAATCAATTGTGAAAAAGGTGGATCAATTTGATGGAAAGGATATCACAAAGTACCTGTGTAATTACATAAAGGAAATGGAGCTAAACAGGGTGACTGAGGAGGATATTGTTCGAAGCTTTGAGCTGGTATGTGTTCCTAAAATAAGAGAGCGCATAAGAGGATTGCAGACAGCACATGGTGGCAGAAATTGGGAGGAGTTCAAGCTTGCTTTAAAGGACAAATATTTCATGGAGGATTCTGAGCGAGTGACCAAACGAACTTTCTTGGAATGGGTCACAAAACCCAAAATGGGAATTTTTGCCACAGAATTGCTAAGAGAGTTTGAGAAGCGCTATGCCCAGCTGTCAAGGATAGAGCGCACAACTTTGGACAGAGAAAAAACAGAGCTCTTCTTACAAGCAGCTGGGAAAGATCTTCATGAGAAACTCGAAATCCTTCTTGAGGATAAGGATACAGAGCAGGGACTAAAGAGTGATTGGAATGATGTTGAGGATGCAGTCACCATGCTAGCAAAGCGGCAGCGAAGGAGGGATAAAATGGTGATGAGCTCGGCAACTCCTATAACTGCTGTTATCCCTGAGAATCTACCAAAACGAGCTGCTGCAATCCCAAAGGTAGAAGGGCCGATGGAAGAACTTATTAAGGACATGCGGGACCTAAAATTGAAGATGTCCAGGATTGAAGAAAAGGGGCTACCATTAGGGCAGGCTTCTATGCAAAGGCCTCAAAGCAAAGAAGGATTTACATACAGATGCATATGGTGTGATGACCCAGAACATGCAAAGAAAGATTGTGCTAGCTATAAAGAAGCCCTTAAAAATCAACTTGTGTTTTTCAAAGATGGAAAAATCCACCTTACAGAGACTGGTCTTCCATTAAGTACAAACTTTGGGAAAGGAGGGACGAAAAAGCTGGTTGAGGATATGGCTGCTAGTCATGCCATCTCTATGGTTGAGGCAGCAACCTATGGATTAAAGGCTGGTCAATCAAAGCAGGGATCTGAGAATGATGAAGATTATGAGAATAAAGATTTTTGGCCATCAACAATGGAATTAATTGTGTCAAAGAAGGTGTCTAAGCAAGCTTTGCATGAGGCAGGTGACTGTATACGTCTTGAGACTGGCTGGGAGGAGCCTGTGGATTCTTTATCTGTTCATGCCTACATTGCTAAATGCCAGAATAATGAGGCACAGGTAGAGGAGAAGCGTAAAAGGGAAAATGAGGAAGGAGGGCCATCAAAAAGAGTTACCCGTGGAAGTGAAAAGAAGGATCCTGGGCCATCACATATGCCTCCACAGGAAGTATCAATGGAAGAAGTGCCAGCAAAAATGAAACATGAGAAGGAGAAGGGTAAAGGGAAAGGTCCACTCTACAAGCTTCAATCCGATATTGAAGCCGCAACAGATCCCAAAAAGGTGCTTGAAGAGAGGATTCTAAACAGTAGGGTCGACGATAGGGGATTGCAAAGAAAGATTTCCATGATGAGATAATTGATATTATATGAAGGAAAAGGCAGTCCATAATTGGGTCTATTCCATTACAAGGGGAAGCAAGCACTTCTAAGACTCATGGAGTACAGGTGCAGCAAAAGGAAGAGAGAGAGAATGTGGTGGAATGTAATCACTCTGCTGAAGGGGCACGACAAGTGCGCTTTGTGGAAGAGGATGATGAAAAAGAAGTTCTTACAAAGAGTCATTACTCTAGGAGCCATTGGGCAAGGGCCACCACTGAAACCCTTGTCAAGATAGGTGACTTGGAAGAGCTGTATGTCGCTCTAATCGACCATGGGTCTGAAATAAATCTTATGGCTAAAAATCTCTACAACAAATGTAAGTGGCCAATGGATGTAGATCATGGGTGGATGATTAAAGCAGCTAATAACTCATCTGGAGAGCTCTATGCAGCATGTCCAAATGTAAGGGTAACTATAGGGGATGTGAAAGATGATCAGAACTTCTTTGTTCAGGAGATGTCATCGTATCCCCTCATCCTTGGGCAACCCTACATTACAGCTGTGAGGATGGAAACAAAGGTTTTGGATGATGGCTCGGCATATGCAAGAATAAGGAGTAAAGATGGCAAGAAAGCTGTTCAGTTCTTGACAGTTTGCATTAACCATGAAAGGAATCGTGAGTCTCTTCGAGCACAGTCACTCCCAAAGATAAATAGAGAATTTATGAATTACAGGGAGATGAGGGATTTTGGCAAGGTGCCATTGTAAAGCGGGATTCCAATGGTACAAGGAAAAATGAGTTCTCACAGGACTCAATCAATGTAAATAACTTTTCAGCAAATTTTCAGGGATTCTCTAGCTATGGGTCACTGGTCTTTGTAAAAAGCAAGGATTTGAAGCGTGGCATGCGTAGACATGTACAAAATGAACAAAAAAGTTTTGAGCAGTGTGGTCTTTTGGAGAAGAATGAGTTTATTTCAGGGGTGCTTGATGAGGTGTCATTTGTAGATACTATGGATGTGCTTTTTGATATGGGAAGAGCATGCTTACAAGGTGGAAATGAGATGATAGAGGTGTCATCTGTGGAGATGTATGATATAATCCGGGAATTTGAGGGGGTGGAATGTAAAAACATGAATTGCGAGATGGATGCTCATGTTGATACAAAGTACAAAACAGCTGCAAAGAAGGTGAAACCAGTTGCCTTGCCTTTGCCACCAAGAAGCAAGGAGAAGATAGATGAAGCTTCTATGCAACCAAATCTCAGAGATCCGAAGAAAATTGGGCATAAGTTTACACAGGAAACTTTAAAAGAGCTGAAGATTGGTGAAAGGGATTTTCTCTTGCCAGTTGAAAGGGAATGCTTTGAGGAGATGCTTGTAAAACATGGGAAAGCCTTTGCTTTTCAGCCGCATGAGATAGGCTGTGTTGATCCAAGTGTAACAGCACCAATGGTGATCTTTACTATTCCACATGTGCCCTGGAACCTGCGGGGCCAATTCCAGTACCAAAGGCTCTCTTGCCAAAGCTGATGGAATTACTAAAAGAAAAGATCAGGATGGGAATTTTGGAGCCATCATGCGCTCCATATTCCAACAGATGGTTTACTATGCCAAAGAAAAATAGGACATGGCGCTTTATTCAAGACATGCAACCTGTAAACAAAGTCATAATCAGGAATGTGGGAGCAGGTCCGATTGTGGATGAGTTTACAGAAGCATTTGCAGGGAAAGCTATATACTCTATGGGTGATCTATATTCGGAATATGATCAGTTCCAGCTGGATATACAAAGCAGGGACTTGACCACAATGAGAACTCCTTTGGGATTAGTAAGGATGTGTACCTTACCATAGGGAGCCACCAACTCAGTGGCACATATGATGAATGGAATGAATAAAGTCTTACGAGACTTCATACCACAAATAACTATGCCATTTCTGGATGATGTGCCAATAAAAGGCTGTGATGAGAAAGACAAAGATGGGGATTTGGATTCAAAGGGGTGCCGCAAGTTTGTGGCAAATCATATAAAGGATTGTGATATGATTCTATCCAGGCTTGAAGAAGTGAATCTTACTTTGTCTGGACTGAAATCAGTGTTTGGGGTTGGTGAAGTGCTAATAGTGGGACATCTTTGTAGTACTAATGGACGCCGACCTTGTCCAGCCAAGATAGATGCAATACAAAGAATGAAAGAGATATGCATTAATGTTACAGAGCTGAGGAGATTTCTTGGCGCATGTGTCTTTTATGTTATTTGGATCCCACATTATGCGCATGTAGCAGATCCTCTTTATCAACTCTTGAGGAAAAATCAAAAATTTTTGTGGAATGTAGCACATACTAAAGCTATGCGGAAGCTGAAATATCTGCTTCAATCATCACCTACTCTAAGAAAGGCAGATTATGAGTGTGGCAGGTCTGTGATTGTTACAGTTGACACTAGTCCTACTGGGATAGGATGGGCAGTAGGGCAAGATGATGAGGATGATCATAGGTATGTAATCAGATTTGGAGCAAAGGTCTTAAGCTTTCGACAACGAAAGTATCCACAGATCAAGAGAGAGTTATGGGGAATAGTCACTGCTCTAAAATGTGAAAAAGAATATCTTATTGGGGCATCTGTACTTGTGGAAACTCATTTCTTGCCACTTCTTGGGATGATAGCAAGCTGTACCACTCCAGATATTGCTCTGCTTAGGTGGATTGCCTATATCAAGTCACTAAATCCTGAGTTTGAGCATATTGCAGGAAAAGATAATCCAGTTGCAGATATGCTATCAAGAGCCAGGTATGAAGATGAAAAAGAGATAATTAGTGACATTGATGATGTGGGTACAAAGTTCTACACTACTGCATATACAAAGGGGGACCATATTTGCCTATCAAATGCACTTGAGTCTTTTACTGAGGAAATGTATGAAGGAGATTGGTTGCTTATTGGTCAATACTTGAGTACTCTGACAAGACAGGAAAGTTGGTCTGACTCAGAATTTAAGAGGATCCGCAAAAAAGCATATGGTTATTTTCTAAAGGATGGGTACCTCTGGAAGCATCCTAAGCAGAGGAATGCTATGCCACAAAGAGTCATATGTGATAAAGAGACTCAAGGGAATCTTGTGAAAGAATTCCATGAGAGTCTCTGGGCTGGACATCGAAGTGTGTGGGCCACCTTTACCAAAATAAAGGAAAAATATTGGTGGAAAGGAATGTACAAGGATATTTCCCAATATGTGGAAACATGCATGGTATGTCAAATGTACTCAAATGTGCGACATCGTCATGGATTGCAACCAACCTACCCACCTGCCATGCAGTACAAATGGGTAGTGGATCTAGTTACAATGCCTTTGGGAATTTGGCAGATGCGGTACATAGCACTTGCAAGAGAAGATTTGACAAATCAGGTAGAGGGGCGTGCTCTTAGAACAAAGAGTACGGAAACAGTATGCAAATTTCTCTTGGAAGATGTGATTTGTCGGTATGGTTGTGTTGGGAAAATAACAGCTGATAGGGGTGAACTAGACGTTGAAGAAGCAAGGGAATTCTTCTCTAGAATTGGCATTAAACTGTCCCTAACATGTGCTTCAATCCTGAGGGCAATGGTAAAAGGGAGCGAGGACATCCTCCAATCATTAAAGCTTTGGCTAAAGCATGCAGAGAAAGAATGCGAGAGTGGCCAAGGCTGCTACCATATGCCTTGTGGGCTGACCGTACAACTCATAGCTCAGTGACAGGATACATGCCTACAGAATTAATGTATGGCCAGAAGCCAGTAATGCCAGTTGAAGAAGTAGTTCCAACTTGGAATGTGTTGCCTTGGGTTGAAGGATTGAGCAGGGAAGACCTTCTTGCATTGCGAATAAGGCAGTTGGAGAGGAGGCCTGAAGATGTAGAGCTTGCTAAAGCTCGCTTGAAAGATGCAAGGTTGAAAAATAAAGAAAGATTTGATAGAAGACAGACTCTGGCCAAAACCTATTGAAGAAGGTGATTGGGTCCTAATGTATGATAGTAGCCTTGACAACCAGTTCACTGTTCAAAGGAAGTTTGCAAAAAGATGGTTTGGCCCTTACATTGTCAAGCATGTGCATGAAAATGCCACGTATACCCTGTGTGAGCTTGATGGAACAGAGATAAAGAATCTTGTCGCAGGAAAAAGGATCAAGATGTTTAAAAGAAGGCATGATAATGATCCTTTTGATTCACAGGGAACTCAGGATGAGAGGCTTGACAGCGATAGTATGGGTATGGTTGAAGAGGAAGAGGATGATCTTCTTGGTAATGTAGAAGAAGAAGATGACATCTAGTTATATGTGGATCTTGATGATGATTTGGCACATACCAGAGGATGTGCAGGTTTAGAGGGGGTGGATGTCGTGCCATGGCACGTCTATGGTGTGAAACCATGCATGTGAGGCCATCAAATGCAAATCCAGATGCATGGGGTTAAGTGCCATGACGAGTCATCATATGATGCCTGACTACATATGTTCATATTGTAAATGAGGTTCAATAAGACGAGCTGAGGCTGAGCCAGGTCTCGAAGCCTCTGTACATGAGTGTGGTGTGAATTATGGAGCGTTATGCATATGGTAGACCTTGTAGTAGGGAACACCCTTCTTAACATGTATGGAAATGCAAAAGTATGTATGATGTGAGGATTGGTTTTGAAAGAATGTCCTTTTGAGATATCGTGTCTTGGAATGCCATGATTTCTGTGCTTGCTCAGAATCGATATAATCAGAATACTTTGGATTTTTTTTTTCAACTGATGCTACTGGAAGGTTTGATGCCAGAAGACTTTAATCTTGGAGAGACTGAAAATGTTTTTCATATGCTCAGCAGAATGATAGGGGAAGGTATCAAGCCAAATCTGGTTACATTCGGTAGTGTTCTAAATGCATGCAGTCATGCAGGTCTAATGGAAAAAGGTCAGTTGTACCTTGAGGCCATTAGCAATGACTATGGTCTCATCCCAACTCTTGAGCATTACACTTGCATTGTTGATCTCCTTGGCCGGGCAGGCCATGTAGACAAGGCGGTAGCTTTGATCAAGAAGATGCCATTTCATCCTGGTATTGTGAATTGGCATACTGTGTTGGGAGCTTGTCGAACATGGGGCAATGTCGAGCTTGGACGCCATGCCTTCGAACATGCAGTGCGATTGGATGAAAAGGATCTTGCATCTTATATATGTATGTCTAACATCTATGCAGATGCTGCCATGCAGGAGGATGCGAAAAAGGTTGAGGTAATGAGAATGGAAAGACAAGCATGGATGAAGCCAGGTCATAGTTGGTGGAGGGACGCTTGCGGAATCATGCATTCCTTTCCAGTTGGGTTAAAAACAGATAACGCCTCAAATTTTTGTCGAAGCAAGAAAACAACTGTATACCGTGAGTAATCATCAATAAACGTAATGAAATAACGATGTTGTGTTCTCGATGGAGGCAAAGGTCCACAAATATCAGTATGAACAAGATCCAACAAATCATGAGAATGAACTGAATTCGAGAGAGGAAAGGGTTTACGATTGTGTTTGCCAAGAGCACAAAACTCACAGATTCTCATATGAGGATGAGCTTTAAGATCCATTCCGCGTACAAGACCTTGACGATGAAGATTAAAATCTTTGAGAAATCAGCATGAACAAAGCGATGATGCCATATCTTGCAATCATGATCACCTAGAGCAGTGACAACATTTGCTACAGCATCATTAAGAGAGAGCTCAAACAAATTGCCATTACGAGAAGCAGTTGCAATAATCTGTCCATCATTCTCAATGCGGCATTTGGTGTGGTCGAATCCAACAAACAAACCAAGATCAACAAGTCTTGCAAGTGAAAGAAGACTACGTTGAAGTTCTGGGACATGTAAAACCCCTCGTAAAACTCGAGTTGAAGAAGATAAGGTGCCAAGATATAAATCTCCAAAGCCCTTGACTTGGCAAGTTGTATCATCCCCAGCAAGATAAACAACACGCTTAACAGGTAGAGAATGATAGTTATGTAGCCACTTAGATTCATATGTCATATTTCCTGTAGCACCAGAATCAATAATGAAAAGTGAACCATCACGTACATAAGGTATTCTGTCTGGGGGGAACTGAACATAAAACACAACTTGTTTCAGGCACAACATTATCATGATGCTCGACTGCATATGCTCGATTTTGATCTACATCAAATCGACGCTTAAAGCACATGGAAGAGGGATGATCAGATTTTCCACAATAATCACAAGAAGAAGAATCTCTAGATAAACGTGGTTGTTTTGTGATAATGTTGTGTTCTTCATCATATTGACGTGCCCAACAGTCATCTTCAGTATGACCATTCCTATTGCAGTAAGAACAACGCTTGTTAGGAAATTTGAGACGAGAGAAACTACCACCACGACGACCATCTCTATGGTTGCCTCGTTGAAAACGACGCCTTCGCACATTAAAGGCCTGGCTAAAGGCTATTGGTGGCAAAGGACCAATAGATGGGGGTATTGACACAATGGTGCATTCTGAACAGTTTGGAAAATCACTTGTATGAAGCTGGTACACTTTTGTGCATGCAATGATATTGCATTGGAGAAATATCCCACTCAATGTAAGTTACAAAGGGATCTTGGCACTCAATGTAAGTTATAAAGGGATCTTGGCACTCCTAATATGCCATCATCTGATGAGTATGGTGCATATACCGATCCCGTATCTGGAAGAGAGTTCTTGATGGCTTTAAGAGATTGTACTAGACAAGACTTGTATGCTGAAATTTGTGAAAGTCCATTTTTTTCAATCCTCATTGATGAAAGTATAGATAGAACCATGGAGAAACATTTGATTATCTACATTTTGTACTTGCCTGGGAATGGCAAAGGAGAGCCCAATTGTAAATTTGTGAGATTGCTACCAGTTGGTAATGGATCTGGGGAGGCAATCTATAATGTTGTCCATGCCATGCTCTTAGAGAGTAATCTGGATTTGAAGAAACTAGTTGCATTTGTAACGGATGGTGCCTCAGTAATGATAGGTCATAAGATAGGTGTAGTCGCACGGTTTCAAGCATCGGCTTCACGAATTATGGGCGTGCATTGTATTGCCCACCGTGAGGTACTTACAAGGATGGTTTTGCATCGAATCCTCATGTGTTTGCTTTTGTTGATAAGGTTGCAAACAAGGTATATGCATGGCTAGGGAAATCAACAAATCGACATGTCGAACTTCGAAACTTGATGCATGAGTATCATATTGCAGACTTGAAAGTTTTACAAATCCATGCAATTCAATGGCTATCTAGAGGCCAAGTAATGGAAAGATTGGTTCCCTTAATGCTTGCTATTTTGGAGCAATGGAGAATGCATGAGAAAAAATGGTATAATTATGCCACAATCTTTCAAGTCCAGTTTATGATGCATTTGCTGGCTGATGTTTTGGTTGAATTGAATAAATTAAATGTAGAATTTCAGAGGGAGAACATGGATGTTACTATGATTGGAGTCTACTTGGATTTGACATTTGAGAAGCTCACTAAAAGGTATATATCTTATGAGGTCCAATTTGGTGCTGGTTCAAAACAGCTTACAAAGTTTTTGAACATGTCAAAAGATGGAAATATGTTATATGTTGATTCTAATGGGTTTACTCATAAGCATGTGCTACACTTTGTGCCAGTTCCAAAATTAGCTCCAAAAAAGAAACGAGACAGAGTAGTAAGTGATTCAGAAGAGGAGGATGCAACTCTTGATCTCAATGTACTGCCTCATGATGCTCGAAGTGCAAGTGGTTCCCTCGCTGAATGTATTTGCATTGGAAGGACATTTGTACAAGATGTTTTGAATGCTTTAAATAATAGGTTTCTTGATCTTGGGGTTTTCAACTTGGTCAAGGTATTTAATCCCTCTGCCTATCCTTCAGATGTAATTGAAAGGGATAAAAGGACTGAAGAATGGTTAGAGAGGCTTATTGGCAAGCTTAATGTTGATGATTCAACAATTGACATTAGGAAATGTTTGGGTGAACGGGAGGATTTTGTTGGCATGCTGCACAGGGTTGCTAGGAGTAGAGGTATGCATGATGCTTGGGCAATTTGCAGCAACACAAAGACTTGGTGGGACACATTTCCAGGACTGATGCATTTATGGCAAGCAAGCATAGTAATTCCAGCGAGTACAGCATCATGTGAGCGAGGTTTCTCTCGACAAAATGACATAAAGAGTAGCTTGAGAAGAAGTAGCATGTGTCTGGAGACACTTGATGCATTGATGTTGTTATCACTTAATGCAAGTGATGCATCACAAGTTTGTTGGAAAGATGTTTTTGATATTTGGTTACAAAGAAAAAAGAGGAGGGCGATGCCATTAGAGTGATTTGTTCACTAATTCCATGAAGTGCAACACAACTAAACAATAGTCAAAGGCCTAATTTTGGCAAGTTGGACATGCAAGGCATCTTGACTGGAAAACATGTTGGCCAATGTATGGGTATATAAGATGGTTGACAACATCACTCCAGCTATTTTGCCTTGAACACAACTAGTGAGTAGGTTGTACTAGGGTGGCTAAGCCCATTTTGGCAAGCTGAACACACATTTCAGATGGCTGGGCAGCTAGACACATTTCAGATGGCTGGTAGCCTGGTAGAAGAAATAGTCATAGATATGTCTATATGTAATACAAGGATAAGCTATTGCGCATCTCTCACATTAGTACTTTCACAGCATAAGTATTACATCGAAGCCTTTTGTTTGTAGATTGGATGCTTTATGTAAATACAAGTTTCATCAACAATTATACCTAAATTTTCACTTTTAAAAAAAGCTTGTTTGTAGATTGATTGTTTAATTACATATAGTTTTTTAGTTTTTAAAAAAGCTTTTCATTTTGATAAATTGCTTGCCATTTGAATAACATGATTTTGAAAATTCATGTCATGTGAAAAGCAGTTTGAAAAAGTGTATGTCACTTGAAATTTTAAGTAACCCATCAAATTTAGGCCCTGATGGTAGCTCTATATCTATATGCCATATGATTATCCTATCGGTCTATTCAACCCGTAGTGGTCCCGTACCCAGTACCCGCTATAAACGCATAAACGCTTTAAAGCCACCAACTTCACATGCTCCCCCATCCCCTCATTTCCCTCTTTCACATCAATCCTCTCATTCCATCAATACTCCGTCCTTCCCGTTTCCAAATCATCGTAACTACTCCCTTCTACTTGGCCTTACAATCCTCGCACTTCAAGCTCACTCCATTAGGGTGGCAGCATTGCGTTGTACGAGGACGAATTTGAAGTCTATTCTGTTTTTAGAATGAGAACTTACAAGCCACCCGACACCAATTAGTTTTACAAGGAACTCTAAGCTCCTTCCTATACCTATATAGTAATAGAAGCTCAATTTACTAGATACAAATGAACGAAATCTAGTAAAAGTCCGTACTAGTAAAATAAGAACCTTTTGCTAGTTTGATACACAGAGACAAAATTTCTACATCGAAAATCTATATAGTAATTTTTTTAAATTGTCTATTTAGTAGTTTATCTACATTACATAATAAAGTTCTATATAGTAAACTTTCTTAATTGTCTATATAGTAGTTTATCTATTTTTATATAATAAAGTACTATATAGTAATTTTGTCTATATAGAAAAGCCAAACATTGTCTATATAGTATTTTATCAACATTAGATTATTTAATGTATAGCAAATCTATCTAGCGAGTTTATCTATATGGAAAAAAAAGAAACATTATCACCTAAAATGGTAATCATTACTTGTGTCACTTGAAACTACAAACCCCTTTTTCAGTGATGCTGATCTGACTATCGTCTCCCATTCAAACATTCACACCTTTGATGTCCATATCAGACATCGTTGGAGATTGTGGAACCTCTTATGCCTACCCAGGCATGTGCCTTGTATGTTGACTCTATCTAGCATCAATTTCTTGATTGAAATTTTTGTTCAATTTATAGCCTCAACCTCCACTTGTTGGCTAACTTAGAGTTATAAACTCTACAAGAAGATGAACCCCTTACTTGCATGTTAAAAGACAAACTCATGTACACACACACACACACACACACACACACATGCATGGGTGCACGTTGTCGTGACGTGGACGATGTCGCTAGGAAAGTACGAGACTTCTAGCTATGAGAGTAGCTTCTGATTCCCACAAGGAAACTCAAACACATAACTCTTCATGGATCACAAGGCACCTCCATTTTTGATATCATAAACATGTACAAATTCACCTCAATACATCCATGAATTCAGCCTGATGATTGCACATAAATTGTGTATCAAGTGACTATCCCTTTCCAAGCATAGATTTACTGGCTCCTTTTTCCAAATCCCTCAAACCAATCACATGTAGGCATAACATAACCTTCAAATATTTCCCACATACATGTGACCATTTACATTCCATACATCCAGTGTCATCAATTCCATCATTTCAAGATGTTCTGTATCACTGTAAGTAGAGCAAGGTGAGATTTTCATTGATTTTTCTCTATTCCTTCTATGGTGGCTTTGCTGCAGACTGCGCATGGATGACTACATGTGTAAAATGAAAATCGTATCATTAGATAGCACTCAAATTGCTCTCCAATTCTAACTCCTACATGCCATGAACAGTAGCCACCTCATTGATTTTTTTTTCTCTCTGGTTAGTTGGCGCACTAGTTCCCTTTTCTGCACACCCCCCCGAATTCTGATATCTGCGCTTCCCCTCGCTCTCTGGTTTTTCCTCTTTTTCCCGCAAGGAAATCGGGCGCCCCACCACCTTTTGCAGCCCAAAAATCGCCATTTTCCAATTTGAAATACTGCGCCTGCTTATATTCTGCATAATATCCGAAAATTTCCAAAAAAAAATATTCTTTCGCATACCATGCAAGCCGCCACCCACCACCTTGCATATACGTTTCCAGCTGGCGTTTTTACTGAAAGCTTTACTTTGACTAGTCTGTTGACACCACAGTTGGTATGCGTAATCTCTGGTTTCTGAGGGAGGCGAGGATGATTGCTTTTGTCATTCGGCATCGCTGGCACCCAGTTCAGCTGTGATCAGTGCAGTCCAGGAGACAACGTCTCGAAAGGGAAGCTTCTCAAACACTTCTTGTGCTTCTGTTACAACATATATGGATGTCCCCTTGGGTGTATTAATCAAGGCACACGCAAGAGCCAACAACTCACTGTGCCTACACAACAACTCTCTCTTTGCATCATCTGAAATACTGTGTGACACCCAATGCAAACCTGAGACATACCCTTCTTTTGCCACTTTGAGTGAAAGATCTTCTAGCTTTGCATCGATGGTTTTATTTTCAAAATGCCCTCACATGTAGGCATAACATAACCTTCAAATATTTCCCACATACATGTGACCATTTACATTCCATACATCCCCAGTGTCATCAATTCCATCATTTCAAGATGTTCTTTATCACTGTAAGTAGAGCAAGGTGAGATTTTCATTGATTTTTCTCTATTCCTTCTATGGTGGCTTCGGTGCAGACTACGCATGGATGACTACATGTGTAAAATGAAAATCGTATCATTAGATAGCACTCAAATTGCTCTCCAATTCTAACTCCTACATGCCATGAACAGTAGCCGCCTCATTGATTTTTTTTTCTCTGGTTAGTTGGCGCACTGGTTTCCTTTTCTGAACACCCCCCCGAATTCTGATATCTGCACTTCCCCTCGCTCTCTGGTTTTTCCTCTTTTTCCCGCAAGGAAATCGGGCACCCCACCACCTTTTGCAGCCCAAAAATCGCCATTTTCCAATTTGAAATACTGCGCCTGCTTATATTCTGCATAATATCCGAAAATTTCCAAAAAAAAATATTCTTTCGCATACCATGCAAGCCGCCACCCACCACCTTGCATATACGTTTCCAGCTGGCGTTTTTACTGAAAGCTTTACTTTGACTAGTCTGTTGACACCACAGTTGGTATGCGTAATCTCTGGTTTCTGAGGGAGGCGAGGATGATTGCTTTTGTCATTCGGCATCGCTGGCACCCGGTTCAGCTGTGATCAGTGCAATTCAGGAGACAACGTCTCGAAAGGGAAGCTTCTCAAACACTTCTTGTGCTTCTGTTATAACATATATGGATGTCCCCCTTGGGTGTATTAATCAAGGCACACGCAAGAGCCAACAACTCACTGTGCCTACACAACAACTCTCTCTTTGCATCATCTGAAATACTGTGTGACACCCAATGCAAACCTGAGACATACCCTTCTTTTGCTACTTTGAGTGAAAGATCTTCTAGCTTTGCATCGATGGTTTTATTTTCAAAATGCCCTTCTTCCCCAACTGGAAAGGAATGCATGATTCCGCAAGCGTCCCTCCACCAACTGTGACCTGGCTTCATCCATGCTTGTCTTTCCATTCTCATTACCTCAACCTTTTTTGCATCCTCCTGCATGGCAGCATCTACATAGATGTTAGACATACAGATATAAGATGCACGATCCTTTTCATCCAATCGCACTGCATGTTCGAAGGCATGGCATCCAAGCTCGACATTGCCCCATGTTCGACAAGCTCCCAACACAGTATGCCAATTCACAATACCAGGATGAAATGGCATCTTCTTGATCAAAGCTACCGCCTTGTCTACATGGCCTGCTCGGCCAAGGAGATCAACAATGCAAGTGTAATGCTCAAGAGTTGGGATGAGACCATAGTCATTGCTAATGGCCTCAAGGTACAACTGACCTTTTTCCATTAGACCTGCATGACTGCATGCATTTAGAACACTACCGAATGTAACCAGATTTGGCTTGATACCTTCCCCTATCATTCTGCCGAGCATATGAAAAACATTTTCACTCTCTCCAAGCTTAAAGCCTTCTGGCATCAAACCTTCTAGTAGCATCAGTTGAAAAAAAAAAATCCAAAGTATTCTGATTATATCGATTCTGAGCAAGCACAGAAATCATGGCATTCCAAGACACGATATCTCAAAAGGGCATTCTTTCAAAACCAATCCTCACATCATACATACTTTTGCATTTCCATACATGTTAAGAAGGGTGTTCCCTACTACAAGGTCTACCATATGCATAAAGCTCCATAATTCACACCACACTCATGTACAGAGGCTTCGAGACCTGGCTCAGCCTCAGCTCGTCTTATTGAACCTCATTTACAATATGAACATATGTACTCAGGCATCATATAATGACTCATCATGGCACTTAACCCCATGCATCTGGATTTGCATTTGATGGCCTCACATGCATGGTTTCACACCATAGACGTGCCATGGCACGACAACGTGAGCGCACACATAAATAGAGGTTTAGATTGGTGAAGATGTGAAGTTTTCTACCTAAATTTCGACAAGATGTACACAACAAGGTACGTAGACATGCCACTCATCATCATCATCTTTCTCTTCCTCCACCTCCTATTAAAAAAAAAGCCAACCCGACGTAAAACAATTGCATTGTAATACCAACGAGCGTCTATACTCGCGTCGAAAAAAACATCGCTACAAAAACGTTCGTAACATCATCTAAACAAACGCTTATATAAGCGTCAATAAAAACCTCTAAACCTTAGTCTATTTACATGTTGGTACCCTGGTCGAAAAAATGTGGCTAACTACATCATAAAGAGAACTAGTTGCCACATTTATTTTGACATTTATACCGACAAATGTAGGTGTTTTCTGATGCTTATACCAATGGACGTAAGTGATATTCTGACTAGAGTACCGATGAATGCAAGTATATATATAATTTTTAGCATTATGGTGCATACATGTACAAGTGTATACCTGGATACACCATTATGCTAAATATTTAAAGATTTTATTACATTCAAGTGAAATTTTACACTTAAGTTATCACCACACAAACAAAGATATGTTGATGTACAAAATCAAGTTTCATTACTTGATGTCAAACCTGAAACATACCCATATTCTGTTCTATGTTCTAACACAAAAATTCTCAAATCTTACAGAAAATCCACTCATACTTCAGGAAACGAAGAGATTTTCAATAAATCATATTCATTTACAAATCCAAAGTAACAATAATATTCGTCAATACAAAATTCTCAAAATCAGAGAGAGAATCACCAACAAAAGATCTAGCCAATAGGAATAAAGAAAGCAAAATGCTAGGTTTGGAGAGTGTAGGGATGTAGGAGAGAGAGAGAAGAGAGAGAGAGAGAGAGAGAGGCCATGCAAATAGGGGGGTGGGATATTAACTTACCGCGCACAAAAGAAAAGAACCCAAAACAAGAAAAACAGAGTCTCCGCTTCAGCTCTGTAATTCTTTCCAATGTCGAAATATGAGCCAGTTAAAGTATCGGTAAAAGCGTCACTAAAAACGTTTCACGTCGGTGTATTCATCAGAATATGTGTGCAAACTATTATCAACGTGCTTATCGACGAGTTTTACAACATATTTTTCAACAACGAAAGATATTATATGGTGAAAATGTATACAAGCTTTGAAATTTCCCACCCCACACTCTTCCCATTAGAATTTAAATTTTGGTCTACTAGACTATGGCCTAATATATAAAGGGCCATTCTTCCCCTCCCAAAAAACACAAATTTACAGTCATGGTGGCTAGTGTGAACACTACAAACATGGAGAGACACCTGAACATCGAGGAGAAATGCTTGTGCCGTTGCAATCAGTGCAAGTACTAAATCTCTTGATGACGAAGAATTTGCAACTAGCATGTAAAGAAAAACGGTATATTTCTAGTTAAGCATCTAAATGCATTACATAGTGTTGCAAATGTGTGTCCTCAAAATGAGCAGTAGATTGATTACTTGGACCTTCAACTCGAGCGGAGTACTAGACAAATAACTACACAAGAAAGTACTAATCAGCCTCATGTTGAAGAAGAAACTATGGTAGACTCTTTGACATATTTGGAGCAAGACATGGATGACATGATAGACACCCTACATGACACAGGGGATATCGATCGAGAAATAACACAGGAGATAGGTGGTGTTCATCGACGTACGGAGCACGCCTCAAGAGAACAACAAGAATTATGTAGGCTAACTCGTACGCCTCTGTATCATGGTGCACGTATAGTTGTTTTGCATACATGCCTCGCAATGCTAAACTTGCAATCAATATTTGGATGGTCCGATACTAGAGTATCTAAGCGTTTTATGTAAGTACTTATCACCCTTTCCATTTTTAATCTCTTTCTTTTACCTTTTTTAATTCATCGTTGTCAATATGACAGGTCATTGTGAGAGATCAAATATTGCCAGAAGGTAACGAGATGCTGGCACACTGCACGCGTGAAAAATCCAAATTACAATCCGTTGGTATGGACTAAAATTCCTACCACGCTTGTCCAAATGATTGTGTTCTTTATCGGCATGAGCATGCCAGCTTTACACAATGTCCACAGTGTAGAGAATCCAGATATAGGAAAGATGTCCAAGGAGAAAGTGTTCCTGCAAAAGTACTCAAACATTTCCCTATCATTCCCCATGAATTCAAACCATGTTCAAGTGTAAATCCCATGCAGTCTATGATGTCTTGGAATTGAGCCACTAGATCCACGGACGATGTTATGCGTGTGCCCATTGATTATCCTACATGATGACACATTGAAGAGAAGTGGCCAGACTTTAATGAGGAACCTCATAATATTCGCCTCGAGCTAGCTAGGGATGGTGTGAACCCATTTGGTCTTAAAATTTCAACATGGAGCACATGGTTTAAAGGTCAACATGGAGCACATGGCCAGTTTGTCTTGTGAACTATAATCTTCCACCGTGGTTGGTAATAAAGAAGGGATATATTTTTATCTCATTAATAGTCCTTGGGAAGTACAAGGTAGCCAACATGGATGTGTACTTATCTCCGTTAATAGAGGAGATACAAAGTTTGTGGGAAGGAATTGATGTTCATGACATGTCAAAGAGGTTTGAACAAGAGGACCATGAGCTACGTGAGGGCTATTTGGTTTGACCTCCTCCTACACTAAAGGCAAGCGATGGGAGGACAACGAAGGGTCTCCACCCCCTGGAATGAAGCGGTTGTCCATATTTTACCGACTACCATATTGGGAAGGTCTTCTAATCAACCATTTGCTTGACCCTATGCATATTTTTAAAAATATAGCCATGGTGCATTGGAAGACTATTAATGAGGTCACCGAGAGCAAGGGACAAAGGGAGGATTTACAAATAAGTAATCATATGTGACACTTATGGCCATGAACCAGAGGTGATGGTAAGTTGCTATTACATAAAGCTCCTTGGGTATGATGAAAGACGATAAAGCTCAAGTTAAGAGAAGGGCATTTCAGATTTTCGTACTCCAACTGGATGTATGAACTACCTAGAGGGGGTGTTTACAAAGGATAATGAGCTCTTCAGCTTAAAATCACATGATTGACACAAGGTCTTGCAAATTGTCTTACCTGTGGCCATAAAAGGTTGCCTCACCCAACAACATAAGGGATACAATATACAAGATTGGCATTGTGGTGTCCATTGGATTTCATTGAAGGAGATAAGCAAAGACACTTCGGAAGTAGCATGCTTAAATGCCATAGAAACAATTACATTGGTGGAGAAGTTTCTCCTAACCAAGATCTTAACCATACAAATGTATCTCCTGGTTCATGTTGTGCAGATGAGGTGGCTATGGCAAGGGTCGTCCATTCATGTTGGATGTTCTTTTTGAAGAGGTTCATGAAGATGCTAAAAGGGTTTGTTTGTCAAAGAGTTCGCCCAAAGGGAAGTATGGCTTGTGCAAGGATCCCTTGTGTACATCACCACAGAGTTTCTTAGTACCGTAGAACCTCAAATGCCTAAATTGTGGTCAACGAAAGAGGATGATAGGGTAGTTGGAGAACATCCACAAGGAAAAGGGATTGAGAGAAGCATGGATGTGGCCTTACGAGATAAGATCAATGAATTTTGCATCTTAAACTCAAACAGTATGGAAAAGTGGATCGAGCGGTATGGAGAGGCCAAGAACGAAAGAAATCAAGCTCGTCAAGATTTTCGAAGGAGGCTTCCCAAAAATACCCTTCATTGCTTGCTATACTTCCAAACTTTCCATCAAGTAGATGGATCCAAAAAACCTTACAAGAAGAAAAACTTCATGATGAAGTTATTATGGATGAGGAAGAGGAGCTTGCATATGGTTGTGACTATCGTGTAGGTGATTTCATTCATTCTAAGCCTCGATATGTTCACATGTTTTCCAAATATTGTTTACAACTTCTCCATAATCTAACGATGTGGTATTTTCTTTTAGTATCAAAAAATTGCAGCACTATGGTCACATGGATGCCATTTTCAAGTGGAGCGGATTGATAAGAAGAGAACAACATTCGATTGTGATATTAAAGTAAATTTCATGTAGGAAAGCGGGACTAGTACAAGTGATTCAAATACAGATGTGAACATGCTCGATTACTTTGGAACCATCCAAGATATCATCAAGGTTGGCTTTAGAAAGTTTCATATGTTTATGTTTGATGTTAAGTGGTTCAAGGTAGTCGCAACAAGAGCATATGCAACCGTACGAAGAGACAAATCCAGATTAGTTCAAGTGGACTCTACAAAGATATGGATAGACCAAAAAGATATATTTGTACTATCAGAGCATTGTGAGCACATAGTCTTGAAGGCCCAAGAGATCTAAGATGGTGGTTTGTAATCCAAGTGGCACCACGTGGTAAACAAATATATGAAGACATGGAAATAGATGGAGATGAAGCAGAGATTGGTGTGGGCCAACAATATCAAGTTCCACTACATGTCAAAGTACAACAAGCGTAAGGGCTAGATGAAGGTATATAGATCAAACAATCAGACATAGGAGATGTTTCAGACATAGTAGACGGTGATCTTGATGAAGAGCCAGCAATAAATGAGGAACCAAAACCAGAGCTAGAAGATTTAGAGGCCGACATAGATGCATCATCTATTCCCACATGATTTGAAGATGGATTGATTTTCTTTGAAATAGATCTTTCTGGGACTAATGATCTTTTTGAAGATGAGAGTGTTGATAATGATCAACTTTGATTTTGTAAACATGCAATATTCTCACATATATGGTAATGTATTTATTGGTTTCATTTACTTTTACAAGTATTTTAATATACCAAAAGTGAAAAAGAAACATATATATTGGTAAAGATATAAATAAAGAAAAAAATAAAAAATAAAATTTTGATTTTCATTACAATGTTTTTAATGACAAAAATTTCAATGACTATATGGATGTTTTTGCCGACACAAATATAGACATGGTTATACACTTATTCGGACGCCACGGCAACTGTCGAAAACCATTGTCGAAACATAGGAATCGTGTAGAAATATAAACTCTCTCTCTCCTCTCTCTCTCTCTCTCTCTCTCTCTCTCTCACACACACACACACACACACACACACGTCACACACACAAACGTGGATGGGTGCGCGTGAGCACAAACATAAATAGAGGTTTAGATTGGTGAAGATGTAAAATTTTCTACCTAAATTCCATCAAGATGTACACAAAAAGGTACATAGACATGCCACTCATCGTCATCATCTTTCTCCTCCTCCCCCTCCTACAAAAAAAAAGCCAAACCCCTCCAGTGAGATGAGGAGATTATAGTGTAGCAAGAGATGAGGAGATTATAGTGTAGCAAGAGATGACAAACTATGGAGCCCTTGGGTTTCTTATCAATCCAAGGTTTGTATAGTAAGAGAGAATAGTAAGACTCATCATCATATTCTTTCTACTCCTACTCCTACAAAACAATAAGCCAAACCCCTTTAGTGATACATTCAAACACTGATCTACCAAAGAGCTTCAATTGTAGTGTTAATGCCTTACCTTTGGTTTTGGGTATGTCCTTCTTAAGAGGTGGGAAGGATAGCAATTGTCGAGGAATTTGAGCAAGATAAGAGGATTTAGGCAGTGAAGTGCTAGAATCTATGCTCAAAGGGGACTCATGTAAAGTTGGATTTGTCTTAGGTACACAAGTTGATGGTGGAAGTGTGTAACAAGGAGAAGTTGGGACAACTGGTGATTTAATACATGTTTTGGGAAGGTCAACACAAGGAAATTTGTAGGTGCTATCACAACCACCTATCCTATCTTGAAGAGGTTGTGTTGATTTCCTTTGCACCCACTAATATGAAAAACCAAGAGTGGCTTTTGGAATCTTATTGATACACTCTTCTGGCTCTAGCAAACCATGGTATTTGGGAAGCCAAAGTGCTGTTGCACCCTCATAATAGCCTTGTGCTTTAAGAACATGCTTTGGGACCCAATGAGTAATAATTTGAGGCTTAGGCTTGGAAAATATATGCTTTTTAGGATGTTTAGCAACTAGGCTAGATGGTACAAGTTTGTATGCATCTTCGGGTAGCCAAATTGACAATTCCTTCTTGCCTGGCCTTCTTTGAGCAGTGACTAGAGTAGTTGGAACATGCCAGCCTCTCACTTGAGGGACTCATCGATTATCCACTTCATTTGTCTTGGAGATTGAAGAGCAGATGTTGAAAGTGGGTTGTGTAAGGTTGAACTACCACCCTTTTGACATGATAAAACTCGTGGAGCAGCAGATCCCAAGATGCAATCAGAATCAATTTGCAATTTGTATTGTCTATTCTTCCAATCTAATGAATAATTGGTAGCACTTAACCATGATCGACCAAGAACAACCTCTACCACTGCCTTGGACATACAAGCCACATAAAAGGGAACTGACATCTGGTGATCCTGAATGGATATCATAATGACACATTTTTCCTCTATAGGGTTATCGTCACCTGAGAAGCTTCGTAAGTCAATAGGAATGTGCACAAGTGTTGGTTGTCCCAAGGCTACCCATGTGTCAAATGAGAGAACATTATAATCTGCACCAGAGTTAATTAAGGCAGAGACAAAGTAGGTAGTCTCATGAAGATGAAGATACGTGAATATTGAAAGGATCGACATATTGTTCATCAATTGTAAGGTCAACACAGAAGCCTTGCGACGCTCCTTGGCTTTTGCAACTCTAGCTTTAGCTTCTTCTTGAGCCTGACGTTTAAGTAGGTCATGTGCTTCTTTCCGTGTGTGGGCAGCATGCATTTGTTGAAGCATGCCTTCAGTTAATGGTTCATTGTATTTCTTGAGACGACTTCCATTAATGAAGTTAGGCATTTGCTCACCTTCTAGTGTCTCTAAACGCACTGCACCACTTGGAGTAAGCTCATTAATCACAAACGGTCCTAGGCCACGTTTCTTGAGATTTCGCTTATGCTTCTTAAGTGTGTAAAAGAGCACAAGGTTTCCTTTTTTGAATCAGCCAGTTGTTATATTTCGATCATACCATTGCTTTTGTCTCCTCTTCTCGGCATACATCCCCATTACTGCCAATAAGCGGGTCTCATCAAGCTTTTCCAATTCATCAATGCATTGAGAAAGCTCATGACCAGTCCAGTCCAATTGTTTAGTAACTCGTAGAGTAGGTACAAGAAATTCAATGGGAAGAATTGCATCTAGCCCAAAAGAAAGCTCAAATGGGGTTGTGCCCACAAATGTTTTATAGGTTGTTCTATATGCCCAAAGAACTGAGTGTAACGTTTGCTCCCAATCAGTCCTATGTCCCTCAACAATCTTTGTGAGTACTGTGCAGAGAATCTTGTTAGTACTCTTAGCTTGAACATTGGTCTGGGGATGATAGGGTGCAGAACGCTTGTGAATTACTGTTAAAATCCTAAGATCTCTCTAGATAACTGTTATGCATAAAACATGCATAAATCAGGCATAAACTCAACCACCCAACTACCCCCGAGCCCAAGGGATGCACACATGAATAATGAATGAAATACATCATACCTCTACCTTGATGTCCCATACCATCAAGAGGTATAACACAATCCAATAGCATATAGCTATAGTGTGAAATGGTAGGTGAATAGATATGAATCTCTACAAAGAGACTATAGCATAAGCCTCCAAGCCTCCAAGCTCCAAGCCCCCTTGAGTGTGCCCCATGCCCCTATTATATAGGAGGGCCCTTAAGTGACTCTTGGCTTTCCATTCCTCATGTGTGACCCTTGGATGCCTGACCCTAACCTTAAACCTTAAGGTTAGTCCTAACCCATGCTCCACTAGAGCTTGTTCCCATGCTCCCATGCTCACAAGCCTAATGTGGGTTAGCCTCCTAGTATATGCACACATAATGTGTATATAACATAGCACACATAGTGTACATATAACATACTTCCCCTCTATCAAAACATTGCACTCTTGCAATGAAAAGAAGGAGAACTGCGCTGAACAATCTCAACTAACTCCCAAGTCGAATTCTCAATTTCCCTATCTTTCCACCTTATTTTAACCTCAGGGATTAGTCAACTACAAAGTTTCCTTTCCCTGAATTCAAGTACCTTATCAGGTTCATGTGGAACATAGGATAATTCATTGACTTCAAAGAGTTCTTGAGGAGTAACTGTGTCATCCTCACCTCCCAGTTTTCCTTTCAATCTATCGATATGAAAGACTGGATGAACTCTAACAATTGGAGGTAGTTTTAGTTCATACGCAACTGTGCCAATCCGATATATAACTCGAAATGGACCACAATATCTAGGAGATAAATTCGAGCATTTTCCCATTGACAAAGTCTGAGAATCTTTAAGAACATTAAAATAAATCAACGCTCCTGGTTCAAAAGACCGAGATGAGCGTCCCTTATCAGCATAAAACCGTGCCCTATCATGAGCACTCCTGATAGAATCCCGAGCTTCGGTCAGAATTTCCTACATATCTCGCAAGAAATCCCTCGATGCATCAAGCTCGATGTCCTTAAGACTGACATCAATAGGTGCCCTGAGTTGATACCCATACATAAGTATGCACGGACTAAATAATAGCCGTAAATTTAGAACTGTTATAGGCAAATTCCATCATTTTCTAGAGACATATGCACAAAGCATATACACTATAATCTGATTCATACACTCTGTTTGCCCATCAGACTACTGCGGATGATCAGAACAATTCACATTCAAAGTAACTTCCTCGTTGTAAACCATTCGGAATAAAGTAGGAAAACATGGCATTATAACAGCAGAAACCAGGGATTCATCGGTGCCCCGACATACCCACATCTGCATATGGAATAATCGACGTCTCGAGTTACCCATATCAACATAGAGAGTCATCAACGTCTCGATGAGACACATATGTCCATCCGTAAACCTATCAGGTTGATTGTGTAAATCACCTAAAGTACGGAACTAAAGAAAGAAATGCCAACAAAGGAAGAATCCAAATTTCCTTATCCGAACACAACAAGTGAAAATGCCGATGAGATTACCCTCATCAAAACATGCAGGTTATAGATAAAAGAAGTTTATCTAGAGAATGCCCACACTATAACTTCTAGTGAATTTAGAAAATAAGATTGTCTTTGAATGTTGAGATCAACATGCTAAGTGATGTAAGCAAAGCAACAATCTTGAGCCCAAATTATCCCATAAGATAATATATGTGAGGGATCCCTAGCGTCCCATACCACCATGATACCACTCATACATATCTTAACAATTTGAAACTCCTTAGTATGCCGTCTAGGAAAATATGAATAAAATCCTGTATAAAAGGAATAAGATGGCCTTATCCAGACTTTCACATACTAAACCTGTCTCTATATACTTGAGACTACATCAAGGAATAAATCCTTATGAGTACATCATTAGAAAAGAAATTGAATTATTGGCGCCTTTCTAATGATAACTACCCAAAACACCATAAAGTTAGGGTAGACAAATAACTCACCTAGATATATAAGCAACTAGGTATCCGAGTTGGAATATATATAAGAGTATAAGAAATATACTCCAAAATTATGTGCAAAAAACGAAGGCAAGTGCTACCTTCAAAGCACATGTAATTATTCAAAAGATCAAAAGATCCTTATAAAACCATGGATAAAAGCATAGAAGCTCCTTAAATCCATAAATAACATAGTTGATCATAAAAAACAATGCATACCATCTAATGGACATTTAATCATGCCAAAAGAAGCATTAAAATTGGTGGTGGCCAACTCATCAATCCGGAGTATATGAACATTGTGTTGTTCAAATAAAACTCCAAAGTAAGAAAGTGTAACACATGTGTGTAGCACTCAATAAGAAAACCCTAGACATAAGTGATCTAAGCAGAACCTGATGAGTCCATATAAAACTTGGAAAACATCCAATAAAATCCACCAAAACAAACCGATCAACTAACCCATGATAGAGGCTTAAGAAATTAAGCACAAACCACACTTTAATAAGTGCAAAATAGATTATCATGGAAAAGTGTCAAAGGTGAAACACACTTTGAACGAAAATTATAGCCATCAAAAGAAATTAAGAAACATGTCCAAAAAGAATGGCTAAACAATGGTAAAAAATCATGAATATATCGTTTAGAATTAATCCAAACATAAATATCCATTAATACGAGGTATAATCGTATTAATAATATGCGAATAACACGCATCTACCTAATGTCAGCACGAGAAAACGTACTTCAACATTAAATAACCCTCCAAAATATTAAATTCTCGAGAAAAAGAATTATCATAAATTTTTCTAAATTTTTCCTAATTTATAGGGCCTCAAAATATAATAATTTTGAATTCCACCAAACCTATCTCATGGCATTCCAAACCTATATTTTTCCAGAAATTTTTTAGCAATTTAATTTGCCAAAATACCATTGATATTTTAAAAATACCAATTTTTAGGATTTCTAAAAATAATTTCTAGAAATTTTCTAATTTTCCCTGAGAATCCCATCGTTCACGAAATTTCCAATTCCGCCCGACAATTCTCAAATCCAATGAAAATTTTCAATTTTAATGGATTTTTCTAATTTTTTGGGTCAAAAAATATAATTTTAAAGGAATTTGAATGGTCACGGGCGCCCGAATGGACACACCACATGCCAAACACCAACCCCACATTTTCTCGAAATTTAAAATAACCTTTGTCTAATTTTCAAGAATTTTTTGAAATTTTTAATCAACCCTGAACGCATTTAGAATACGAACGGTCAAAAAATTTCGGAATTCCAACGGTTTTCCCGGAATACGGAAAGCCAAAAGTTTTGGGAAAATGAAAAGACAAAAAAAAATCGGAATGTGAAAGGTCAAAAGTTTCCGGAATACGGAAGGTCAAAAGTTTTTCCGGAATTCGGAAAGCCAAAAGGTTTCGGGAAAACGAAAAGCCAAAGGTTTTCCGGAAGTTGAAAAGCCAAGAAATTTTAAGAAGAAATTTTCAGAGAATTTTCATGGATTTTTTTCCTCAAATCCCAAATTTTTCAGTAATTTTCAGGCTTTTTCCAAGCTTTTTTCTGAAATATATTCAAAAGCCTTTTTTGGAAATAAAAAACTCATTTTTTTAAAAAAATGAAAAAAAATGAAAAAAAATAATCTTATTGGCTTTATAGCCAACTTGATTTTTTAGGGGGGAGGGGGGCGATTTTTTTCGCCCGGCTGCAGCGCAGCCCCGCCCCTCCCGTCGCGTGCGCGTGGATGCATGGGAGAGATAGAGAATCTCTCTTCTGCCCTCTCTCCTTCCTTTCCTCACCAAATCCAACTTCCTCCTCCAATCTCTCCTCTGTTAACCACAGGGAGATTAACTTAATCTTAATTAAGATTTTTAATTAAACTCTTAATCATAATTAACATTAATTATGATTAATGTTTAAAAAATTTCCTTTTTAAGAGAAATTTCATGGAAAAATGAATGAAATATCAGATTTGAGAGGCGGAGAGGACCCCACGCCCACGGGAGAGAAATTTATGCATCAACACGCTGTCCCCTACTGAATTTCAGTAGCAAATTGATAGAAATTTGATCGCATTCCCGCGGAAAAAACCCGCAAAAAATGTATAAAAATACATTTTAAATCATAAAAATGCTCAAAAAATTCCTTAAAAATTAGGAAAAAAATTCTAAAAATTATAAAAATTCAGGGAATCCATTCTACAAAAATATCCACCATAAACTTTATGGTATTTTTGTAAAAAATTCTATTAATGCTCAATTTTAACCATAAAAAATAGAGAAAAATAGCATTAACTCACGGTATTCCCCCGCAACGTCGATTCATCCATTGAATTGAAGTACCACACGTTCCAATCACCATAACGATGATCCATGTGCATTTCATCAACACAAATCAACAAAAGATAACATTTTATTAGTAAATATTAAAATTTACTAAAAAAAAATTAACAATTAAATAGAGATTGCTCTGATACCACTGTTAAAACCCTAAGATCTCTCTAGATAACTGTTATGCATAAAACATGCATAAATCAGGCATAAACTCAACCACCCCCGAGCCCAAGGGATGCACACATGAATAATGAATGAAATACATCATACCTCTACCTTGATGTCCCATACCATCAAGAGGTATAACACAATCCAATAGCATATAGCTATAGTGTGAAATGGTAGGTGAATAGATATGAATCTCTACAAAGAGACCATAGCATAAGCCTCCAAGCCTCCAAGCTCCAAGCCCCCTTGAGTGTGCCCCATGCCCCTATTATATAGGAGGGCCCTCAAGTGACTCTTGACTTTCCATTCCTCATGTGTGACCCTTGGGTGCCTGACCCTAACCTTAAACCTTAAGGTTAGTCCTAACCCATGCTCCACTAGAGCTTGTTCCCATGCTCCCATGCTCACAAGCCTAATGTGGGTTAGCCTCCTAGTATATGCACACATAATGTGTATATAACATAGCACACATAGTGTACATATAACAATTACCATAAATTCTTGAAGTAAAAACTCTATCACCTCATTCACAAAGTGCACACCTTGATCACTAACGATTTTAATAGGTAAGCCATAGCGTGTAAACACGTACTCATACAAGAACTTGGCGGTGGTTCTGGCATCATTTTTGACTATAGCCTTTGCCTCTACTCATTTGGTCAAATAGTCAATTGTGACTATAATATATTCGGCATGCGTGTGATGAGTTAGAGGTTTAATGGGACCGATAAAATCAATACCCCATTTGGCAAAAGCACATATGCTTAACATAGGCCACAATGGCATATTGTCCTTTGTGATGGGAGGTTTTGTCCTTTGACAATCGTCACAACGTTTTACATATTCTTCGGCATCCATTTGTAAGGTTGGCCACCAAAGCCCAGACCACCTAATCAACTTAGCTATGGTATTGCCTGAAAAGTGTCCACCCCCAACACCTGCATGTGCATGAGTCAAGATTTTCAAGTAGTCAGCTTCACATACACACATGCGTAAGTTGCCATCCTTGCTCCTCTTGTAGAGTTGGCCCTCTATCAGCATATAGTTGGCCGCTTCAACTTCAATAGCATGCTTTCGATATTTAGGAATTGTTCGATCAGTATGACCATGCTGAAGATAGTCCACAATATACTTACTCCAACTTGGTGTAGTTGAAATTTGGAATAATGTGACATTATGAATTGGTTGTTGAATTTGACATAAAGCACAGTTACGAACAAATTTTTCAACATCCGCATGCATGCTAGGCCACCATTGCCCATCCTGAGTTATACGTCGCACACAAGTAGTAGCTGATGCATGGATTCCACCAATACCCTCATGTGCCCATTCCAAGATCTCCTCATATTGGTCAGGGTTAGGTATAAGCCGCAACACTCCATCATTACCCTGACGATATAATCTCCCTGAGATTAACTTGAATGGTCGCCATAGGTCCACATTAGGTCCCGCTAGTTGTATTTGCCCATTTGTTAAAATTTCTAAGATGGGTTTAGACCATTTAGGAGCTGTCTCTACAAGGAAAAGTGTTTAATCTAACATATCATCATCCACACCCACAGGAGCTTCTCTAGAGGTGATTCGAGACAAATGATCTGTCCTAAGATGAGTTGTTCCTTTTCGGACTGCCACTTCAAAATCAAACTCAAGAAGGATGACAAACCACCTCACAATCCTTCCAGTTGCACAAGGCTTATTCACCAAATATAGCAGTGCTTGATGGTCCACAAAAAATAAAAATTTGTTTTGCCAAAAGGTAATGGCAAAACTTCTTGGGGTTGATCCATATCTCTCACCCTGGGTTTCAGATCTTTGGACTATCTTTTTTCCGAGATAAAATTTTGAAGCCTCAATGCAAGGCTTTGCTGAGAATGTGTTGGAGAGATAGGAGTTGGTTCTCCTAGACAGATGGTATGTCCATACACTCTGGTTCAGGCTCTCTTGCTTCGGGATGTGGGGTCCCTCGTCCACTAGTACGGAGGTCCTCACTCTCACGAGTACTGTCAAAGACAAGCATCGTTTGACTCGACGTAGTATTTATCGATGGTTCCGATTTTACTTGTTGCAAAGGGGCATCTGGAGAGCTTACTTGTTGCAAAGGGGCATCTGGAGAGCTTACTTCGTTGAAGAGAGGATTATTTCGCACCAACCTACCCAAGTGTAAGTGCATGGAAATATAGAAGTGCTATGCAGAACCCTCTAAGAAAAGATATATATATATATATATATATGCAAAAGGAATAGTTGTATGCATGAGCAAATGGGCATTTGCTTTCAGAACAATATGGGAACGAGCCTTTTCTTCTCCGAGAGAGAAGGAACAGACGTTCACGACACGAGATTGGACGAGTGTGCACTTTAGAGATGACAAGATGGAGCAAGCGTTTGCTTCAAAAAGTAGGGAACTGACATTCAAAGATGGGTTCAAATGGGAACGGGCATGGCAATGAGGCCACATGCATTCGCTTCAAAAACCTGAATGGCACAGGCATGCACTTCAAAGTAGAAGGATGGAATGGGTGTTCACTTCAAATTAGAAGAGAACGAACATTTGAAGTTAGGTGTAGAATGGAACGAGTGTGGTAATATAATCCATGAACGTGGTAATATAATCCACGAACGTTCACTTCAAAAAGAGAAGGAACAGATGTTCGCTCAAGAAGATAAGAGGAAATGGGGGTTTGCATGTAAGAGATCATGTATTTGAGAGGAGACGCGGGCATGGCAGTAGCAAATGTGCACTAGAATGGGTGTTTGCTTATCACACAAGAAGGAACGGACATGGCAAGTTTAGGAACAGACATGGCAGAGTCACAGACTAGGAATTTTCAAAATTGATTGGAGCTTAATGGCTACAGGTCTAACAGCCTCCCTTGATATTCTCTATCAGTACAATATCCCTCTAGATTCAATGCACTTTATGTCCAATTAAATGCATTTAATATATTTTTAATTCCTCTACTAGTTTAGGTAGAAGATCTTACCAAATTTGGGTTACAGAGGGAAGGAATGGACGTGGCACATTTACCACAACCATGGCCTCATAGGCAAATGGATGTGCTCTTCTCAGAGCTGCTTGGCAAAATGCTGTTTCACCTACGATTTTCTTCCTTCTCCTGTTGATTCAGATATGTTTCTAGGATTTTTTTTGTGTTTTTATTTTAACAAGGAGCTAGAGCTAGTATTTAGCTACTTATTGATGCATTACCATTCCTACTCACATACACCAACAATCAAAGCAAGCAAGCCACCACACAAGCAAGCAAGCAACCATAAGCTGAAATAAGAGAAAGAGAGAGAGAGAGAGAGAAGGCAAAACTCAATTGAGACAAATGGTATTGTCCCTTTCATATTCAATAAAATGTCTTATATACGTGAGCTCATATTTACAATGTTCGGCCACCCAATTACAAATGGGGGCCCAAAACTAATCTTCCTAGTTTTACTTGATCCATGTGCATCAATTCCTGATGACCGACATTACACAAGATGTAAGCTCGGTCATCCCATGTCTCATATACAATTAGCGCATTGCACGGCTACAAAATTATGAAATACAAAAGGATGTAGTAGCTGCACGAAAGTCATGTTAAATAGAGTGGTTGACAAATGCTTAATGCATTAAGACTGTGCCTTAATGCTTAATGCATTAAGGCTATGCATTATGCTTAAGGCATAAGCATAATTCATAAAGTATTAATGCATTAATATGCCTAATGCATAAAGAGTTAAGCATAATACATTCTCCATTATGCTTAATGCATAATGCATTAGGCATATGCTTAATGCATTAATGTTTAATGCATTGTGCCTTATGCTTAACACATTAACCATATGCTTAATGCATTACGCTTAATGTATTAAGAGTATGCTTAATGCTTAATGCATAATGCATCATGCATAATGCATTATGTATGCATAGTGCATAATGCTTAATGCATTATGCATTATGATTAACGCATTAACCATATGCTTAATGCATTACGCTGAATGTTTTAAGCATATGCTTAATGCATAATGCATTAAGTGTAATGCATTAAGCATATGCTCAGTGCCTTATGCATAATACATAATGCATTAAGCATAGTGCATTATTCATATGCTTAATAAATTATGCATTAAGCATATGCTTAATGCATTATGTATTATACATAATGCATTAAGCATATGATGAATGCATTACGCTTAATGCATTATGTATTATGCATAAGGCATTAAGAATATGCTTAATGCATTATGTATTATACATAATGCATTAAGCATATGCTTAATGCATTATGTATTATACATAAGACATTAAATATATACTCAATGCAATAATGCATTAATGCTTAATGTGTTATTGCATTATGCATTAAGCGTAATGTATTAATGCACAATGCATTATGCATTATGTTTATGCATAGAGCACACACTTGCTCTATGTAAGCTATGTATGCTCTATGTGAGCTATGCTTTTATTGTTTTATGGAATGTTTTTATGCATATAAATGTAGCCATCATGGGGATCATCACCAACGAACCAAGATTGGATATATAGAAGGTAATCCTCTAGTACCCCTCCCATATCCACAGATGACCTAGATTTTCAAATGTGACCACAATGTGGGTGCCGTAGGTTTGTTGGGATGGTCAAGATGGATTAAAAATACTCTAAATTTTGTTGCATAATCTTCCATTGGCCTCTTCTTCCAAGCCAGTCTTTGCAGCTTTTCTAATACCATAGTGGTGGCCTTGTCTCTTTGGAATCTCTTCAGGAAACCTCTCTTTAGTTACTCAAACATCTGGAAGTAGTCCAGAACATACTGGGCATACCAGCTAAGCAGCTTGGAATCAACTGAATTCTAGGTATGGGGCCGAGCAATTGAATCTCTCAAGCTTATCCCCCTCTTTTTATGTTCTTAACACATTAGCTATCCCATAGTCGCCCATTTCCATGTATCCCACCACCTACCCCACTCACTTCTACTTTGCCTACCTCTCACACTTCCACTTTACCTACTCCTCACCCTTTAGCTCCTCCTAGTGCTAAGCACACTCCTATTCCATCCACGGTGCCATCTTTCCATCATGCAACATCCTCAAGATGCCACTCAGGTGGGGATAGCTTGAGGGCTTCTTAGAGCCGCAATGATCTGGTAGTGCAGGATGTGGGTGTAACGGATTCTTTGGAGGAGAGGAACGATCACATCGAGGGGTGCATTATTAAGAAATGTATCACGTGTGTTCAAGGGGTATTTAAAAAACCCCTTACTTGTGAAATTTTCATGTGAATAAAATGACCCTTTTTTCTTTATTGGTTTTTTTCAAAATGGATTTGAAAAAGTTTTCTATAAATGCTCTTACCTTGAAATGTTGAATTAAAAAACTCCTTCATTTGAACTCATGTGCTATACTTATATAGTTCTATGTGACCTCACGAGTACAGTCACCTTTGCCTATGGTGATAGACGACATGCCTAGCGAGGGTGGTATGATTTACTGTACCCTCGATGAGGACGAACGACCTTATATGAATGACATGGGAGAGAGGGTTTATTATACATTTCATCATTTAGTCAAGCAAACCTATAAGGATGACTTTGAATCATGAGGAGAATAGAAAGACATAGACTTCATATGTGTGGTGTAATGCAGTCATGATGATGAGTGGCTCCCAAACCCACCACACACGCAGTTTTCCGATGAATTGGTGATGAATCACATTATAAAGATCCTCAATAATAGAAAGTCTTGTGCACGAAAGAGGGGAAACAAATTCCCTCCAATTTAACCACATTAAGGTCTGGAAGAAGGCAAAGAAGGAAGCCAAGGAGGGTACTCAACACCCTCAACAAAAGGCGACACATGCGAGTCAACTATTGAAGTTCACTGCAACAAAGTGTGGATCTAGAGGAAAGGCAAGTTTCATTAGGGAAAATTTGGACTCACTTTTAGGCCTTTTAACCTCTTTGAGATTCTAGGGAATATTCCATAAGGACCAATGAGGGTGAGGCTTCCGTTACATAACTTTTGAGGTTACTTTTTGGTGGGAGGCCATAACTTGAGCATAAAAACTCCAGATTTGTCGAAGGTTGGTGCATTAGAATCCTCTCATCAAGATCTTTCCAATGATATGTTACATGATATAGTTTTGAGCTACTATGGATAGAGTTATCCATGATCCCCCTTTTCGTAATAGAATGATGACTTGGCATTTCTTAGAGGGCCCAAAAATGAGTCTACATTTTCCCTAATGGCTCGCACGATTTGTAAGTTTTATCTTCGCCTTTCTTCACTAAGTTTACTTCATGTGTCATCATGATTTTCATATCTCATGCATGTTGTAATTTGTTGTTGGAAAAGGTAGTAGGTCTCCCCCAAATGTCTGGGGAGAATATGTAACACAAGCATGACAACAAAGTCGACACTTGGGAGTGGCTCAAATGTCATCACCACTGAAACGCATATCCAATGAGTTCGGCAGGGCAACTTGGTGAGACCCTAAACTTGAATTTTAATTATCACCCAATATGTTTTGCTTGTGGCTAACATTTTTGCATTGTATAACTATTTAATGCAACAAGACGATGACACTAAAAATAATAGTGATGATGACTTTGGTGGTGCATGTGTGAATATGTGAAAAAATATGAAGATAATGCATTAATTTAATTAGTTTTCAATGTCTTCATCTTTATTCATTTTCGAAAATGAACACCTTATGTAATTTTCAATATAATCCATGGCATTATTGTGTCCATGGAATTATTATATTACAATTATTTTTTGTGTTTTAAGTGTTTGTCTTCTAAAACAAATGTGATTAAGTAGTGTTTAAATAATGTGATTTGAAAAAAAATGAGGAGAGAATGCAGGAGAGATGTGGGGACATATGTACCCATGTATATCACCCATTCTATCCCCATGTTTTTTATAGATAGTCCATGGCTATAGCCATGTGTGCCTATATATGCGGTTATGTGCACGATTATATAAGCCATTGAATATTCCATTATTTGTGCAGTTATATGCGTGGTTGCATGATTATTTGTGCAATTATATGGACTATAGCCGCATGCATAGCCACATGGATGCTTTTCTTCATATATAGATTCTTTTAAACTTTTACGTCTCTTTACATGGTTGTGCTCTTCGTTCATTTTAGTGTTACCTACATGTAGTCTCTCTATCTCTCTCACATACACACACACTCTCTCTCTCTCTCTCTCACACACACACACACACACATGTGCCAAGGAAAAAATACGGACTAATCTTTGCCAGTTTGATATTTTTGGGGTTTTTCCAAAAAATAATTTGTTCGGTATCTCAAAACATTCACCCAAATTTTGACCGTTTTGAAGGGTTTTAGAAAATATTTGCCTAATTTTGGACATTTTAGGGCATTTTTTGAAAAACTTCCCCCCATTTTATAATTTTAAATTTATATAGTAGGAATAATCACCAACCCACCTACATTTATACATTCATGGAGGCATCTTATTTTTTACCCTAGCGTGTGCATGCGTGTGAGTACACACATAAATAGAGGTTTATATTGGTGAAGATGTAAACTTTTTTACATGAAATTTAATAAGATGTACACAACAAGCTACAAAGACATGCCACTCATCCTCCTCCTCCTCCTCCTCCTCCTCCTTTAGAAAAATAAGCCAAACCCCTCTAGTCAGACAAGGAGCTTATACTAGAGTAAGAGACAATAAATGGTCTCCAGTAAGATGTTAAAAATACAAGGGCTCTATGGTTTATATAGTGAGAGAAAATATCAAGACTCTAGTCAGAATGTACCCATTTACAAGACTCCAATAAGACATCAAAAACACAAGGGCTCTATGGTTTCTATAGTAAGAAAGAATAATAACAATCTAGTCAAAATGTACCCATTTACAAGCTTTGTTGTATCATAAATGTCTTTTTTTTCACCCCTCTTTACCAACTACTATATCCAAACTATGATGCACTCTTTCCATACACTTATGTCATTTACTACAGTTTAAGTTTATCTATGTTGGTATCTACACATTACATTGCAGGTGGGAGTCCACATTAGGGAAAATTCGGGCTCCAAATGGGCTCTTTTAAAGCCCACTAAAATAATATAGGGCTAGCCAATGAGAGTTCTTGGATTATAGATCCATGTAACATGGATCTTTTTTGTTAGAGTGGTCCCCAAAATTTTAAGGCCAAAAAAGAGGAATAAAATATATTGGCATAAAACTCAAAAATAGAATGTCAGGCCTGAATACCACCTACCAAAATGTATGTCAAAGGGAATATCAAGAAAAGAGGCCAGACTGATTGAAAGATAGTCTGATTAAAGTCTTTTTCCACAATTTAAACTTAGTTCTCTTCATTTCCCATCTCTCTTACAGTGTCACTTATTTCTGCCATATCTGCTTCATCTCTTCTTCGTTTTCTCTCAACCTCTTTTTTAATTCTGTCGTAATAGTCTAGTAAACTTCATTAAGGTAATCATGATTTCTGTTTTGTTTATTATGTTTGTTAATCTTCCTGACCATGATGTATGTCATTTGTGAAAACTTACAAGGTTTTTTGTCAACTCGACTAGAAGGAAAACGGAGTGCAAGGTTTACAACATTTCTTTAAAGTTTTATTTTTGTTATTTAGATCATTGAGCTCAACAAAATGGTACTAATTTTATGTTTTACCTTTGTATATGAGATCTAGGAGAAAACACATCCGTGGCATTGAAAGTGTGGAGCTTTTCAACAAGAAGGATGCTGATGGCGAGTGCATCCCTCAGCCGTTTAGGAAGTCAGAATGGATCACGATGAGACCCATCATTCGAGGAACATTAAAGGTTTAAAAAAAAGACATTGGTGATCCTAACAAGCATTGGAAAGGTAGGATCGTGGATTTTTGAGGCAGCTAAATGGTGCAATCGAGATCCTTGTGCAACATGTTTATACGCACATGGACATTATGCTACATCACCACAATGAAAGTACACGATCTAAGACATGCAAGTCAGTAAAACACGATACAAGGCTTTCCCTCGCTAACGTCCAATGTAAATCACGTTGTACTAACATGCAATATATAAGTTCTTTTTAGCTCGAATATGGAACTCTATTCCATATCTTTGTCTCATAGTTGTGTTTGCTGAAATTTTAACAATGCAAACTTAGTATAGCTTGAATTCGAAACCGTGGAGAACGAAAGGAATATTAAATGTAAAGACATTAAATATTTAATGTAAACTTAGTATAGCTTGAATTCGGAACCGTGGAGAACGAAAGGAATATTTAATGTAAAGACATTACCATAAAGTGAGTTCTCTTAGAGATCATCATTGCATCGTGGAAATACAAAACGTTAAAATTTGGCATGACAAAATTTTGTACATGTCGAGAGTAGTTAATACAAAGAATTTAGACATTGTCAATATAAATTTACACATTACGTCAAAGGTGAATGATAGAAACCCTGTTTTCTTAAAGGACTATCTTACGCCAGAATGCTGGAGGAATTAGATAGATGTGAATGAATAAATGTGATGTGAAATGGGATGTGAATGACTCAGATTATTATCGTTGGAATGGGATGTGAATGACTTAGATTATTATTGTTGGGTGGGAGAATTCTCTTGCTGTGTTTTCTTCCTCTAATGGGATGGCGAATCTCCAAGATGTATCCACTCCCTCTGTTAGTTGGCGTTTGTGGATACTGTTATGGCAATGGAATTGGTCTTGGCCATTATGGAGGAGGCACAAATGCATGTTATATTAGGCTCTCATAGCCCAATATTGTTAATTTGAGTCTCAATCATTATGGATCTATATAGTTGCACATCCAAATCTGTATAATTTGATAGTCGTAGATTCTACATATACAAAAAATTACATATGTGCTATCGGTGAATGTACAAAGAAACTGAGGTATCATTAGAAGAAGAAGTGCATGCTTACATTTTCTAATGGAAGTATCAACATTGTGTGCAATAACAATATGGCATTGTAATACACTCTCCAAACACAACTAAAGCCATCTTGCTGCTCTGGGACTCTGCATCTAATGATCTCCGTTGAATCTAAAATCTCCTCCTGGGTAAGGGCCTCAATACTAGCTATTAACTTTCTAATAGATCTCCACATCATTTTTCAATTGTCAATAATCTCTCTCTCTCTCTCTCTCTCTCTCTTAGTGTGTGTGTCTTCATAGTAATATAAAAATGATTGTGTGGACTTACTGCCTCGTGTTGTCATGAAATCATGTATTTGAATTGGCAAGATAGCATTGCTTTTCCTCAGTACCTATAATAATCAAACTCTAGTTCCACTACAAAAGTCAATAAATAGTATAAGACAGTAAAGCTAGTATCTATGTAAGAATACCACAAGTACAATTTAGGTCACATGACACTTACACATCATGGTAGGCCATTACAAATATCTGGGAGTGGTCCAAATATACATGCCTAAACCATGGATAGATATCCACATAGGAAGCATCCTCTCAAACCAGAAGCGGGGATATAAGAGAATCCAAAATATATACCCTATGCTAAGCTTCCCATTGGTAGATTTGATAAAACCAGACTACACAGATAATTAACATCATATTACCTCAAGAAATAATAACACTTTAAATTAACGTTTAGGGTATGGAACATAACAAACCTTAAAAGAACCTGCATCACTCTTTCGTTAATCTCCTTGTGCATTCTACATAACACCTCAACATCTTCCAGCTCGAAAGAGAAGTATTAAGGAGTGTCTCGCACTGAAAACCTCACAATGAAGGAGGGGAAAAATAAATCAAAGCCTCGACATTAGAACTATAAAATTCTTGAAATTCAGCTTCTCTCCTTGCCCTTTCAATTCTCTCCATATAAGCCTTCCTATTTCTAGCTTCATTGTTAGTCTTTTGGACATTTTGTCATGTGTCATGCGAATGATTGCCCTTAGTCTCTTCAGTGATAGAACTATGTCCTTGCCTTAGTGGGGGGATCACCAGGATATCTTTCATCCTTGTGTCAGTGAGGCTCGCTGGCTCTAGGGTCTTGTCATATTTGAACCTAAGAAGCGATAGCGACGAGTACATGTCCTTTGACTTTACTGTTACTCTATGTGCATGGGCAGCTAGAACATAATTGTCTTGGAAATGCTTAATGAGTCAACCCTCGGCAGCCTCGCGCAAGCACCCCAATGAGGATCCCTGCCATTGCACATCATAGCGGTTCCTTTCACAAATAGATCTAACAAGGCGCTAGAATGGGAGCTTTGGAATGGCGCACTTAATGTGCCTCTACAGCTTTTCACAGTTCACATAAGACAAACCTGTGTTGCTCATACCTTCGAGTTCTCACTAAGCGAAGGCTGGAAATATTCTTTCCCTAGTCCAACTTCCTGAGCTGTCTGCCCTATTTTCGAATCCTTAGATGAGGACGCCCTTGTTGTCCTCTTTGTCCGCACCATCTATAAAAGATTTAGAGAAGGAAATTTTTTGGATAAATATTAGTACAGCGCAATATGTAGAAAACAAACATACTCAAATCAAACATCACATTGTACTGCATTCACAATCGAAGAAACAACAACATGCCAAAAAGACAAATGAAAAAAAAACAAATTAAATTCACTATAATGCGACGATGGGAAGAGTTCCAAGACACTGGCCCCGCCATATCACCTTATATTAATTTCGTGTTAAAGGAAACTCCAACACATAAAATCAACTCAAATGAACAATAAGGATAAATTTTGAACAAAAATCACTACAACGCAATAAGGGGACTTCCAACACACTAAATACCCCATATCGCATTGTACTACATTCACAATCAAAGGAACTTCAACATGCAAAATAGTCTTAAAGAACCACTAAGGATAACTTTTGAACAAAACTCAATACAATGCGATAAGAGGACTTCAAACACATTGAATCCCCCATATCACGTTGTACTGCATTCACAATGAAAGGAACTCCAACATGCAAAATAGGCTTTAAGGAGATGACTAAGGATAATTTCTTAACAAAATTCACTACAACGCGATAAGAGGACTTCAAACACACTGAATCCCCCATATCGTGTTGTACTGTATTCACAATCAAAGGAACTCTAACACGCAAAAAAGGCTCAAGTGATAAGAAATGAAAACATATTCGATAAAATTCACTACAATGTGATAAGAGAACACCCAACATGTATAATTATCCATATTGTGTTATATTGAATCAACAATGAGGCAAACTCCAACACAAAAAATTAGCCTAAGTACAATGTGATATGCAAACAAACAACATATTCAAACCAGTAAATTGTATTGTGTTGCATTTAAAATTAAAGAAACACAACAACATATTTGGAGTCAATGCACTATAACGCGATGGGAAGAGTTCCAACACACTGAAACCCCCATATCGCATTGTATTGACTTTATAATGAAGGAAACTCGCTCGGGAGTCCACATAGAAAAGAAAGAAGAAGACATGGTGCAAGTCAATAAACATTGTATTGAGAAATAGACACTTACTCATCAAACAAGACGTCCACAAAGGGATGAGATGGTGTAGACGATGGAGAGAAGATCATGGCAATGAAAATTGATTAAAAGATGTTGCTGTTTATGGAGATCTTGATGCTTAATTCGATAATTTAGGGTTTAACAAAAGGGGTCCCACCTTAAGTAGATGTGACGTTGCACGACGACATTGGCGTTAAGTATATGTTGCATGCAATGGTGATGATTGAATGCATGAGTGACACGTGTCTATCACTCGTGTGAATGAATGCAGACGATCGCAAATGAAATCTTGCCACATGAAAAGACCCGGATAATGCACGCACTCCCACATGCATTATTCATAGCATGAGTTTCAAGAACTCTTGGCTTTTTTTTCGTGCAACTATTTTCTTGCTCTTACTTTCTCCTCTTCATCAGTGTGACCAATGTTGGCAATTCTCTTGATCATCTTGGCACTTATCCATTAGAGTCTCCAACCCTAAGGCAATTTTAAGGTCAATTGAGTTCTCAAGTCTTATCGGTCTTAAAATATATGTTTTCGTATGATTGTGAGCATCATTCTTTCTTTTCATATGAAAATCATGTATAATTTGTGAGAAAGAAGAGATGAGAGAAGAGACAATGTACTCAAGAACTCATTAATGAACCACTAGCCAACGCCTCATATATATAGGAAAGTTCCTCCACCCTTTCCTCCACCCAAAAAAGTGTGTAAATAGGAAAAAATGGAAATGAATGCTATAAATCCCAAAAATGCCTAGAGGCTAAAGAGTGTGCCACTAGTGTGACACCATCTGGAGATGACACCTATCCAACACCTCCTCTTCAGGTCCAGATGGGAGGACCAACGCCAACGCGCTGAAGAAGATAATCCAAGGGAGGTTGAGGAAGAGGCTTAGTAAACAAATCAGCAACATTATCTTTGGTAGGACAATACTCAAGCTGAATGCGACCTTCATAAATCCAATCACGAACAAAATGAAAATGAACATCAATGTGTTTGGATCATCCTCGAATAACTGGATTTTTGGCTAAAGCAATAGCACTCTGTGAATCTGAGTAGATGAGTGTCGGAGTAGATGAACATCCAAGGTGATTCAGAATTTGAGAAAGAGCATCAGACTTCTTAGGTAAGAAATAAACCCATGATTTGTGAGAGAAGTCATTTACAAGAAGCATATAATACTTGGATCCACCAAGCTACGTGTGGCCCTATGAGTATCCTCCTCTGGAAAAGAAGCCCGATGTTGCTTTCCTTCAGCACAAGAAGAATAAATATGATGGCGAGGTTTCTGAAGCTTTGGTAGACCTGTAACCATGTCATGTGAGACAAGATGTTGCAAAGTAGTAAGAGAAACATGGCCAAAGTGGAAATGCCATAGATCACTATCTTCATTATAGAAACAAGTGCTTTAGGAGAAGCAAATAATTGATGAAGATGAGACTCATGTAGTGGCAACTGTGCTGTAAAAGAGCTTATATGATAAAGCCCAGCATTTTGAGAACCATGTGCCACACAAGAAAGTGATTGTCTATCAATGATTTCAATCACTTCATCATCAAAGTAAACCCCAAGACCTTTAGAAGTAGCCTTAGAGATAGAAAATAAGTTGGCAGACATCTTAGGCACATGCAAAAGATCATGTAAGATAGCATCTCCAAAAGAAACATCACCAATACCAATCAGAGGGAGAGACGAAGCATCACCAATGTGTACTAATGAAGAGATAGACTTATAGTTTTCCAATAAGGAAGAACTATTCATGTGAGAGGTAGCACCACTATCGGCAATCCACTCATCCGCAGTATGCGTATCAAGATCTTTGATTACCATAAGTGATGTGTCACATGAAGAAGTAGAAGACATAGCAACATATGCAATCTTGGCGTCATCGTCTTCCTTCTTGTCTTTGTTTTTATCGTGAGAAGATGTTGATGTAGAAGAACCCTTAGATTTGGATTCAAGTTCAGCTTTTACCTTCTTGGATGCCGCCTTCTTAGCAAAACAACGATCCTCCGTGCTACGACCATAGAAAGTGCACTCCTTGGAAGAATCCGTTGATTTGTCCTTGTCGCCTTTGGTTGAAGAATCTTTAGCATTGGAATTAGAGCCTTTGCGTTGATCATTTCCCTTGCCTTTGCCTTTGCCCTTGCCTTGGCTTACAAAAGCCGAGTCCTTTTTGTTTTGCTTGCGAGTAAGGCACTTATCATGAAGAAGACCCATAGTCTCTTCAAAGGAAGGGAAAGGAACTCGAAGAAAGATGTTATCTTTGAACGATTCAAAAGAAGAATGCAATTTACCAAGTAGCTTGTGGACCGGATTGCTTACCAATGTACCAAACTCTTCAAGTTGCCGCTTGATTCGATTGAATTCTCCAAGCTTCTCCACTATGTTGTCGGATTCGAAAATAGAAAGCTTATCCAAATCTTCTTCCAACTTAGCCATCTTAACCGTTGAAAGTCTTTCATATTGCATTTGTATAGCGTGCCATAATTGTTGAGCCGTACTCCTTGTAGAGAGAAATTGAGACACAACCGACGTAGACATGCCATGCACAAGTAAAGCTTTGGCCCGTGCATCCATATAGATTTGATATTGAGAAGGCACCATATGAGGAGAAGCGATTATAGACCACACCCCGGCGCTTTCCAAAAGAAATTGCATAAACAAGGACCAAGTGTGGTAGTTGTTTGGGGTAAGCTTTTGTGAATCGGAAAGACTTGGAAGGCTCAAAGATTGAGTGAATAGGTTAAAGGGCTGATATGATTGAGTGGGGAGAGGAGTAGTAGTTGAAGAAGTAGAAGGAGGAATCATAGTATATGAAGTTTCCATAAAAGACATAGATGATGTAGGGGGACATACCATAGAGGGCATAGAGGTATGTGGATAGGAAGGCATAAAGGACAAAGAAGAAAGAATGTATGGATCCGTAGAAGGTAATGGATACGACGGAAAAGAGAAAGTAGAAGCACCTACCGAAGAAGGAATTGCACCAACTTCCGTTGTAGTAGTTTTGCCGGTCCACCAATCGTCGTAGGAGATGTAGGATCCATAGTATCTTCAAGTTTTCCTTTGTCTTTTGGAGTAGAGGACTTCCCATAGGGAGTGGAGGGTGGGAAAACACAAGGGAAGAAGTGTCGTACCTCCAAAAAATGCAGCCAATAGATGGGCTGTCCACCAAGGAAGTATCTCCAAAATATGCACAAAGATAGTGCAAAAACGCAGCCACAAAACGCAGCCGATATATGAACCAATAGACTCCGTAGAAACCACCAAAAGAGGGCTGAGAATATAGCCTTAGGTAGAAGGAGTATGGAGGAGTTGATTGTCCACAAAAACGCAAACACAAAGTGTGTAGCAAAGTGGAATTTTCAGCCGGTAGAAAGGTATAGAAAAGAGGATGAATATGTACCTCAAAACACCATGAAGAGGGCTGAAGTTGATGATGAAAACGCAGCCAAGAAATCTCTCCACAAGAAGCCTAAAAAAAAAACACTACCGCACGTAGGGAAAACAAGTTGGCAATGTTTTCACCGCAAGTAGAGTTGTAGGACTCGGATTGAAGTGCTTTAAAAACACACTTGTAGAGGATGGTAAGGGGCTGGTTTCAAGCCTCTTGCATCATTGAATGAGTGCAAGGATGATGAGTAAGGGCTTCTGCAAAAAACGCAAGCAGAAATTCTGTATGCAGGCAGTCTGCGAAGAATAACTCAAAAACAGTGAGAAATTTGCAAAAACTTTCTTCTGCAAAGTTGTAGACCATGATGATTCCAGTAGGCTTAGAGGGCACAATCCTCAAAAACGCATCCGTTTAGCAGATAATCAAGAATGAAAAAATGTAATTGAAAGCGAGGTTATTGAAGAGGACTAGAGGTAGAGAGGAAGAAGGATAAGGAGGCTCTATGTGCGCCACCACCTTGCTCTGATACCATGTGAGAAAGAAGAGATGAGAGAAGAGACAATGTACTCAAGAACTCATCAATGAACCACTAGTCAACTTCAATAGAAATGAACTACAATGCCTCATATATATAGGAAAGTTCCTCCACCCAAAAAAGTATGTAAATAGGAAAAAATGGAAATGAATGCTATAAATCCCAAAAATGGCTAGAGGCTAAAGAGTGTGCCACTAGTGTGACACCATCTGGAGATGACACCTATCCAACATAATTGATATATAATTTTGAGCTTTAGTACAATGCGATGTAGGGATTCACTCAAGAACGTCCACCCTAAATCATGTTGTACTGACTTATACAAGGTCAGTATAGCGCGAATTCGAAAAAATACGGGCTATCTCTCATTTTTAGTAGAAAGGACTTTGAGCTTCAGTACAACATGATGTAGGGCTTTACTCGAGAACGTCCACCCAAAATTGCAATGTACTACCTTGCATTATACAAGGTCAATATATTGCAAATTCAAACCATATTGAAGATCACCAGCCCATACTCTCGTTTTTGTAGAAGACACTTTTTAGTATTCTCTACATATTTGAACAATAATGACCTAGTGTATTATAATTCAGAACAACATGATAAAAGGCTTCACTCACCCAACATCCACCCTATGTCACGTTATACTGACTTGCAATATACGCTCTCATTATAGCACGAATATGGTGCATGTGTGTGTGTGTTTGTGTGTGTGTACATGAGAGAGAGAGAGAGAGAGAGAGAGAGAGAGAGAGAGAGAGAGAGAGTTTTTGGTTTGTCTTTTAACATGCAAGTAAGGGGTTCGTCTTCTTGTAGAGTTTATAACTCTAAGTTAGCCAACAAGTGGAGGTTGAGGCTATAAATTGAACAAAAATTTCGATCAAGAAATTGATGCTAGATAGAGTCAACATACAAGGCACATGCTTGGGTAGGCATAAGAGGTTCCACGATCTCCAACGATGTCTGATATGGACATCAAAGGTGTGAATGTTTGAATGGGAGATGATAGTCAGATCAGCATCACTGAAAAAAAAAGGGATTTGTAGTTTCAAGTGACACAAGTAATGATTACCATTTTAGGTGATAATGTTTATTTTTTTCCCATATAGATAAACTCGCTAGATAGATTTGCTATATATTAAATGATCTAATGTTGATAAAATACTATATAGACAATGCTTGGCTTTTCTATAGAGACAAAATTACTATATAGTACTTTATTATATAAAAATAGATAAACTACTATATAGACAATTAAGAAAGTTTACTATATAGAACTTTATTATGTAATGTAGATAAACTACTAAATAGACAATTAAAAAAAATTACTATATAGATTTTCGATGTAGAAATTTTTTGTCTCTGTGTATCAAACTAGCAAAAGGTTCTTATTTTACTAGTACGGACTTTTACTAGATTTCGTTCATTTGTATCTAGTAAATTGAGCTTCTATTACTATATAGGTATAGGAAGGAGCTTAGAGTTCCTTGTAAAACTAATTGGTGTGGGGTGGCTTGTAAGTTCTCATTCTAAAAACGGAATAGACTTCAAATTCGTCCCTCTACAACGCAATGCTGCCGCAATAATGAAATGGGTTTGAAGTGCGAGGATTGTAAGGCCAAGTAGAAGGGAGTAGTTACGATGATTGGGAAACGGGAACGAAGGAGTATTGATGGAATGAGAGGATTGATGTGGAAGAGGGAAATGAGGGGATGGGGGAGCATGTGAAGTTGGTGGCTTTGAAGCGTTTATGCGTTTATAGCGGGTACTGGGTACGGGACCACTACGGGTTGAATAGACCGACAGAATAATCATATTGCATGTCGATATAGAGTTACCATAGAACGAAGTTATAGGTAGGTTTCATGGAAGAGAATGCGATGGGGAAAAAGGAGCGGCGAATCTCGAAGGGTGTTGGAAATTCAATCCAGATTTGGGTCTTGAAGTGGGTTTCGATTTTTTTCAAAGATTTGATTAAGCTCACTGATACAACTGCAGTACTGTCATAATAAGGGCGCCTCAGAGCCCCTCTCTCTCTCTCCTCTCTCTCTCCGACTGCACAAATGCCACCCTGACCTGTCAGTGGTCACATTTTACCTGTTTCACCTCACTCTAGAACGTGTTGGCATATTTGTCTTCGGTACCTCACACTCCCGGTGTAGATTGTTGTTTTTTTTTGGGAATCTTGCAGCGTCACTCTTCCCCAGGCTCTGTCCTCTTCCATCCTCTCGGGCTCAGCCGATGGTGAATGCCTGCACACCCACGTCTCTACTCTTCACGTCTACCACTAACAGACCCTCCTCCCTGTTATGGTAGCATCATTTGTAGGATGCTCCACTTCCGCCAAGATGGAGATTTCTACCATTAATCCCAACAAAAACACTTGCCTTCCTTGCATATTGCCCCTAATTATTCTCTCTTAACGTCGCCTCATACGCTCTTGTACACCTTCACCTTACTCGCAGTAAACTGTCTTGTCAATGCAAAAGCGAAGGAGTACTCACCCTCACATGTCGAGCTTGCGGTAGAATGAAAAATACCCTCGAGCCCTAATTATCCGGTTTAAATACCACAGAGAGGTGCAAGGGGCTCTCATGATCAACGCTGTGGAGAAGAATCAAGATCTTGTCACCATTATTAGAAAGAAAGAAAAGGCATATTACTACTAGGGCGAGCAGAGGAGACTGGGATGGGGAGGGAGAAGATTGAAATCAAGAGGATCGAGAACGCGACAAGCCGTCAGGTGACTTTTTCCAAGCGCCGTGGTGGGCTTTTGAAGAAAGCACACGAACTCTCTGTTCTCTGTGATGCTGACGTTGGTCTGATCATTTTCTCCAGCACCGGAAGACGGTTCGAGTTTGCTAGCTCCAAGTCTCTGTCTCTGTCTCTGTCTCTCTCTCTCTCTCTCTCTCAATTTCATCTTTCCCCCTAAAATTCTATTTCTATCGTGCACATCCCTTTCCTGTTTGTCTAAATCTAAATTTGATTGCTCCCGCGAATCATGATTAACACTGTACTAGCCCTAGACATCCTAGTTCAAGACCAGGACTCCCGAGAACAGCTTGCCCCTTGCATTCTACGGAACCATCAACCTCGCACGTAACCAGCTAAAAGCGTCAGCGTTCTTTTAGGACCAACACATGTTACCATGACTGCTCATATCGTCTTTATACGACCCATTACACCTTCTGAGCCCTTAATGTCGAGATCTCGCCCTCTATTTAAACTATGGTTCTAGCTATAATACCCATGTTGCAGTATTTAGTAGCAAATATAGCTCTACTGCAGGCCCATTTTTCAAGTCCTTTACTAGGCAGATGCAGTGTTAGTGTTTCGGACTGCCGTGATCCGCAAAGTGGATGAATACGTTAAGTTGATATTTCGAGAGTACAAGTTGGAACTTATTCATGCAGTGTGTGATAATTGGAACTTTGCATCTAGTGGCTTGTTCTATTTTCTATGCGTTTTCTAGTAAAATATTTACATGGATTTGTGTACTATTACGCAAATGTTAGTGCTTGAAAGTTCAAGGTGTTTTGGTGTAGTTTTCTTGGCCTTAATTTGAAATGTTGAGCTAGCTAGTTGCTTAAACGGGCATCCTCGGCACCCTCAAGAGTCACGCAAGGTTAGTCAAAGGGAATAAGCATCTTAGAATTGGTAAGGAGAAGTTGACAGTTGAACTGTGTCGATTTCTAAAGTGTGTAGGACTTTTGAAAATTGGACTTGGACCTTTGAAAAGGACAAAAGGTTGTGATACGGCCGGAGTCATGAAAGTGTTCAAAAGAGCACCTTATATGAGAGAGATACAAGTATTTAAAGAGATTCACGTAGTGTGTCAATGCTGTCCTCTTAACGGCTTGGGATGATTGTGTGCATATTTACAAACATGGATTGTATGGTTCACAATAGGACCACAAGTTTAGAAGCACACATCCATAATTTGGTGTTGCTTAAGAAGTGGCATCTAATTCACACCCTAATGGATGGCGCATGAGTCACATCCTCCCTCCTTTTGTATCCACTCATTGGGAAGGCTGGTTTCATTAACAAATTAAATATTAATGTACCTATTGCATGTAGTACTGATATACTCGATACCTTTAAAGCATCAACCATTTCACATTCCCTAAATCTAACATATTTTATCCTTTAAAACTCTATAGCTATAGCAAATGTGATGGTTGTGTTATGATAAAATTCAGCAAGAAGTTTTAATATGGAAAAAAACATGGGCATAATCCTTATGCACCACTAACATACACAATCCAATCATTATCTTCTCATTATTGGGAGGAAGGGAAGGAGAGTAAATTAGTGCACCAATATGCCAAAGAGGGAAAATTTGATCACTATGTGATTTAATATTATCTTGAAATCAAGGCAATAATTGTGAATTAGCCCGATAGGGAACTAAGATCTTTGGTCCAATAGCTTGGAATCAAGAGCATTTCCAACTCCACCAACCCCTCAGAATGTGCTGATTCTCAATATTTATCCATGCTTACACATTAGATCATACTAGATGCCTTTAAGTGTAGTTGTTTGCACCACACCTTAGACATTGCTAGAAACTTCCTTGTTAGCGTTCATGTAATCACAAAAACACTTTGAATAATGATGACTTTCTTGGCACTATGTAGCTTCATTTGTGAGTGATTATGAAAAAAAATTGGGATCTTCACAACATTAAAGGTCCTGACCTCTCTAGTGCATGATGCTCTTAGTAACTATGCAAATTTCATACTCAACTTCCAAAGTGGCTCATGTGTGGGTTTCATAATCGTAGTTTGTTCTTTGCCTAATTTGGCAAATATTTGGAACTTAATTAGAAAAAGATTTGCAAGGGTGTGATGTGACTTTTCTGTAAGAAAAAAGTTTGACAAGTCTGCATCTTTTTGAAACTTTTGATGATGAAATTCACTACAAGAGAACAACCCATTAGCAAAAATCATAGAAGCATGCCAAAATGGAATAGCAACACAAATTTTTAGTCTATTTTGTCACCATCTTCAGTGCTATAGGTTTTCTACTATGAGCAATAAAAATAGTAGAGAGAATATTGGTGCATATAATAATGAAAGTGAAAAGAAACAATTTTTAGATAGATAGATTGGGGAGTCTCCCGATCTAGCCCAATTTTTTTTTTAAAAAAATCATTTGTGAAGGCACCCACATTACTTCAAGTATTAAAAAACATATTACTCAGATCTCAAAGAGTTTTTAAAAACATCTTCACTTAAATACTCAACAAACTTTGATGATTTTATTATTAAAGATAAAACTACATAATGCTCCATAAAATAAGCTTACTCGAGCATCAAGTTGGTTTTCTTGGTTGAGCTAGAGCCAACTTGCTTCTCCTTGTTCATCTTCTCCTACTTCTTCTTTCTCATGATTATGATATTCCAACATTTTCCTACACACGAGAATCCTTATAATGTTTTGTTCCAATAATAAGAACTATAAATTACATCTAGTTTTCTTTTAAAAAATGTATATAATAAGAAGAAAGACTTGTAAGTAAGCTTATTGATGTGAAGCTATAGAAGAAAGACTTGCAAGTAAGCTTATTAATGTGAAGCTACAGAAGCATCATCAATAAGGTTTTCACTTTGCTTTTCCTTGTCATTAGTAATCTTCTTCTTGAATTTACTAATGTAATGACTAAGTTGCTTGCAAATGTGGCATTTACCTTTCTTTTTCTTTTATTTACCTACACGTGATGTATTATTTTAGGACTTTGAATCCTCTCTTTTGAATCATGTGACTACAATCTTTTTGTTCTTTCCCTTGCCTTTGTCTTTTGTGATAAAATATCTCTTACTTGCATTCATTCTTTGTACGATTAAAGTTCACTGCTTGTTCTTGTTGCATAAGAAAATTATTAACTCATAAATAGAAAGTGGAGAATCTCTTTGAGTGATATTTAGATATGTGAAAAACATTGCATAGGAAATACAAAGACTATTGAGTGTAAAAGAAAAAAATGATTTCTCTTAAATTTACAAATTTATACTTAAGAGTTGGCTCCTTAAATGTTTTACTTTTGTGATAATATGCTAAGTGATAGTGTCACCTTTTTATATATATATAAAGCCATGCAATTTATTATGGAAATACTTAATTCAAGCCTTATTCATTGCTTATAATGCAGTCTTCTCAAGTGTATCCCATGAAGCTTTTGAGTTGATTCAAAGCGACATCCTCCAATTCGTGAAATTTGTACAATCAGCAAGTCGATTGATGAAGTGACAAATTCTCCCTCTTTGAGCCAAGTTGAGCTCCAAGGTTTGATATATTAGAGTTTCCTAGGAGTAGATAAAGGTGCTTATATGGTTAAAATAACTTAGAGATTACGTGCCTTAAGTCAAATTGTAGAGCATCAATTTTTTTACAAAAGAGAGGATTAAGAGGTAATTAAGTAAATCTTAAGAAATTGAATGTAGGGAGGCAAGGCTACGATACCATGTTGAGAAATCAAGCATGATTAAGAGGTAATTAAGTAAATCTTAAGAAATTGAATGTAGGGAGGCAAGGCTACGATACCATGTTGAGAAATCAAGCATGATTAAGATCAAGGTGGATAAAACCATATGAGAACATGATTAAGCATATTGATTAAGATAATACACAAAATAGGATTACACTAATACTTCCAAGACAATGATAATAATTAAGAAGTAAACAATCATAATCTCATTGCATTAGAGGTGATCCAAGTAATCATTTTATAGATCTCATGGAGATCCCAACACACAAGATGTGTGCACCCTAGTGCCAACCATGTGTCCATAAATGCTCCTTGTACTTGTCATGGCCTACGTTTTTTACCCCTAACTTCATCATTTACAAATGACCATACAAATCAACCTTTGCCAATATACCCTTAGTCTATTCCTTTTCTAATGTGCATGCTCCTCCCCTTTCTCTACACATGTTGCACCCTCAAACATTGCATTTCTCAACATCCTCATCATCACCTGTGCTAAATACACAAACACACTCCCACACATTTTAATTATTATCACCCCTTGCAACTTTAGCCTCTACTCTCATATTTTCATTACTTTTCGGCTGCTCATGGGCATGATTTATAGTAATATGATCCTATTACACAACAAAACTAATATAAGTAAAATGTAATTTAGAAAAAATACAGAGGTTATGAGTTAGGAAATGTACTTACCTCGCAAGCAAGAAAGAGTCAAAAGAGATGGAAAAATAATAAAATATGATTATGAATAAAATGTAAACCCTACCTATTGATTGGTTAAATAAATGATTACCTATTGATTAGTTTTGAAATCAAGCTAACCATTAACCTTTAACTTGCAAAATAAATAAATAGAATAAAGTTAATTAAAAAAATATTTTATAACTTTAATTACCATAAAAGGAGATTTAAAACAAATAGAATAAATCTATTTTTAGAGATTAAAAAGGGAAGAAGAACAAGAAGAAGATAAGAATCAAAAGGTAAAATGAGTCTAACCATCTCCTTCTAATCTAAGCTTACATATACATATGTATGAATGAAATAAAAAAAAGTAGAGAGATAGAGAGGAGAAAACCTTACCTTGAGCACACACGAGTTCTTTAGTTGACGTAGGGGAGATGGGAGGATAAATTTATCTTTTCGATGCAAGTCTTGGGGAGGAGAGTCACTAAGATTGGCAAGCTAAAGCAAACCAGCAAATATGATAGTCAACAATCACTCTCAGACTAAATAAAGGTTGTCACAACACCTATAGTAGGACAAAGGACCTCGTATAACACTCGCGAACCAATTCACGATGTCTTTGTCCTCTCCTGACGTTCATGTCTCAAAGCAGGTCGCATGGTTTGATGGGCCCTCCTCTGGCTAATGAGAGCTCAATCTTCTCCATATGCATGGGAGTTAAAGATCCTTCTACTTGCATGGCCTTTCCTTTGTCTTTTTACTGTTGTTGGATCGCCAAAAAGTGCAGTAAATAGGTAGAGTTTCTATTTTTGTAAGGAAAATCTAAAGAAATCTGATTGATTATTATTTATAGTTGGGATACAAGGATAGATTCATTTCCTCCTCGAAGAATTGTACAAACTCTGATGTAGGCTATTGTTGTGCCCTTCGAGGTAATCCTAGGAGGACTCATCTTCCCTTCGAGAATCAACTATCGATCCTTACGGCATCGGGACTTCACTTTGTTGAGAAGTGTGGTTCCATAGAGCACATGTAGAGGTAGGGAGTGACTAGGTGGCCATGAAGCCATATGGAAAAGATCGATTACCCCACATGCATGATGGAACAAGCAAAGATGTAGTCTACCCATATAAAATGGGTCGTTTTCAAGTAATGGAAGCACAAGCACATCTCAAGCTTCTCTATAAGTGAAAGTTAATATATATTGTAAACTAATTAGCTTGTGTGATCATCACTTTGTTTTACATACTGTCCTGTTGATCTTGCTTAGGCAACATCCACCTTAGGATTAAATTAATCATGCATCATTAGTGTGCTTAGTGTGTCATTAGCCTAATTAATTTCTTGTAGGAGTTACCATGAATCTTAACATGGTATCGAAGCCTTCCTTATCCTTATGAGCCTCTCTAACCCCTCATTGCACTAATGTTAGCTTAATTAAGCTCAATTTCATCATTAAGTCCACTAACCTCAACGTTATCCAGTCACCTCCTTTGTGGGTGGCCAAAATTTTATATGTTTGACATTTCTTATTCTCTTGAACATTTTCAAAACCCTTCTACCCACAAATTTCTTGTCCCTAGGCAACCTGCCTACTACAAGGAGGATTCAGCAAAAACGTCATGCCTGCAACAACACGAATTTATCATGAAAATGGTGACTGGTCTTTTGTTCCTTTCTCCATGTGTGCTTGCAATTGATCCAATTCCTCTTAGGTAAAGTTTAGCAATGGTATGAGCTACCCACTCTTCAAATTTAGTGCCATTTCATCCATTAAGTGAGTCACAATAAGCAAAAACACAGTTAGGTTCTTTAGGTCAAATCTGGGAAGTTTGGGTGCATTTGAGCTAAAACCCTTGCTTGTTCCACTTTTCCTAATTAATTACAACAACCCCATGCAAAAACTCCCCCTAAAATTGACTTTCCACAAGCTCCATTTTAGCCTCCACTTTCTTTACCACTTAATCACTATGATTAAGACTAATCAAGATAATTACCAAGCAATTAGCAAAAATTAGGTGTAATTGGGGATACAATTGAGCAATTAGGGTTGCATTAAATGTTTTTACACATCAAAAGCAGTAACTTGTATTGAAGCTATCCTCAAGAACTCTAGAAGAAAAAATAAAAAATTGGAAGCACACGCATACTTGCATTTCATCTTGTTTAAAGCACCCACATCATTTACCAAGTTGTACGAGAATAGACATTGCCAATTAAAGAATCATAAGCTCATCGGTATGATCTTCTCATTATGGCAACATTAATAAGAATCACTTCCAATGTAGCAAAGTTCAATGGGGAAGCGTTCTACACCTGGGCTACACAGATGAAGTACCTTCTAATGCATAAGAAATTGTACAAAATCATTAAAGAAAATGTGCCGGATGAACCAAGTGAAGTGTGGATTGAAAAAGATATGTAATCATTGTTACTTATTGGTTAACACTTGGACACAAGTCTTATTCATCACGTTGACTCATCATTGTCACTTATTGATTTACACTTGGACACAAGTCTTATTCATCACAATGACCCTAAAAAACACACAAAAGATGCATGGGATACATTGAATCTTGTGTTTGGAGCTAAGGCAAAGAACCACGAAATTCACTTAAAGATTGAGTTCTACGGTCTAGAAATGAACTTTAATGAATCTTTATCTTAGTTTGTCAGTAAAATTCAGAGCATCATAACCCAATTAGATGGCATAGATGGTAAGATTAGAGATAAAGATGCAGTTATAATAATCTTAAAAAGTATGTCAAAGGAATACACTGCACTTGTAACAACCTTCTTGAAGAATCTACCAAAGCCAACATTTGATGCATGTGTATCCTCCCTTTTGGAGAAGGAGAGAGAATTAAAAGGAAGCAATCCTATCACCATTGAGCATACATTGTTCAAGAAAAGCAATTTGAAGTGTCACAATTGTGGCAGGAAAGGACACTTTCAAAATGAATGCGGGTTCAAAGACATGCCAAAGTGTAATCACTGCAACAAGTTCATGCAAAAAGAAGAAGATTTCATATTGACTAAAAGTAAAGGCAACTCTATGGAGACCACTTCGACCACCAAGTATGAAGAGACCCCTAGTGATTAGCTCTTCTAAAGGGCAAGGATGCAAAAATTGCCACTACCCTAGCCATCTGTTGAGGGTCACCATATGACTAGGCACCCACATTATCATATCATCTTGTTTATTATATGTATCTATATGAACACCTGAGAGTAGCCAGTTGAGAACCTATGGCGGGTAATGTTTGTTATAGCTCACATCCAACCACCTTTAGTAGCCCATACATATGGCAGCAAGGAGGGGTTCCATACATCACATGTAGAGATAGGGAGTGAGTAAGTGAGCATGAATCCATATGGTAAAGCTCAATTATCCCACATGCATGGAACAAGAAAAGATGTACTCTACCCATATAAAAGGGGTGATTTTCAAGCAATGGAAGTAGAAGCACATTTCAAGCTTCTCTATGAGTGTAAGTTAATCTATCTTGCAACCTAATTAGCTTGTGATCATCACTTTGTTTCACATACTCTCATTATGATCTTGCTTAGGTATCATCCACCTTATGATTAAATTAATCATATATCATTAGTGTTTGCTAAGTGTGTCATTAGCCTAATTCATTTTTTGTAGGAGGTACCATAAATCTTAACACACTTCGAGGCTCAACCAACTATTGGTGTCTACAGTGTTAGAATTTACTTTGTGCCTAAACGAGCATGCAGACATGGGGATTTATTCATACCCTGATTCAATAGGGTGTCATTTGCAATAACAAAGAATAATAGTTGGAAAATCTATAAACTTTAATGGGCACAATTGTGGTGCAATATCTTCATGAAGGTGTGACTCTTTGTTGGAGAAGGCCTTTGGACACTCTCCATAAGATGTACCACCAACGTCAAAGTGAGATCACATTGGACCTGCTGAGAAAAGAAATGTGTGAGGGTTAAACATGAGTAGAGCAAGGGGAGGAGCATGCAAATTAGAAAAGGAATAGACTAAGGGTATATTAGCAAAGGTTTATTTGTTTGGTCATTTGTAAAAGGTAAAGTCAAAGGTCAAAAAGGTAGCACATGGAAAGTACAAGGGAGCACATGTAGTGTGAGCATTTATGGACACATGTTTGGCACTAGGGTGCACACATATTGTGAGTTGGTCGGAGCTTCATGAGAGCTATATAAGCATGTACTTGGATCAAGGTAATGAGATGAGATGATTATTGTGTCTTTTTTCTTGAGTTAATTCATTGTTAATCTCATCATTTATCAAGCCTTCTAGTTATCTTAATCACTTGACTATGTTGCTAATTAGTTTTTATCCTCCATAGACTAGCCCGCGATCCATGCTTTTGAACATGGTATCAAAGCTATGGGGTAGGTCTTGGAAATGCCATCAAGTTTATGGTTTGCCTTTATTAGTATTTTAATTGAAGAAATTGATTTATATACCCTGCAAGAAAGAGAAAGGGAATCTTTATCCACACATAAGGAAGAGCATAAAGGTGGCTACCCAACATCTTAGGATCCATGAGCTGACTTGCAAAGAGGTGGTTATCTCTAAAAGGGACTCCTAGCAACACATCAAGAACATGTGTGCGAGGTAGCAAGCAGTTCATCATAGCAGAAAAATTGGAAGCCAAACAAAGGGTCCTCTATCCTGAGCAATATTTGCAAGAATTTGTGGCACAGAGGGGTTGAGCATGAAGGGAAGATAAAAAGGGAGAAAGTCAAGCAACACCTTCTTCACTCTATACCAATTCCAATTATGGCTCAACCACCACTTCCTCCTCCATTCACCATTCAATCACCTTTGGTTTTACCACCAAATTTGGCCCGTCCTGATGCACTCCTCATCCCATTCTCCACATTCTATGGGACACCGTTGGAGGATCCCACCGCTCATTTAAACAATTTTAAAATTGCTTGTTTGACCTCACACATTGTCGAGGAAGGGCATGTGAAAAATTACTTTAGCACTACACTCAAAGGTGAGGCCTCAAATTGGTTTGCCAACAAGCAACAACCAAACTCCATCCCAAACTTTGCCGATTTTGAGCAAAAACTGTTGGCTAAATTTTACAAACCTCCAAACTTCTTCGCATTTTTTGAGCAATTACGCTCATTCAAGCAAAATCACCCACATAAGACCGTGTTTCTATGAGGCATACACCCTAGCATCCAAATTTTGGTTAGAGCTCAAGCCCCAAATGACTTGAATATGGCCATCACTTTTTCCATTAATGTGGAGAGATCTTATCGATGTGTTTATGAGCCACAACAAACCATGACTCCATCTCCCCCGTATTATCCATGGCTAGCATCACATACTCCAGTTTTGCCCTCCCCACAACAACCTTGGTGGCCAACTTCATCGTGTGTGCTTCAACTTCAACCAACTCCACCATTCCAATTCCCACCTGTTGTACCACCTCACCTTCAAGGAACCTCACCACCTCTTTTGCCTTTAGCACCCCCACCTTCTTCTAACGTAGTGGCTCCCCTAACCTCTTCACAAAATTATGTTCTTGCCCCTCATGCTCCATCACAATATGTGACTTACCCTGATTCTACTTCTACCACTCCACCTCCAGCAAATCACAAGGGAGGGGATGGGTATGAAAGCACCGCATCTATTACATGATGACAAATTACATGAATCAACTTAATGAAAATGTGAAGGCTGTAACTCTTGATGTGAATTTTCTAAAGCGCTAAAAAAACTTGTTCTCTGCAGGTCGCCCTGAGCCTAATCCCACCAACATGGTGTGTCGGGCTTGTCATGTATCCGGCCATCTTTCCAAAGATTACCCACCGTTATTTGCACTTATGAGAAATGTTTGGGTAGGGGGCACACAGAGGATATGTGTTACATAAAGATGCGCCATTTGATGAATAGGAGCACCACTTTGCCACCCCGGGGCCCCATTAATCATCGTATTGGTGCCGAGAAACCCCCGGGCCCTAGTTGGACACTTCTTCAGAGGGGGTCTCCTAGTTCTTCGGCAATTGGTTTTTCTAGTGCACCACCTACCACCACTGAGAACCCTTCGATTAATACAATTGAGTTAGATTCATCACCTGTGCGAGCCATCACACGAAAGGGGAAAGAAAAGGTTATTGAGATGAGGAGAGAGATCCTGAACCTGTTGTTGCTACCCACCCACCCACCCATGTCGCTGTTCCTGTTTGCTGACCCTTTACCTCGACCTTGCCACACTCGTGTCCATGCCCTACTCCAAGTAAGTTGTTTTCCCCCATTCTTTCTTTTGACCTTGTTTCTGATCTTAATCGAGTAGAGCTCACCATGTCCCTTCCACAATACCTTCTCACTTCGCCTTCTAGCCAAGCCCTTTTGAGGAGGTACTACAGAGCTTTGAGTTCTTCCTAGGAAGTGGGTTCTAATCTTCTTGTTGTTCAGAAAGTGGATTCCCTTCTTGCTGAGCGTGCGTGTCCTCGAGTGGAGTGCATGATCCACCAGCTAGTGATTCCACATGCTATTGTTGATGGAGGATCAGGCATCAATGTTTTGAGTTATTCTACCTTTTCCAAGCTGGGGTTATCTTTCAATGGAGTTCCTACTACTAGTTTGCGTATGGGTGATCATCGACCAGTGAGAGCTGAGGGTTTCATCTAGGGTTTGCCTGTCAACTGTCACACTGAACATATGGTGGATATTGATTGTTATATTTTGCGGCTTAGTCTAGGACCTAGCCAGTACTAGCTTCTTTTAGGGCGACCTTGGATATGGAAGACTGATTATGTTATTGACATTTCCAGAGGGCAGTTGCTTCTTGGCAGAGGATCTTCTCGGGCGGTTCTTCCAGCTTACCCTTCTTCTATTGTGAGCCCTGGGGTTACTACTGATGTTGAGAGTGATGGGGATGATGACCGGAGTTCTACTTCTTCATGTACACCAAGCTTCTATTGCATTTACCCTGATTCTATTGAGATTACCCTTGATGATGATGAGGAGACTCCACCTTTGGCCAGAGAGGAGGATACTGTGAGCATTCCTACACTACAAGACAATGCTGCCATACACGCGTTTCATACACGCAATAAATTACGGGCGTGTGTATGGTCGCGCAAATATTTGAATAGTATCGAGCGCGTGTATATTGGCATTTAAATTCACGTGTATATTGGCATCTACCAACGCGTGTATAAGCATGTGTATATACACGCATCAATACACGTTTTATTAAGAAAAACTAAATTCCTTTACAAAATTAAAAACTATTTTCTTTAAACCATCTCATAGTACATTACAATATATATCATTACACAATCCCACTATATGCATTTACAACAATGAAATATATTCAAAAATAAATCATGAGATGATAATTAAAAGACAACACATACAATAGAAATGTCATCAATTTAGAATGATACAGTGATGGATTGGAACATGGTGCAATAGGGATGACGCACCACCATTTAATGTCATGCACCATTGGCAGATAGATAACCTACTCAAATACACATACTGCAGTAATTAATTAGCATATCCAAAGTCAAGGGGTATACGAGCTTAAATATATATGTACATGAAACACATTGGTCAAAAAATGCTTACCTGCTCACATTATTGTGGCAATACGAGCCTATCTTTCTTTGTTTGCCAAAACTTTGTAGAGTCAATAGTTACATAGCCACTTGCATGGCGTTTTATCGTTGCATTAGCCCCTTTTTCCACCACGTTCATTTGCCATTTGACATCCAAAACATACACAAAGAAGCGACGAAAGTCAAGCCTAAATATGTCTTGGATTGTGCCACAATAATCATCCATTTTTCCATTAGCTCCCTCAAAGCTACTAATGACACCGCGGTCTTGTGTATTCCTCTTTTTATCAATTCTTTGTGTTTGAAAATGCTTGCCTTCACACCATATAGCATTGAACATAGTGCATTGGACCAAAATAGAAGCAATATTTGTGTAAGCAATGTGAATAAATATTAAAAGCAAATCACTTACAACTAATGCAAAACATTAGTTGTATGTACCTTTAACATGCATCCTCGTGCATACTCCCATTCTTCCGTCGTGATATGCAGCCCCTCGTCGCTCTCTACTCTCTCCATTTCCTCATGCAACCAATCAACATGGATATCATTCGGAAGTGTTGCTAGATGCTTAGGGTACGCCTTACGAGAGCCATGTTGCCTCCGAAAGAGAGCTCTTTTTGCTTGCCTTTTTGTCTTTGCATCCTCATATCTTGTAACCCATCTGCTCATCACATCACTATTAAGGATGCAAGTGAAATTGAGATCATCAATCAATGTTCTGTCAATTACTTTACTCTGTTCTTTTCCTTGAGGCACAATAGAGGTCATCCTCAAGTCCTCTTCATTGTTCCATAGTCGTGGCAAAGAGCTGTCCACGTGACCAAGAAATTTTGAAATAAATACAAGAGACTCTTGTATCAACCAACCCTCGGCCATGCTTTCTTCAGGCCTTGCACTTTGCCTCACAAAGTCTTTTAAGGTCTTCATGAAGCGCTCTAGGAAGAACATCCAACGTGCATGCACATTGCCACATAAAGCAATTTTGTTCACTAAATGCACAATGAGATGTAGTTGACTTGTGAGAATGGTTCGTGGAAAAGTCTCCTCTACCAAACAAACCACCTCCACTGCCATAACACGCGCATCATCCAACGTGGCTGGATCAATTGCTTTGGAACTAACATATCTAATAAATAAATAAATAGTATGTTATATCTCATGCACGTTCATTTTTCAAGGTATAATGAAGGGTGATCTGACATGGGTTTTACATACCTCACAACCTCGCCCATCTTATAAATACATTTTTTCAAACTCTTATTTGCACAATGGTCGATGCTAGTAGGTAGTATGAACTGCACACATAAGAGCATATATATGTATGGTTTATGGCATTACAAAATTTAATTTCAATGTACAAGACTTGGAAAACACTTACTTGGAGCATCTTGTGCTAATTGTGGGACTTCAACCCATATAGTTGCTCAATGCCTCTTTTCTTAGTGGTTGTAAAGGCTCCCTTCAATGATCTCATGCATCCAGTGGGAGTACGCAAAGTGGTGATGGCCTGCTTTACCTGCTTCTCCTCTTTCTTTGATATAATCCATGGTGCAGGCAGAAGACAAACGTGCCCACCCTCCTCTCGTGGGCCAAGCTTGACGCATACGTCCTGCGACCTGCAAGTCCTCCCGTACACTAACATTGTCTCGTTTACAAATACCAGATCCCACATTCTTGAAGATGTGCATGGGATCAAGAAGATGGTTGATCTTAAGATGGGTCCAATATGGTAGCCGAAAAAAATGGAGTACCTACACAAGGGATTGCTCTATGTGACCTTTAATCCAATTAGAGACTACACAAAACAAGATTGAAAAACATTACTATACCTATTCATGCCATCTGGAGGAAGAATATTTGTAGACTCCCAAATACGCTTCCAATCTTTTGCACGAAGTGTTTGTGGAGGAATGTTACCCTTACTAGAAACATATTTAGGATGATCTGAGAGGAGAAATCGATGATGATTATCGAATATGGTCTTACACAAACCGTCAGCATACTCATGTACTAACGAAGGGCCACAAACAGGACATGCATGTTTACCCGATGTTTTCAAACCTATTAAAATATAAATAAAAGTTAGAATAATAAAGTCAATACTTATAATTAATATAGCCAATAGTATTAGAAGAGGGAGGTAATTAGAATTCTTACCAGAACAATCACTGTATCCTAGAAAGTCATGCATTGTCCACGTCAACACTGCTTTTAAGTCAAAGTGTCGAGAGGAGGGAGGCCTACTAATGTCCACCACCGCAACACCTCTCCATAGTTCCTCCAACTCATCAATCAACGGTTCAAGATAAACATCCATATGCTTGACTTTATGTTTCCCTAGAATTAGAAGGGATAACATAAGATGTCCCTTCTTGATCACCATTGATGGTGGAAGGTTGTAATTCACCAACACAACTGGCCACATGCTGTATGCGGTGCTTTTGAAACCAAATGGATTCACTCCATCCATACCTATGCCAAGTCTCAAGTTTCTGGGCTCTGTTTTAAAGCTCGGCCACTCATCTTCAATATGCTTCCAACAGGAGTGTCTGTGGGAATTCTCCACATGCCATCATCCGATCGATGTGAGGAATGCCATGACATGAGCTCTGCTATGGATTTGCACTTGAACATGTGTTTGATGCGAGGAATTATAGGAAAGTGTCACAAGACTTTACGAGGTACATCAAAACTCTTCACATCTGTTCTATACCTTGCTTCACTACAAGTGGAACAATGTCGAGCCCTGATTGAAATCCACAAAAATGTCTTCATGATTACCTTCAAGGAAAAAGCCACGGAGTGGGTGTCAAGATATCAGGACAACCATTTCTAGACTTATGAAGAAGTCATGATTGCCTTTCTTGGAAGATTTTGCAAGATAAATTTTGCAACTCAACTCTGCGATCAAATGACAAAGCTCCAACAAGAGGACATGGATGTGGAAGCTTGCGCAACAAAACTATTAAGCTTGAGGCAGACAGTAGTGGAACAAACCCGACCCTTGATACAAATTGTTGTTGATTGGTTTGTCCAAGGGCTTAAGCCAGACATCCATGGAATAATTAGCACAAAGCAAGCAAAAACTAAAGAAGTATTCAAGGAACTAGTGGACCTGGACAAAAGGGTGGAAAAAAGAAGTCGGGAAAGGAGTCAAAAGAGAATGCATAGGAAGAGCATCACCACTAAAGAAGATGCTTCAAGACACTCTTCATTGGACACTCCAATGGCAAAAAAGAAAGACAAAAAGAAGAAATCCGGGAAGCTACAAGAAAGTTCCATAGAGCTAATGCAGTAGGTGAAGCAGTTGCACGCAAGAAATAAAAAAAAGTCAAAGGTGCAGATTTTCGAAAGAATGTGTTATGTTCCCAATGCAAGCAAGAAAGTCACCTCAAGGAGGAATGTACTATAGCTCAAATTTGCTCTATTTGTAACATGTACAACCTCAGTACATGAAATTATAGGTACAACCCGATGGTGAACATAGAGGGAGCAAAAGAATACCCCCTGGAATCGAAAGGTATGGGATTAGAGGTCGGAAAAATTTTGCAGGGAGAAGAGGCCAAGGAAGTTTCAGAGGAACCACTAACTTCGCATACTACTAATGTCAATAGCTTGGACATACCAAACCAGAATGTGCGATGAAGAAAAAGCATAATGAAGAAAGACAAGAAGAATTGATGTAGCTCAAGGAGAATCCGCTAAGTGCCAACATGATTCAAGCACAGGACACGAAAAGAGGTTCATGACATCCTAGTAATGACAAGGACTAAGGCAAGTGAATCTGGTGTGGTGATAAATCCGCTTGGTGATCAAAACTCAGCCAAAGGCTATTAAAAGACAAGTCTAGACATTGGCTCGTTGAAGCTCCCGCCGTCACCTCCCTGCTCGCGCTGCTCGCCCCTCGCCTCCCCTTCCTCGCGCCCTGTCCCCCGCCTACCAGCGCATTTGCGCCCCCCCTCTTCTCGTCATCGCGCCCCCCCTTCTCCTCGCTTTCTCTCCCTCTCTCGCGCTGAAGCGCCCCCCTCCCCCCCCTTCAGTTCGCCTTCGCTCCCCCCACTTCATTTCGCCTTTTCTCCCCCCCCTTCAGTTCGCCTTCTCCCCCCCCTTCAGTTCACCTTCGCGCCCCCTCCCCTCGTCAGCGCCCTCTCCCCTCCCCCCCCGCCAGCACTCTCTCCCCCCCACCGCCTCTCCTTTCGCGTTGCTCCCGCCCCCCCTATTTCTTTGTCGCGTTATCCCCCCCCCCGCTCTTGCTGCTTTTTCCGCCCCCTGGGGTTCTTTTTTTTTTAAAAAAAATTAATCCTCCCGCCTTCCCTCTCCACCCTTCGCGTGCAGCTCGGTTCTTGCAGGTATCGCATTCGCTCCGCCTTCGCCATAGCTTCAGACTCTGATGGAGGCTCCTCCCCCGCCCCACCTCAGAGGGACTCTTCTGCAGCCCCATCAACCGCCCCTGAGGATACCCCCATCAGGCTTTCTCTTTCGCAAGAAGAGGAAGCGAGCCTCGCCGCAGAGGTGGAACGCCTCCAGGCACATTCCACCATCTGCCGTATAGTCGGCACTCGCCTCAGCAGAGGGGAGATCCGGGATCTTCTTCAGGCCCGCCTTCTTGCAAATGTGGGCAAGATCCTGGATGTACAGCTATTGGGCCGTGGACATTACCAGATCGAGTTGTTTGAGGTCGCCCAGAGTGTTGCCAAGGTCCTTGCCATGAGTCCCCTTGACATCAGGGGTGCTCGGGCTTTCTTTAGACCTTGGTAGCATGGATTTGACCTAGTAGAGTGGCGAAGCAGGGAGAGCGCCTTTTTCATGTTACAGTTTGCTTCCCTGGACTCCGCCGGGAGTATCTTCCACTCCTCCCCAGGCCCGGAGCATTGGTGGGCTCGGTACTAGAGACTGGCCCCTCAGCTGCTTCAGTGGTGGCCAGAGTAGCTGGGCTACCTTCGGTCAGAGTGCTGGTGTCTGACATCTCCTCCCTTCCTAAGGTCATTCAGCTACCTAGGATAGGGGGGGATGGATAGATCAGAGAGTGGAGTTCTCGGGGCTCTCGAATCAGTGCTTCATTTGCAGACAGGTCGGCCATCTGGCCAAGGCCTGCCCTCGCAGGAGACCCCGACCCTCACCATAGTAGGCTACTGATGGCCCGCCCACAGATTCGGCTCGGCAGGCTGCCTCTGGGACACCTGCTCAGGCCACAGAGGCCTCGGAGTGGCAACCTGGATAGGGGCGCCGCTGAGGGAGACAGCCACAGCAGCACGTCCAGAGACCGCTGCAGAAGCAGAAGCCACAGTCTCAGCCTCACTGGGTTCCCATGAGGAACAGCTTTTCTCCCCTCCAGGAGGAGACCCCCGCGGCAACGACTGAGGACCAGAAGATGCCAACACCCCCTCCTTCACCCCCCCACCCCCGTCCCCCCCCACCGCCTCGCTTCCACCATCGCCTCCTCCCGTCTTTGCTCCGGTTTCGGCAGCGGCTCCCTCTCCACCCCCCTCGCCTCCCCCTCCGCCCGCCTCACCTTCTCGGGAGGCCCTAGCAGTTCCCTGGCGTTCACCTGTAGTCCGGAGATCGCTGAGCACTGACCTCGCTCGAGCATCACAGAGGAGACCTATGCCGATTAGGGCTTCACGGATTTCATCTATCCGCAGTCGGCTGAGTCGCCTTGGCATTAGACAGTGCTCGGAGGCTTTTGATTATACCTTCACACGGCTTTTTGGAGCAGAGGGCCCCCATGAGCCAGCACCCATCCGAGTTCATGTAGTGATACCTCCGGCCGGCGGGGAGGAGGCACTAGACTCAGCGGGTGGCCCTCGTTCCCTCTATGTGGCCCTTGCGACCGGGAGTGGACTCTAGAGCTTGCTCTCATCAGCACTTTGAAGACTCAGGCAGTTGAGTTTTCTCATCACATGAGCGATCTGGAGGTGACAGATGTGATAGGCCGACTTTGGGAGTTGGCTCATTTTTTCTTGGATCCCAGGAGTGTGGATACCTCAGGGATTCGGCATTTGGTCGTTTGCATAGTGGCAAACTTAGCACACGACCCTGGATATGTGTGTATACACGAGGTTGCTTTGTCAGAGCGGGAGGCAGTCGCCATGGGCCGCAGCCACTGGTGCCTGATCCGGGATTCTTGTAGCACATCGGGTGGGTAGATTCGCAGCCGCTCGGATGGGGACTACTCTCCATCCAAGCCGCTTGCGAAGGCCCGCCGTACGGCTGAGACAGCATCCACCTCAGCAGGGCATCCATGAGGATCATCTCATGGAATGTAGAGGGCCTTGGCGGAGCACATTTTATACGCTATCGTGGTTGCTTGAGGCAGGAGCTTCAGAGATGCCTGGTTGGTGGCAGCATTGATATTTTGATGATGCAGGAGCACCACTTGGGTGAGAGCAGGATTCGGAGATATGGTTCGGTGATGCCTGGTAGATGGGATACTTTTTGGTCTGTAGGGTTTGGTCCTTTGGGTGGACAAGGAGGAGTATGCATGGTCATTGCAGATGTATGGCGGCAGGCCATTGTGGATCGAGGGATCATTGTGCTTGGTAGAGCACAGTATGTCATTCTGAGGATGCATGATGAGCTATTGGGCGTGCTCAACGTCTATCCGCCCAATCATGCTAGTGCCAGAGCAGAGTTCTGGACCCAAGTTACAGATGCATTGCTAGAGGCCGCACATTGGTGTGTCGGGGGAGACTTCAACATGCTTGAGGACCTGGCAGATAGGGTGGGAGGCAGTCATGTTACAGTGCACGGCACGCAGCTTGCAGCTTGGGACCGGTTGTGCATGTCACTGAGGATCACTGATGCATGGCAGCATGGGGCTTTCTCCCGGTCTCAGGACAGTCTTAGTTTCTCCCGGTCGGATCGCCGGCAGGGAGGGACTAATCTATCATGGATTGATCGCTTTTATGTGGGCGACTGGTTAGGGGAGCGAGGGGGCTCCGTCGGCATTCTCGCTGGCACCTCATTTTCAGATCATGCGCCAGCTATCTTGACATTGGAGGAGAGGACACGGGATCCTAGCTTGCAGTTGAGGATCCCAGAGAGGGTACTTACAGATCCCAGTCTCGCTGAGGACATTGAGAGGATCTGGCATGATAGTCAGTGCTCTGACCAGGATGCAGCGGGCCAGTGTGCCGAGGGACTCATCGATCTTAGCTCTTTTTTGCATGCTATAGCTTTGACACGGTTGGGAGAGATTCGCGAGCGGGAGCATCGGCTGAGACGCAGCCTTGCTTCGCTACAGCGCCTTCAGGAGCAGCAGCCTGCATGTGAGTGGGTGGCGTCCCAGCTGAGCTAGGCACGCCAGGAGGTTCGAGAGATAGAGGAGCAGAGACATGAGTTTTACTATCGTCGTCAGGCCTCAGAGTGGACGCAGCTTGGTGATAGAGTGACTAGAGAGTTTTTTGAGATCACTAGGCCCCGTCATGCGCGAGCAGGAGTCCGCCAGCTTGGTAGACCGGATGGATCGGTAGCTACTGAGCTCGGGGAGATCAAAGCCATTGCCACTGCATTCTATAGAGACCTGCTTTCAGCGGAACCTGCCACTGAGGATCGAGATGTTTGCAGATAGACTGTGTGGGCCCATGTGCAGAGGAGGATCACAAACCGTATGCGTACAGTTCTAGGTGCGCCTCTGTCAGAGATTGAGCTTGCCGAGGCCTTGAGGGTCCTGCCACGACATAGTTGCCCAGGGGACGACGGACTGACGCCGGCCTTTTTTATGCGCTATTGGGACCTTTTGGGGCCAGGCCTCCGCAAGGGCTTTCAGCATGTTTTGGACACTGGGGTGATGCCGCAGAGCTTTTCAGAGGGCTTGATCTATCTTATCCCCAAGGGTGAGGGAGTATCAGATGATATTAGGCATTGGAGGCCTATTACGATCCTCAATACTGTCTACAAGGTCTTAGCAAAGGCCTTGAGTTTGAGGATCCAGCCGTTCCTGGGGGAGTTGATTCATGCTACTCAGACAGGATTTGTCAAGGAGCGCAGTATCCTTGACAACATCTTTACTTTCTGGGAGGCGACGGCCCGAGCTAGATTTCTTGGCGAGGACTTGGTCGTGATGCTTCTCGATTTTGAGAAGGCATACGATAGAGTTGATTGGGGTTTCTTAGAGGGCACTATGCTTCGCCTGGGCTTTGAGCCAGGATGGATCAGAGGGGTGGCGACTCTGTATTCCACAGCTCGCAGCCAGGTGTTGATTGCAGGAGGACGGGGGCCGAGTTTTGAGCTGACCAGATCAGTCCGTCAGGGGTGTCCCCTCGCCCCTTTTCTTTTTCTCTTCTTTGCGGAGGCTATGAGCATGTATTTGACAGTAGAGGAGGTCGGTTTGAGAGGACTTCAGCTCCCAGTCCGCCGGGGGGAGGACCTGCTTGATGCTGAGTTTGCAGACGACACGGGCTTATTTTTGCATGGCCAAGAGGCCAACCTTCTTCGGGCGGACAGAGCAGTCGCTCCAGGTTTTTAGTGCAACTTTGGGAGCATTGATCAATTGGCGCAAGACAGTGGCCTTTTGGATCAGTAGTGCTCCCACTCCGGCATGGAGCCCGGACCCCGGTTTTAGATGGATTCCTCCAGGCATAGCAGTGCGGTATTTGGGATGCCAGATTGGCCTAGATTTGTCACCTGAGCAGCAGATTGCCCCGCTTCTTCTGAGCATTCAGAAGAAGCTTTTGTATTGGAGTACAGCTCGACTATCCTTGGCTGGGAGGGTGGTGGTGGCAAATCAGGTGCTATTAGTGACCATGTGGTACATTACGTCTTGCTGGATCTTCTCGAGCTCTTGCATCAGCCAGGTGCAGAGGCTAATCAGGAACTTTCTATGGTCTGGGCGGGACGGTCAGCCAGCTCGGGCAAAGGTTGCATGGGCAGTTATTACACTTCCGCTGGCCCAGGGAGATTTGGGCATTATAGATCGAGTCGATCAGAGTAAAGCTTTATTGGGGAAGCTTATCATTCGGGGGTTGCTTCTAGGTGCTGAGCCTTGGAAAGAGCTCCTCTTGCAGCGGGCTGCAGGCTCGGGCACCCCCAGCAGGGGCACTTGGGCACCGGAGATTCGCTGGATCTTTATAGAGATGAGGAGGACAGGCCTCAATAGAGGATGGGAGGATAGATTTACTTTGAGTATCCTGAGAGCTTGGGAGCTGCTGAGACCGGGGCTCTCTCAGCAACCTCCTTCTTGTGTTGAGGAGCGGGCCAGACAGCCGCTCATCTGGAACCCAGCAGTTCACACAGAGCAGGGTCATATGCTGGGTTCCTGGCCTCGGCTAGCCTGGGGGCCTTTAGCGGCAGGCCAAGCTCGTAGTTTTGGAGACTGGCACGCCTTCTGCAGTCTACCAGAGGAGATCCAGGTGGAGAGGCTGAGTCACTTCAGAGGGGGGTTGGTTATGAGGGATGATATTCAGGAGGCACTCACAGAGGAGTGGTTCATGCCTCTCGAGCTAGTGGCCCCATGGTGGATGGGAGACTTTACACAGTTGGGAGATCCTGATTGCTGTCAGAGCTTGCACTGAGGATGGCAGTTGTCTCTACTATGAGATTCAAGATGAGGGCAGACTCCACAGAGTGGAGGTGGAGTCACCTTTGGTTGCAGAGTGCACCTTTCAGAGGATTCGGGTAGTGGTTGCCGCTTCTCGGAAGTGGCATATTGATCCCGACCCTGCTGATAAACTCCCGGATTGGCGCATATGGGCATATGCAGCGCGCCCCTTGGCCCGACTACAGTGGGACCCCGGGGAGTACGAGTGGCATGATCCTTATGCATCCCTTGAGGCCACAGAGATCACCTTTTTCCAGTATACTGTTCGGCTGGGGCGACATATTTTGACGGCGAGGAGGACGGTCTCTCCAGCGGCAGCGGGGAGGACGGTCTCTCCAGCGAGGAGGACAGTCTCTCCAGCGGCGAGGAGGACGGTCTCTCCAGCGACAGCGGGGCATTGGCGACTACAAGGACTCTCACAGGAGTTCCTAGAGGATTTTTGGGCTCGGCTCTAGGCTAGTCGACAGGCCTGCAGGATCTCGACTTTTCAGTGGTGGCTGGTTGTCCACAGGGGCTTAGCAGTTGGTACTTGGCTTGTTTACAGCGGTCTTCCGGCGGCCTGCGTCCGATGCGGCCACCCTATGGAGACACACGGACATTGCCTTTGGGATTGCCCTCAGGCACAGCAGATTTGGCTGCGGATGCTGCGTATTCTGGCCCCCCTCTCTCCAAAGGGTATGTTTACGTGGGGTGCCGCTGCTTGGTTGACTTCCTCAGGGCCTGCTCTATGGGCTATGAGATAGAGCAGGGCAGTCAGGCCATCAGATTTATTAGGGGCCAGCCTCGCCGGGTCCGACATCGGATTTCTCGTCCGCCAGCTGGACACAGGAGAGGGATTTTCAGGGTTTTTAATCTGCGTGATTCTAGGTGGGGGACCTCTAAGTTTGGGCCCAGGAGGTAGGGGGACAAGAGTAGTAATTAGGCCCCATTAGCAAACCAAAGCCTAGGTCCCCTAGGGTCAACAAAGTCAAAAATGTGCACCAGCCCTCCTCCTATTGGTCCATTCCTAATCAAAAGTAAAACCAAGGGGCCCTCTGTGGGTCCAAAAAATTTGTAATGAACCATAAACCAATTTGAATGGTGTTTTCCTAGTCATCATGAACTTGAATGGTGTTTGGAATGCCCATAGGGCAGCATCTAACTTTTTGTGCCAATCATTTTTGTTGGCATTTATGATTTTTCTCAGAATCTTGGTCAGCACTTTGTTGTTGGTAGATTTCGTCTAGCCATTGCAGTGTGGGTAGTAAGGTGAGGACTTCTTGTGATTGATCAGGTATCTTTCCATTAATCCCTTCATCACTTTGTTCATGAAATGTGTCCCCTGATCACTCATTATTTCCACCAGTAGCCCATGCCTAGAAATGATGTCTTCAAAGAGGAACTTCACCACCTCTTATACGGAGTTGCTTCTCACAGTCCTAGCTTCTGGCCACTTGGTGAAATAATATGTTGCTATAATGATGTATTCACATTTGCTGCCTTTTCTGGGTGGCTTGATTGGTTCCACAAAATCCAATCCCCACTTCATAAATGGTGACAATGGTAGTATGGGTGTGATGGGCAACCTATCGGATTCTTCAGGTTGATCCATGCGTTGACAGACATCAGAGTTCTTTGCTTCTATGTTGGAATCTCTCATGACAGAGCCACAACTAGGAGTGCCCCAAAACAAGTAGAAAACACCTGGCGATCCTATTGGGGAACAACAAACATTTTGTTAGGGAAAACCTACGCTAAGTAGCATTCTGCACCTTTGGGCAAAGGAAAGTGTGGGTCCACTTAAAACAAGTATGTGGAGAGACCATAGCATGGAAGGAACTTTTTGAAAAGTCAATGTAGAGTGCCTTTCACCACACAACCCAACTAGATCTAGGCATGCTTTCCATATGTTCATGAATCTAAGGATGGTGAAAAGTAATGCCTTCCAAGAGACCCTCTAGGAAGCTCGTTAGCTGGGAGTGCCTTGCACCGTTACAATCAAGAAGTGAGTGCAAAAACTTCTACAACCCTGCATGAGCAAGAGGAAGGAAGACTTGTTAGAATTTATGCACAATTTGGACCAAGAAATTGACTTCCAAGAGCGAGAACCCAGGAATAGTCCAGGTCCAAAAAGCCCAAAAAGGGTGGAGCAACTATTGTGCATGATAGTGCAATGGGAGCAGAAGGATTAGTGACAGTAGGTGGAGCAGAATCCACAACACACGATGTGAGCACCACCTCCGTAGCACAGTGTGAAGGCAGTGGACTGTAAGCGCCATATAGTTGTTGCCAATATCAAGAAGGCGCAGTTTAAAAGGATGACCAACTATTGCAGAGATGATGATGTTGAGAGTAGAGGGATGCTTAGCATAGTGTGTGCTGTGAGGAGTGTGTGGCGACTCACTCTCTGTGTGATGTGTAATGAACTGTAGGTTTATAAGCTCTCATTATTAGTTGACACTTATGTCATGAAGCTTGTAGCATGTTGAATCTTGCAAATGTGGATTTGTACTGGGTATCAATTTTGTGTTACTCTGTACTTGTTTGAAATGAAATCGAGAACACACTTGCCATTACTTTTCTCTTCTCTGTGACACATGTTATTCTGGGATGTCTAAGTGGGTTGTGTTTTTTCTTAATTGTACATGTTGTGTAAGAGAGAGTGAGTGTGACATGCAAAGGAGTGATGCAGAATAAGAGCTGGGAAACACTATGCATGAGCTTGTCCAGTTGCGCGGAGTCTGGAATGTTTCCCATGACCATGTAGGGCTGGTGTTTTGAATCCATAATTTTTGACGGGAGTCTACACATCTCCCACAACATTGCATGACTAGTCTGATACATTAGACTATTGTCCTAACATTTTGATGTTAGGGAAAATAATGAGAAACACTTGGCAATCTTATTGGGGACAAGACCTTTGTTGGGAAGAAACCTCTACTGGGAACAAGCTCTGCTAGTTAGCACTCTACACCAGTAAACAAGGGAGAGTACGAATCCATTTCAAGAAAATCCACGTGGAAACCACAAGATGAAATGAATTTTCCGAAAAAGTTAATATAAAGAGCTTTTCACCACACAACCCAACCATATTCAAGCATGTTTTATGTGTGTTCATGAATCTAAAGAGGATAAAAAGTAACTCCTTCCAAGAGAACCTCTAGGAAGCTTGCAACATGGAGAAATTTGCACCGTCATAATCAAGAAGACATTGCAGAAACATTTGCTAGTCCACATGATCAAGAGGTAGCATGAGAACTTAAGTACAATTTGGACCAAAAAAAGGAGTGCCAAGAGCAAGAAGCAGTGCACAATCAAGATCTTGAAGATTCAGAAAGGGTGGAGCAACCAAACCAAGAAGAGCCACCACAAGAAAACCCTCAAAATGGGTTCAAGTGAGCATGGGATCATTAGCTAAAAGTTTCCTGGTGTTCTCAAGTGATAAAGGGGAAGATGTAGATCGGCATGTGAGGAGGTTTGAGCAATACTAGAAAGTGCCAGACCTCGGGATTTAGAAGAACCAGAGCTGATTGAAATCCACAAAAATTTCTTCATGATTACCTTCAAGGAAAAAGCCACGGAGTGCGTGTCAAGATATCAGGACAACCATTTCCAGACTTATGAAGAAGTCATGATTGCCTTTCTTGGAAGATTTTGCAAGATAAATTTTGCAACTCAAATGACAAAGCTCCAACAAGAGGACATGGATGTGGAAGCTTGCGCAACAAAACTATTACGCTTGAGGCAGAGAGTAGTGGAACAAACCCGACCCTTGATACAAATTGTTGTTGATTGGCTTGTCCAAGGGCTTAAGCCAGACATCCATGGAATAATTAGCCCAATGCAAGCAAAAACTAAAGAAGTATTCGAGGAACTGGTGGAGCTGGACAAAAGGGTGAAAAAAAGAAGTCGGGAAAGGAGTCAAAAGAGAACACATAGGAAGAGCATCACCACTAAAGAAGATGCTTCAAGACACTCTTCATTGGACACTCCAATGGCAAAAAAGAAAGACAAAAAGAAGAAATCCGGGAAGCTACAAGAAAGTTCCATAGAGCTAATGCAGTAGGTGAAGCAGTTGCATGCAAGAAATAAAAAAAAGGCAAAGGTGCAGATTTTCGAAAGAATGTGTTATGTTCCCAATGCAAGCAGGAAAGTCACCTCAAGGAGGAATGTACTATAGCTCAAATTTGCTCTATTTGTAACATGTACAACCACAGTACATGAAATTGTAGGTACACCATGAAGAATAGAGCTGTGATGGTGAACATAGAGGGAGAAAAAGAATACCCCCTGGAATCGAAAGGTATGGGATTAGAGGTCGGAAAAATTTTGCAGGGAAAAGAGGCCAAGGAAGTTTCGGAGGAACCACTAACTTCACATACTACTAATGTCAATAGCTTGGACATACCAAACCAGAATGTGCCATGAAGAAAAAGCATAATGAAGAAAGACAAGAAGAATTGATGTAGCTCAAGGAGAATCCGCTAAGTGCCAACATGATTCAAGCACAGGACACGCAATTAGAGGTTCATAACAGCCTAGTAATGACAAGGACTAAGGCAAGTGAATTTGGTGTGGTGATAACTCCGCTTGGTGATCAGAACTCACCAAAGGCTATTAAGACAAGTCTAGACTAGGAACAATAGGAGAAGGTGAGAATTCAAACTGCTAGGGAAATAGAAAGAAGGAGAGGAAATTAAAAGGAGGTAGACTCAAGAGAAATCACCGTAGATTTTTTGGAAGCAAGTGGAAGAAAGCATGCGGAGCACTTTGACAAGGAGTGCCTGGAAGAAAACCCCAAAAAATGCTAACTGACTGAAAACAAATGTGATGTCAATGCTGTTGGATAGAGAGGTTTGGCTAAAACAAGTATTAGATTGATGAAGGCTCTGATCTTCCCCTCGCTCAACTTCTTTTATTCTAATAGGTCCTTTCCACCATGGCAATCTTTTGCTACATCTCCTTGTTTTGTTGTGTCATCATCTGTGATTTTCTCTCTAATCTTTGGCTTAAGTTGTGGCATTCATTAGCATTCCATGTTGTTTATGGTTCAGGGCACATATCTCATTGGTTGTGCTCTGGGCCTCTGTCTCATACTCCTCCATTGAAGAGAGACCTTGAGAGGATGTATTGGGCCATGGACATCAACCCTCTGTTTATATGCAGAGGGTTGTTTTGGGCCATGGACATCAGCCCTCTGTTTATATGCAGTTGATGGTTGGGGAGAGTTGTGCTGGAACTCTCCAGGTAGCTTTAAAATGTGGCTTGGGCCTTCCTACACCTTCTTTGCTAGAGTCGCCACCCAAGGTAGTAGTTTTGCTGGTATGACAACTTGTGTTCTTGTGGATAGCTTTCCCTTTTGAGCTGCTTCTTCTCTCCTCTTCTCCTCTTCTTTCTCTTTCCTTCTCTTTTCTTATTCCTCCTTTTTCTTTTTCTCTTCTTCAAACTTCTTCTTCTTTTCGGCTTCGGCAGTGGCTTTCTGCTTCTGTCTCTCCTCTAGCTTCCTTTTTTTTTCTTCCTCTGCTTTCTGTTTCTTGACCTCTTTCGGGTCAGGAAGAATCTCTTCATCTATTTTGTGTTTTTGTTTCTTGCTGGATTTCTGGGTAATCTTCTGCCATTCCTCCTCATCATCTATGTCATCTGCAAATGAAATGAAAGTCACATTGGCAGCTTTCAAGGATCCTCTAGCTTCCTTATGTTGTTGTGTGACGTAGACTTCTCTTGTCCGATGATCCACCAAGATGGTAGCCTAAGTAATCACCCTTAGGTGTGCATCTACTACTGTGGGCTATTTTTCCTTGGCCGAGGCCGCTTCCCTCTTCGCAAGATTTTCTTTGTGAATGGCGGCTGAGTTATTTTTTCTCCTGCTTTTGGTGCTTTGAGTACTCTGCAGCTTTTATTGGACCTATCCTCCATCTTGCCCATGAACATGATGTTCTGCAAGAAAAAGATGAATTGTTACTGTCGGGTTTCATCCGCCACGTCCTTCACCTCGTGCATGTTTCTAGTTTTTGGAATTTATTCTTCCACCCTCGGGTTCAAGTTTGTGTCCACCATTGCTCTATCCATTGACAATCCCAGTTCATGATGCACTGCAAGCTATGAAAGTTTTATGGGCTCCTTCTTGTCTATGTGCATAGTGTTGGTCTCCAGAAATCAATTTATAATTTCATGTAGCTTCTCCCACTAGTGCTCCGACAGTTTTTCAAACCCACACTTTTTTGCCCACTCCTGAGGTTCTTTCTTGTCATCTCAGGGATGATCATGGGCATGCAAGAGGATTTTCTAAGGCCTTTTGTCTAGCCTCAGAGACTTGTTGATCTTTGGCATGCCATTGTCTTCTGAGAGAGTGCTACAAATGGGTGAAATCGTTGTGAGCAAGATGGAAGATTGTGAATCTGTGTTTAGACTCATTGTGTTATTTTTTGCAATGTTTTCTCTTGTTCATTTTCTTTTTTGGGGCCTTGTCATTTTTAGCTTCCCAATTTTCGAGGTGATATGACCCTTGATTCATATCATGCCCATCGTGTGGGCTTAATGGTATTAAACGTATTCTTGCTATCTTCTCGTCTTCCCGTTGTGAGTAGAGTTTTAATGAATTTGTTACACTTGTCCTCCATGCAATTTCTTATGCTGACATCATGGCGTTTTGAGTTGTTGACGTGGATTGGGATGACACACTTGGTCACTTGATTGTTTACCATCCCCTAGCTTTGATTGGTTGCAAAGATATGAGGTTTTGCGGTCTGGCCACTCTTGCAGATTGGCCACCCCTCTATGGCTTTGTGGTTTTTTGATGTTTTTGCATCCACCTCCACTAGTGAGATCATGCCATAGCATATGCTCTGCTCCTGATCTTTTGCTTCTTCTTTCAGTGTAGTTACCACACCAGTTGGACCTTGTATTTTCTCATCCTAAAGTCATTTACTATCTTTAACACCATATTGGGAAATATGGGAATTTCCCAGTAGTTTGGGACACGTGGTCAAATCTTTGGATTAATCATAACTTGAACACCGTTACTCCAAATTGAGTGCTCTATATCTCACTAGATTCCATTTTCCAAGCACTTTCCAACAATAGGTCACATGATATGGTTTTGAGAAACTTATAGGAATGTTATCCAGGTCCCACCTTTTTAGTATTCAAAAAATAGGACTTGGGAAATTCCCAAACTCACGAATATAGTGTTCTTTGGAAAAGGTGTATCATCCAAGTTTTCTAAGGCAAAGGCATTCTGGTTGATTAGGTCTTTTACTATGAATGGTCCTATCCACCGTATTTTGAATTTTCCAGGGTGATGTCCCAGCTTGGAATTGTAGAACAATACAAGATCTCCTTTCTCAAAAATCATGTGCTTGAGATGCCTATCAGACTAAGCCTTTCTTTTGCGTTGCACAATCTCCGCCTTTAGAGAGCTTATTTGCCTTCCTTTCTCTTAAGTCTAGGAGTTCCTGTATTCTATGCTCTTGGGATTCTTTCATTGGCATCTTCTCTTGAATGGCCACTCTGAGAGTGGGTACCACTAATTCCATAGGTATAGCTTCTTCCAATCCATAAACCATCTTGAACAGTGTTTGCCCAGTTGAGACTTCGTAGGATGTGCAATGCTCCAAGGACTCTTCAATTGGCAGCTTCTCTTGAATGGCCACTCTCAGAGTGGCTACCACAAATTCCATAGGCAAAACTTCTTTCAATCCATAAACTAGCTTGAACGGTATTTGCCCACTTGAGACTTTGTAGGATCTGCAGAATGCCTATAGGGTAGCATCTAGCTTCTGGTTCCAATTGTTAGCATTTATAATTTTCTTTAAAATTTTGGCTAGAACTTTGTTGGTTGATTTTGAATGGTCGTTGCATTGCTAGTAGTAGGTTGAGGACTTGTTGTGAGATTGATCAGGTATATCTTCATTAACCCTTTCATTACTTTGTTCATGAAATGTGTGTCCTGGTCATCACTGACTATTTCCACCAACAACCCATGCCTAGCAATGATGTCATTGAAGAGGAACTTCACCACCTCTTCTGCGGAGTTGCTTTTTACAGCTTTAGCTTCCAGCCACTTGGTAAATTAGTCATTATCCACAATCATGTACTCAAATCTGCTACCTTTTGTGGGTGGCTTGATAGGTCCAACAAAATCCAATCCCCACTTCATGAATGGAGATAACGGCAGTATAGGTGATATGGACAATCTATCGGAATCTTTGGGTTGACTCATTTGCTGACAGACATCATAGTTCTTTGCATCATTGCTGGCATCCCTCATGACATTTGGCCACCACACAGGCTTGCTTGTAAAATTTTTTGGGTTCTAATTTCTCTGCCCATGTGTCCTCCGGTGATACCACAGTGTGCTTCTCTTAACATTGCTTGCTGCTCATGATCCCGGACATATCTACATAGGATCTGGTCTATGCCTCTTTTGTAGAGCTGCCCAGTAATCATGGTGAAATTTTTACTTCTTGAGGAAATTCTCTTCTTCCTATCAGCCGTATACCTTTCTAGAAAAGATCCATCTTCTAGAAACTACATCATGTCATAATACTAGTTTTCTTCCCCTTTCGTTGTTGCTATTGTGAATAAGTTGGTATCTGGGAGTTGATCTTCTACACCCTTCATGGTAGGTTCTCTGGAATCTAGTCTGGACAAAAAGTCTACCACTGCATTTTCTTTTTTGGATGTGTGTTGGATGGTGAACTCAAATTCTTGAAGTAGGACCATCCATATTGTCAATTTTCCCACCAGAAAAGCTTTGTTCACCAGATAAATGAGGGCTTGATGGTGCACATGCAAAACAAATTTCTTTCCCATGATATAGTGTGAAACTTGTTCGCAGCGTAGATCATTGAAAAGGCTTTACACTTTGGTGTGATGTAGTTACTTTCTGTCCTTGTTGTGAGGGCTTTGCTGGCATAATGGATGGATTGTGTATAACCTTTTTGCTTTTCCTGCATCAGTGTGCTGCCCACTACTTTATCTGAAGCATCTATATAAACATGGAACATTAGATTCCATTCTAGATTGATCATCATCATCACTAGTGTAGATGACACCATGCTCTACAACTAATGGAATGCCTTGTGACACTCATCAGGACTCCATTCATACTTTGCATCCTTCTTAGTAACTGCATATAATGGGTAAGCTACATGTGCTAGATATTTCAAAAATCTAGCATGCCACCACCTTACCAAGGAGTCTTTCAAGATGTTAATGTTCTGGGGATCATACATTTAGGATATAGCCTCCACCTTAGCCGGATCTATAGCCAATCCTTGGGCTGACACAGTGTGTCCTAACAGTGTTCCGAGTTCTACTACAAAAGCACACTTGGTCGGATTTAACTTTTACCTTGTATCTTTACAAACATAGCCTTAAATGATAGACGTGCTTTGCCTTATCTCCAAACACGGTGAAATCATCCACAAGAGCTTTATGAAGTCCACCAAGTAGTCATAGAAGCTTTCCTGCACCATTGTCTAGAAGGTAGTAGGTGCATTTTTAAAGCCAAACATCATAACAATTGCTACAAAGATATCCCATTCAGTGATGAATGTGGTCTTCTCCCAATCTTCCGGAGCCATCTTCACCTGGTTGTACCCATTGAAACCATCTAAAAAATAATACATCTCCTTTTCGACTATCTCATCCATCAAGGAGTCCATGAATGGAAGTAGAAAAATATCTAAGTTGGTTGCGGCATTTAGCTTGCGGTAGTCCACAAACTCTGATTTTCATATTCTTTTTAAGATTTACTACAATCAGGGATATCGAGCATTCAATCTGTACCTTTGATGTCTGATAGGTGTAACTGCCACTTTTAAGTTGAGGCTGTGCTGGAAGAATTTAGTGTCGATGCCCTCCATGTCTTTATATGACTACGCAAAGACATTTTGGTATTGCTTTAGCAAGGACACCAACTCCTATTTGAGTTCTTATTTCAATTTGAGGTTGTTCTTCACATGCTTTTCATCTTTTCCATCTCCTAGATTTACCTCGTGTAGTTTGTACTGCTTACATTTGTGGCATTGTTTTCCTGGTTCTCCTTTTGCTGTTGCACCCAATCTCGGATTTCTTGCATCTCTTCTTGTTGCTACAGATTTTGGATCCATTTAAAGTCTACCGAGGGTTTCTCCTATAAGGTTTTTCTCAATTTTGGCCACTCATTATCTCTAGATGCTGGGGGCTCTTCGTCTTGTATATTGATGCATTTGGGGGTTTCTTCCTCTACTGAGTGCTTCAGTTCTTTACTCAGTCCTTCAATGCATGTCATCAAGATTTTGGCCTTAAATTTTGTACATAAGTCCAACACTTGTGTCGATCGAACCTGTCTATCCAGCAACATTGACATTACATGGATTTGTAACCAGTCAACATTCTTCTGGCTTTCTTCCAGGCATTCCTTATTGAGGTGCTCTGCATGCTTGCTTCCACTTGATTCCGGAAGATTTGCAATGATTTTGCATGAGCTATCCTCCTTTTTCTTACCTTGTCTTCTCTCTATTTTCTTAGTAGTTTGAATCCTCAACTTTTCCTGTTGTTCCCAGTCCACAATTGTCTTCTTGCGGGTTGGGAATGATTTTGGATTATGTAGCAGAGTTAGCACTACACAAGATGCATTAGCTTTAGCCCTTGTGATTGTCAAGATGTCATGCACCTCCCTTCGCATGTCATATGCATGCATCATGTTGACGCTTGATGGATTTTCTGAGTTTTGCATCAGTTTTGCTTGTCTTTCTTCATCATGCTTTTTTCCCATTGCACATTCGGCTTTGGTGTGTCCTGGTTGTTGACAATAGTAGCAAGTGAAGGTCTAGAACCATGCCTCTCCTTCTTGAATAATTTTGACGGTCTCTATTTTCATACCTTTCCTTTTGACGGTCTCTATTTTCACGGTCTCTATTTTCATACCTTTCCTCTCCTCCCATGGTGTTCACCATGGGAGCTCTATTTTTCATGTTGTACCTGCAATTCCATGTACTATGATTACACATATTACAAATGGTACAAGTTGGTGGTACAATGCATTCCTCCCTGAGGTGTCCTTTCTGTTGGCATTGGGAATAGAACACATTTTTGCATAAATATGAGTCTCCTCTTTTTCCTGTCTTACATGAGTTGTTTTACGTGCAACATTAATTCTCTGGTGCTTGCTTGTACCTTCTTGGTTTTCTTCTTTTTGTTTTTCTTTTTCTTTACTGCCACTAGAGTGTCTTGCAAGGAGTCTCTTGAATCGTCCTCTTCACTGGTGACACTCTTCTTGGGCTTCCTCTTTTGACTTTTTTCTCGACTTCTTTTTTTTTGCAATTTTGGCCAACTTAACTAGTTCTTTGAACTCTTCTTCAGTTTTTGCTTGCTTTGTGCTTAGTGCTACATGGAAATCCGGATTAAGCCCTTGGACAAACCAATCAGTAACAATTTGAATTGAGGGTCAGATTTGTTCCGCCACTCTCTTTCTCAAACTTAGCAGCTTTGTTGCATAAGCTTCCACATCCATATCCTCTTGATGGAGCTCTCTCATTTGATCATAGAGTTGAGCTCTAGACTTTATCTTGCGGAATCTTCCAAGAAAAGCAGTCATCACCTCTTCATAGGTCAGGAAATGGTTTTCTTGAAATCTTAACACCCACTCCATGGTTCTGTCTTTGAAGGTATTCATGAAAGCATCTTTGCAGATTTCACTCAGCTCTAGCTCTTCTACATCCCGAGGTCTAGCCACTTTGTAGTATTGCTCAAACCTCTTGACATGCAGATCTACATCTTACCCTTTCTCTCTTGAGAATACTGTGAAATTTTTAGCTAATAATGGCATGGATCCCTTAACACCTTTTTCGAGGGTATTGTTGTGATTAATCTTCTTTGTTTTGTTACTCCACCCTTCTGGGCACTCCGTACCTGAACTGTGTCCGGCTTCTCACTCTTGGCACTCCTTTTCTTGGTTCAAATTGTGGCTAAATTTTGACACTTCCTCTTGCTCGTGTAGGGTTGCAGACATTTTTGCACTGACTTCTTGACACTAATGGTGCGAGAGGCACTCCCAGTTGTGAGCTTCCTAGAGGGTCTCTTGGAAGGAATTACTTGTCACCATCCTTAAATTCATGAACATGTGGAAAGCATGTCAGAATCTGGTTGGGTTGTGTGGTGAAAGGCTCTCTGCATTGAACTTTTCGGATAGTTACTTCCATGCTATGGTTTCTCAGCAGACTTGTTTTAAGTGGACCCACACTTTCCTTTGCTTGAAGGTGGAGAATGCTACCCAGCACAGGTTTTTCCTAGCAAAATGTTTTTTTTCCTAGCAAAATTGCTAGGTGTTTCTTGCTTATTTGCATCTCACAACAAAGCCAAATGATAAGACAGCAGTCTGGGGTAACAGACAAGTCATGCAATGCCATGGAAGACATGCAATCTCCCACCAAAGTTTCTGCATACGAACACCAAATCTCAACTGGTCACAAGGACACATAACACCACTCTATTGATGAGGAAACCTTCACTCTCAGTCTCTTATTTCTCACTCCCCATCTCTCCACTAAATATCTCACTCTCTCCTACACATACACAACATATTCAGTAAAATAGATACAATGCGTAGTTAATCCACATATTCTATCCTTATCTGTAGCGATTAGTTATCCTTTTATGCTGAGACTTCTTGTTCATTAGGGGAAGGTTGAGGTCTATAGGGGCCCTTTAAGATGCCATGTGATTAAAAGGTTATTAAGAAAAGAGCCAATCGTGTGATGTCATGTATACAAAAATGTTGGGTGATTAAAGGTGGTCAAAAGATTCTCTAGAAGATGCCTTTTTGTACTTTTCATTTTCAAAAAGTGGAGGAGAAAGTTTTTGAAATTTCGAACGTCCATAACTTCTACATATGAACTCAAAATTTGTTGGAGATTACAGATCCATAATCTAATCGTCGAGCTCTTTCCATCGATATGTCACATGATATAGTTTTGCTCGCTCGATTTCAAATTCAATTTTGGCAGAAAACTTTGAAATTCAAACTTCTAGCCGTTTGAAGAACAAGAAGGTATCCAAAGTCAAAGAAACTTAAAGTTTTAACAAAAAGTCATTAAAATCATAATAGGACAGCTTAAAGGGTCCCTATAGACCTCAACCTTCCCCTAATGCTTGGAAACAACTCTGTGGTGGTTATAGTTCACCACCTCCATACGTACGATACCAAGGTGGTGGTGCTCATGATGTGTGGAGTGGGTTGGATGCGCCTTCTGTCACCACTAAGCTACTGGGCACAACAGCGATGCATAAGGGCTTATAATACTTTTTAGACAAGCAAGGTGGATAGTGTCCCTTTTGCATGATAGCTTCTGAGGACTTTCCACACACTCCCCACTATTAAAGCCAAAGGTAACTTCTCTTTTACAAGAGAAGGATAGTGAAAAGATCGAGGGATCCTCCACCACTATAACTACCTACCACTCTTAACTTGACTTAAAAACATTCTAGATGGTCTACAATAATGCCCTATATCTCTATGCATAAGCCTATTAAACCCTAAACCCCGCACCCAAGGATTCAATAAACATGAGGTTGCATGAACAAGAGAGCTTGCCTCGATAATGTCAAGGCAAAGGAGAAAAAGACAACACAAGAATGCTCTAACATATGAATGCTAAAAGCTTTAATAAACGAGACATGTGATATTAGAACATTGTTGAGACCTTCTACAATATTGTTCAGACAAGCAAGATGGACAATGCCCCTTTTAGATGATAGATTCTGAGGACTTTTCACATGCTCCCCACTATTAAAGACAAAGGTAAGTTCTCTTTTACAAGATCAGGATAGTGAAAAGATCGAGGGATCCCCCTCCACTATCACCACCTACTCGCAGCTAGCTTGACTTAAAAAACATTCTAGATGGCCAATAATGATGCCCCATATCTCTATAAATATGTCTGAATCCTAGACCCAACATGAGGTTGCATGAATAAGAGAGCTTACCTTGACAATGTGAGCCAAAGGAGAGGATAACAATGTAAGATCTACAAAATAGAACATGAGAAAAAGTGATTAGTTACACATTTAATCTTCATGCATGCATAGCCTATACATAAGGCTTTTGCATAAGCATATGCATAAGGGCTTATGCATAGGCTATGCATGCATGAAGATTAAATGTGTAACTAATCACGACGCTAGCCTTATGCATATTCTTATGCAATAGCCTATTACATAAGGGCTTATGCATAAACCCCAAACCCCAAGCCTATGCATAGACCCTAAACCCTAAGTCTATCGCACAAGGTCTTATCCATAAGCCTAGGCATAAGGGTTATGCATAAGCCTATTGCATAAGCATTAGGGAAATTATGAGCTCATTTTGCCAGCCATCTACGGAGTTTTATGCTCTTTCTCTCTCTAAAAAATGGGGCCACGGTGAAATTTGAGCACATGATTCCCAATTTTTTTGGAATTGGTAGATTTAGAATATACTTTTCAAGATCTTTCCAATGATATATAACATGATGGAGTTCTAACATATGATAATGAAACTCCCCAAAAAGTGGTTTTTAAAATGATGATGTGGCATGTAACATTACATTTTGGTATCTTAAATCTTGTTTGTGGTGTATCTTGAACATTACTACTTAAAATTTGTTGGAGATTATATATTTAAAATCTACTCATCGTAAGCTTCTCAATGATTCGTCCCATGGAGGGGTTTTAACATAAGATTGATAAGGCTCACCATGGCCTCATTTTTTAGAGAGAGAAAGAGCATGAAACTCCTTAGAGGGCCCCAAAATGAGCTTTCCTAATGGGCTTGTGCATAAGCCTAAATCCTTAGCCTACTGTATAAGGGCTTATGCATAAGCCTATTACATAAGTGTTTATGCATAAGGCTATTGACCTAACTCAAATCTGTTGGAGATGGAGGCGATAGCATGAGAGAGATGAGAGAGAAGCACACGAGACACAAGATTGAATCCCCAAAGTGTGCTCAATATACACGAGAGATTGATCATATATAGAGGAGACCCATCTATATATAGAGCACATCTATATATATAGTTCCAACACCCCCGCTCAAATAAGGGTCTCTAACTATGGATGAAAAAACCCTTGGGGGCTCAAGGGAAAAACCCACAGCTCTATATACACCTACCGTTATATTAAATTATTTCAAGTTACAAAAGAATTGTTCAAAGGAGCTACATCACTCCCAAATATACAATGGTGGCCACAAAGAGTCACTTGAAAGATATAAAACATCTTGAAAGAATTTGTGTCATCGGCTTGAGTTCAACTTTTCTGTGAGTCATCAATTGAATATGACTTCTGCTTGTTATGACCTAGAATCATCGGCTTGAGTTCAACTTTTCTGTGAGTCATCAATTGAATACGACTTCTGCTTGTTATGACCTAGAAGCATCATAAACTCAAAACAAAGAATCCACGTAAAGTGTTATGGAAAGATTATGAATGTGAAATGCAATCACAATGTCGTAAGAGACGGTTCGCAACGCCGCTCTCAAGACAACATAGATACAAACGGTATGTAGGTACGGACATAAATTACAGAAACAACTAAATGATTTATAGCTACAACTAAATGATAAAATAGATTCACTCATTGTCTTTGATATGTCTTTGTATTCTCTTTAAATTCAAGCAACATAGTCTGTAATCTCATTGTCTTTGTGATATGTCTTTACCTCCTCTTCAGATCTGGGCAGCATAATCTATAATATCATAAACTCAATAGAAAGTTGTATAATTATGTTATATACAAAATATCACAACATAAGCACAATGCCATAAGAGACGGGTCATGATGCCGCTCTATGGACAACATAGATACAAATGATATGATTACCAAGGCACCAAAATTACAAACTCACCAAACCTATCAGAATCACCGAGGCTTGCATGCTTAAAATAATAATTGTCAAGTCCGTGAGACTGGTTGTAATGTAACAAGAAAAAGTAGAACACATGGCACCTTTATCTATATCTTGCAAAGGCTCCCGAGAAATAGTTGCATGTTTACAAAGCCTCTCGAGCAATAGCAGCATGCTAAGCATCAATAAAGTTCTCTTTACACACAAGACAAACTTCCTCGAAGCCATAGAAAGAACAAAAACACAACTTCCTTGTGAGAACAATCAAACGAGAGATCAACATCACCGCCAAGATGACCATGAGCAAGTAACTGTAACGATTCTGAAGTCATGATATAAAACGATCAGATCATCACTGAGAGGACCATGAGCAAGGAACTATAACAATTCTTAAGTCATGAGATAAAAGGATAATGAGATCATTACCGAGATGACCATGAGCACATAACTATACTCTTGTACCAAAGATTAGAGAATACGAAACAAATTCAAACAAACATTATGAGATCTAAATAATGAGATCATCACACTGAGATGACCATGAGCAAGTCTGTAACGATTCTGAAGTCATGAGTTAAAACAATCAAATCATCACCGAGATGACCACAAGCAAGTAACTATAATGATTCCTAAGTCATGAGTTAAAATGATCAAATCATCACCGAGATTTGGTAAGAGAATCTGGTTACTTGGAGAAGTTGACTTGGAAGATTGACCTATCAATAAACACTAAAATAGAAAATGACACTCATTCTAGTTAGTAAGTCATATCTTTGCCATGGGAAAAATCTATAACATAAGATCAAACCTTCAATAAGTGAGTCAAGATAATGAGACAACTATAACTTGGATCAAACATCTAGGATGACATGATATGAAAGTAAACCTCATAAGATGAGAGGACGAGAAATCAAACCTCTAACGTCCATAGGTAGGATGACTAGACATGATGAAAAAGCAAACCTCTGACATGAAACAATAATTAGGATGTAGACACCTCTGACGGGACGAAAAAGCAAACCTCTGACATGACGTACTTGAAAGTAAACCTCATAAGATGATAGGCCGAGAAATCAAACATGTGACATTCACAATCGGGATAGTAAACCTCATAAGATGACGAAACGAGAAATCAAACCTTTGACATCCGCAGGCAGCATGTAGCCAGGATGACATGATGTGAACATAAACCTCATAAGTTGATAGGACGAGAAATCAAACCTTTGACGAGAAGAGAAATCAAACCTCTGACATGTAGTCAGGATGACATGACGTGAATGTAAACCTCGTAAGATGATGGGACGAGAAATCAAACCTCTCGGGAAATATGCTTGACGGAATTTCTTGTTACTTGCCATAGATTGAATTCCAAGACTTGGCCACCATTGATTAGTCACATAAGGATATAGACCATCATTCTGATCATGAAAAGAGCTGCTACTGACCTGTCCTCTCTCATGGCAAGAAAAGATCACCCATATAGCCATTTAGACCTGCATGGTTGCATTGTCGACCACAAAAGACATTGATGGACTTAAATAAACCTAGTCAATCTGAAGAGCCAAAGCCAAGGCACGGTGCATCCACCAATAACCATGGCATCATGGTAACAATCCGGAAACTTAGTCAACCATCATTCACGAAACATGTAACCATCATCACGGAACAACACCATGGCATCATGGATACAATCCATGGAAACGTAGTCAACCATCATTCACGAAACATGTAACCATCATCACGGAACAACACCATGGCATCATGGATAAAATCCATGGAAACACAATCAACCAATATAGATTATGTTGGAACTATATATATAGATGTGCTTTATGTATATAGATGTGCTCTATATATATAGTTCCAACAGGTTAGCCAAGTAAACCAACATCAACGAAACATGTATCTTGGAATGACCAACATCAACGAAACATATAGCTTGGAATGACCAACATCAACGAAACATATAACCATCACCATGGAACAACGATCCATGGAAACATAGTCAACCATCATCGAGGAAACATGTAACCATCATCATGGAAACATAGTCAACCATCATCGAGGAAACATGTAACCATCATCATGGAACAACACCATGGCATCATGGATACAATTCATGGAAACATAGTCAACCATCATTCACGAAACATGGAACCATCATCATGGAACAACACCATGGAATCATGGATACAATCCATGGAAACGTAGTCAACCATCATCTACGAAACATGTAACCATCATCACGGAACAACACCATGGCATCATGGATACAATCCATGGAAACGTAGTCAACCATCATCTACGAAACATGTAACCATCATCACGGAACAACACCATGGCATCATGGATACAATCCATGGAAATGTAGTCAACCATCATCTACGAAACATGTAACAATTATCATGGAACAACACCATGGCATCATGGATACAATCGATGGAAACATGATCAAACAATATAGATTAGCCAAGTCGTGTTACATGGTTGTCCTAGTCCACAAACTTGCCTTTCTGGAGAATCGAACTCAAGGCTAGTTAAAGCATCGGTTGATAAAGGAGAGAATAGTTCCAGCACTTTCTGATAGTAGTTATGCCATATTTCACCACCCATCACCATCCTTTGTGCAACTTTTCTCAAATATTGATGTATGAGGTTCTGCATAAGATACTAAAGACCCCTCGCATGGAACTCATGGGTTACCCAATCACGCACACTATTGAACTTGTGCTGACCCGTGTGCATCATCACGCGCTTATAGATGTTTCGTTGATGTTGGTTCACTTGGCTAATCTGTTGGAACTATATATATAAAGCACATCTATATACATAGAGCACATCTATATATATAGTTCCAACAAAATCCTTGGCACCCAAGGTGCAAAAGCACAAAGAGAAGAAGCATAAACAAAGAATAGAAAAAGAGGGCTTTGAGAAGTTAGTTGTTCACTTGAATAAACCTAAAAAAAAGAAACATAATAAATCAAAAAGTTAGTTCATTTTAACATAGTAGCAAAAAAAGAGAAGATTCTGAAGAGGAAAAAGAGGTGAGTACGTTGAACCCTATTCCTAATGCATAAGTGATTGAAAGACATTGGTTTACGTTTTCCTTATCTTAGCTTTGCGCATAGAATGCTTTTATTAAATAGCTTGATGGAGAGATCTCTAGCCCTAGCTCTATGCATAAGCTTCAATATCTTTGTCTAAGTGTAAGACTTATGCATAGAGATTGAGCATAGGCCTTATCTATAAGCCAGAAGCATAGGCCTTATGTGTAAATCTTGCATAGAGGTAAACCTAATCAAGAGGCTACATAGGCTTCTTACAATGGCTATGCATAGGCTTCTTGCAAGCTCGAGCATAGGCCTTAAGCATAGCCTTATGCAAAAGACTTAAGCATAGGCTTAATAATAAGCTTATGCATAAAGCTGAATGCATGTATATAGCTTGATGCATAGAGCCTACATGGAGCTAGATGCAAGAGCTAGATGCATCAAGCATGTATGCAAGAAGCATGCATAGATCTAGATGCATTAAGCATGTATGCATAGAGCTTGATGCATAGAGATTTCATAGAGTTAAAAACCTAAGCAAGAGCTTGTAAGGCTATGTGTAAAAGCTTGCATAGTGGTAAACCTAAGGAAGAGCTTGCAAGAAGCCTATGTAAGCTCTATGCATGAGATTCTTGCATAAGCTTTATACAAGGAAAGAAGTCTATAAAACATGCTTTATCTATCCACCTCCCCATCTTGGGGCCTCTTGTATACAAGTAAAAAAATAAAAAAAATAACAAAAGCACCAAGGATTTACGGTCCATACCTAGAAGTGAAGAGATTGTGTAAAGATAGGCAAACCTACGAATACACACAACACAAGCAAACCAAAAAGCAAACCATACCATTGATAGTGCTTGGGAAGGAAAAGGAAACAAAGTGCCTTGAAGCTTCAATCTCTTTGCATTAGAAGAGAAAGGTGAACGGCTACTTGGAATCTAAGCAAATTAGAAGCTGCAAAACAAACATACAATTAGATCCTGCATATTAGAGAGACACACATAAAAAAATGAAACAAGATAGGGATGGGAGAAGAGAGAGGAGAGAAACTCCTATTTTTTGGAGAGGACAAACAAAATTAGGGTTCAAAAATGCTAAAAGTGAGGCGTTGTAGTTCTGTTAATAATTCATAGTGTTGAAATAGTCGTCAAAATAGGTGTCGATACTGGCGTCGAAATAACCATTGAAAAAAGTGACCAAATACATGTCGATATAACGTGCTTTTGATGTAATTTACGACGGTTATTTCCACGGCCGCTTAAGTTCAATTTTTAATTCTAGTTCACATTTAAATTTTGATTTTTTTGGCGGTTCCACATCAGAAAAAATAAATTTCAACACGGTTTTTGATGCTTATACCAACTTTTATTTCGACACACTTTTTAACATTTGTTTCGACGTTCATTTTTGCCAGTTATTTTGACAATCATTTCGGCATTTTTTTCGACGTTTATATCGATGGGTATTTTGACAGCGCGACCATTGTGGAAAGTAAGCATTAGAAATGGGTCATCCTATAGTAGTGCATGATTTCAAGTTTTTATTTTTGATCCTTGAAAGTATGCATGCCTTTGATGATAGTTTTTCTGGTTGTCATAAAATCTTTGATCCTCAAGGATCAGAGCTGACCAAAATCAATAGTTGTCCAGAGTAGAAAAGCTATCCTAAGTAGGAATATTAGGAGCTTGCCAAGAAGATCATGAAAGCAAGAGTTTACACAGGGGACAATGAAGTATGGAGAAAGAACATATGCAGTTGCATTTGGGATGGTACATGAATGTACCATCTTTTGGGGGATGGCAATCAATAATGAAAGAACATATGCAGCTGCATTTGGGTTGGTACATGAATGTACCATCTTTTGTGGGATGGTAGTCCATAATGAAGTTTTTTTTAAAAACCTTTTTTTCTTTTTTAGAAATGTCTAGGGAATAGCAAATTTTCATTTTGAAAGTTCAAAGATTTTTTTTTTTGAAAACTTGATTGTATAAGAGGGGATGCCAAATCAAAATTTAGGGAAGTACGTGCAAGATCAAGCAAGATGATGGAGAAAGCCATGAAGACCTTAATGTTAAAAAGACAATGCAACATCCAAATCATAGAAGAATCCACTCAAATGAGAGAAGAAATTAGTAGAAAAAGAGTCACTTTGAAAGAGGCCACCCTTGCAAAAGAAGGAAAGAATCTCCAAGACAAGGTTCAAGAACCTTCTTGGACCATCCTAAACCTTACCTCTTTCAAGGCCTCAACCAACCTGTAGTGATTACAACTAACAACCCTTAATAAGCCTTACGTTGGGAGTTAGACTTCTCAGTTCAAAAAGTCTTTTTTGTATTCCCTATTTATATATAATATAGTATCTTCTTTTCGTATTTAAAAAATCTACTTTTTCCTTACCCCTCTCAACTTAAGAGTTTCTCAACATTCTAAGAAATTAGGGCCTTCTCCGATGCACCCACTTAACAAAGCCTAAATCATTAAATGGGCACCTATATAAAACAATTCTTTATATTCTCATGAATTATTACTGAGATAGTGATGATGCATTGGCCAATTTTTGCACTAAACTTTGTAACCATCTAGACGTTATCAAAATCATGGGTAATGCTTAAATTTGAATGTTTCACATGCCTTCAAAGCCATTTCAACCTTCAAAGTGGAAGACCAACCCAAAAATGTGGGTATCGAAAGAACGCCACTTAAGGAATTGTATTGAGAAACGGGTTTCAAAAATGCATAAATGAAGGCCAAGGGCATCTCTAGGCCTTCAAGTTGAAGGTCAGGGCATGCCTTCAAGTTTTAGCACTACATCTTACCTGAAACTAAAATAAGACATTATCAACATGACTTATTGTAGGTTAACTTTTCAAACATGCGCACAACCTCATTGGCTAAAGGAGTAAACTCTACATTTATCTCTAACCTTTTGCCCCATAAATCTCTACCATGGCTCTATTGTTATTATCAAAATCACAAGATCCTCTACAAATGCACATGACTTGTTAGCTTGTTGATGTGATAGCTTCATTCTTGTAGATGTAATCCTTCACTTTCTTCTACTATACATATGCATGCAATTTAATCCTCCTTAAATGCATTACATCTAAGATTTTCTATAACCATATCATTCCCTAGTTGCATTTTTGCTTGCTTTGAGTATCATGCCACACTACCTATATCAAAAAGAATTTCAAACCTAACCTCTATCCTCACACCTTTGAGCTTTGTACTTGACCTTGGTTATTTTTCCATCAGTGAGAATCCATTATCTACTTAAATATTCACTCTTGACCATCATAGAGATGGCCCTTGTCTAATTACAATAATACTATGAGGGACACTACCCAATACACTCTTGACCATCATAGAGATGGCCCTTGTCTAATTACATACAACAATACTATGAGGGACACTACCCAATACACTTACAAAAAAATCCACCAAAGTTCTACATCTCCTGACAACTCTTGATTCGGACACCTTTCTGATTCTGTCAGTTTCGAAACCTCTTCATACACTTTTTCTGATTTTGACAACTCTTGATTTGAACATCTTCTTGATTCAGACTATTCCTAAACCCTTTCAGATCCCTTCCCTTGATTCAAACTGATCTTGCTTCTGACGTTTTTAGACCTTAGCACCCGTTGCGTCAAATAGTTTTGGTTCAGTGAACTTTGGGCCTATCTCTTCCTTCTTCAATCAGTTGTGTTTCAATTAGCTTGCATTCAGCCACCTTTCTTTCTGATACTTATACCTTTAGTCTACTCTGATTCTGATAGTATTGATTCAGTTAGCACTAATCCAACCAACATTGATTCAAACACTTCCTCTTTCAATCAGCTCTCATCTTATCAGCTTGGTTTCTTTGCTTTCTTTAGTTAGCTATTTCTCTGATAGTAGTGATCCAGTCAACACTATTTCCTATCACTCTCCATTTTAGTAAGCTTTGATTCAGTCAACTTTGATTCAGTCAGCTCTCATTCTGAACACTAGTCTTGAATAGCTCCTAGTTTGAATGTATCCGACTCAAACGGACTAATATCTGATTGTAATTGATTCAAACTAACTTAGATCTGACAGTAATTGATTCAAACTGACTCAAATTTACCATTTCTTGATCCAAAACTAACCCAGATCTATCAACTCTTGACCCGAACAGCCTCTAATCTGTCAACTCCTTGACTAACAACTCCTCATTTAAAATTTTTCACCTGTACAACTTAAAATCTATCAAGTCTTCATTCAAACAATCCTTTATCTGATTAGTATTACTTTAGATAGCTCCTAATCTCACTGTTGCTGACCTTGATAGCCTATCTCCAATAGCATCTGATCAATTCCTTATGAGACATATTCTAATCTAAACAAAATCCTCACAACCTCTCGTAGAAGACAACTTTTGATCTGATTACCTTCTAGACTGCAGCCTATCCAGCCCGCGACTCTGGCAGCACTAACCTTGTTACATCATTACAGTTAGGGTGAACCACCTCAGACTTTAGACTCTATGATAATTTGTCATGGTGATGAATTGTGATTGATCATAATACACTATGGTTCTCTGTCCCGCAGGTTGAGCGAGCCTATTATGCGTGCGTCGCAGCCACAGTAATGCTGGATTGTCACCTCACCACCATGACGAAAAAAGCGACGCATCAATTCCACGATGCTATTTATGGCCTTGGCTCTCATAGAGGCCGTGGATTTCTAGAAAACCTTATTACATTTAGGTTTCTTGTAAGCCCTCATCACAATAGAGTTTGTTACAAACCCTATTACATACTGATGACTCCAAGAGAATGACTCCATACTGATGCTCATATCGATGTCTTAGACTAAGATTTTAATTTTTTCTCCTATCATCGATACTGTCGTCGGTTTAAGTGTTGGTAGAAGACCATCAATATAAATATCGGGAAAAGCGGGTGTCAATGCCAACGTTAGAAAAAGCATCGAAATAAGCATCGGTATATGTGTCAAGATGAGAATATACTGATGCACATATCAATGCTATTATAGAATCTGGTTAAAATCTATACATATTATGATGCCTTTACCTACTCTCTCTCTCCCTTTCTCTATATATGGTAGAATGTGGCAGATTGGGGTTGGCAACTCTTCCAACCATCCCAATCTATCTATCCCATTCTGCTATTGGTACCAGAACACGTAATCAAATTAGAGAGATTAAATGAAAGATATTTGAAAGCCAGGCATACTCTTACATATAAATACGATTATATTTTACTGAGAGTTGTTTATATTATTGTGTTACAAAAAATAGATCTAACTTGTTCTTAGAAAAAAACATTTGTAAAAAAAACCCTACCTATTTGTCATCATTCCTATTATCGGTTCCTTCTCCTTTCTCGTCATTGCGAGCTTCTTGTGGAATTCCTTAATAAATACAAGCAACCAAACCATCATTCCCATCATCGGTTTCTTTCCTTTTCTCATCATCGCAAGCCTCTTCTGGAATTTCTTACATAAATATAGAGAACCACACCATAAGTTACATAAATATAGGCAACCAAGCCGTAAGTTACATGCTACTAAACCATAAGTTACATGCTTGCAAACTAAGCTAGAAAACCATAAGTACCATGCGTGGAGTCTCAAGATCTGGAATTTCTTACATAAATATAGGCAACCAATAAGTCATAAAAATATAGGCAACTAAACCATAAGTCATATGCTTGTTGCAAACTAAATTATAAAGACATTATATTAACTATTTGACAACATAGATGCATTTAATTGGATGTCCTTTGTGACGGTCTCAAATGTAATCATAACTTAATCGTACAACTTAATCTAAGTAAACATTGAAAGTCACTTAATCATGTTATTTCTACATAGTACTACAACAAATCAATCCTCTCAAATAGTATCAAAGATTCTTAGCACATAAGAAAATAATCATAGAATTTTAGACAAACATTCACATAATATAAATCTTTACATGTACCAAAATTCACAAAAGTTTATGTTGATGGATCATATACTCCTAATCATATGTGTGAGAAGATGTTGATCCAAGACTTGAACGCCGAGTTCTTTCCTCATGGTAGACGCATTGCTATCGCTTGTGTTGAGACTATAGGCGGGCAATACTTGTGTAGTCTTGGCTTAAGACTCGTTTTGGACATACCGAGCTATTTTTGGACTGCTAATCATTATTGGTCCATTTGCAAGGTCTCTTCTTCCTTTTCTCTAGTAGCTTGGATTAGTATCTCTATTTCCTTCACTTCTTCTAATGTTCTACCATCAGGCATATACACTTGTGTAGGGGGTGATTTAATAGTCAAAGTTACAGCAGGTGTAATGAGAGTTTAATGGATAGGGATATCAACATAAACACTCCCTCCTTGTAATGATGAGACTACACCAAGTTCTCTCTAGAGTTTACCTAAACGCTTTCATCATGTGGTCTCTATGTAGTAAGATTTGGTTTAGAGGTAGCAGTTTAGACGGAATCTCTACTCAAGATAGCTAGCTACATGGTCAAAAATACTGATAGCTAGCTTTGATTGGTGAGGCCTAGTTAGGATTTTCACTTCTTGGGACTCAAGATCCTTCCATTGAATCCAAATAAAATGAAGAATCATTCTCACTTCTTGGTAGATCCTTGTATAATACTAAACTAGGTTCCGACTATTGAAGGTCTCGATGGACCTACTTTCCTCTAAATTGGCCTCCAAAATCTGCCCATACTGTAGGTATTTAGGATGTTTTAGACAAGTTTGATTTTTATTATTTTTAAATTTTTTTTGGATTGTCCAAATTTTTTTCAAAACACGTCTTTGGTGTTTCTTAATCCATATGATAGAGAAAACACTATACGTTTTTTGGGTCAGCCAAGAACTACACAAGAGCTAGCTCCCATAGTTAAGGAAGCTCCTTGTGGAAAAACACAAATTTTTGGGATGTTACATATGTCACATTAAAATGATCGCAACAGTCAAACATTTATTAGGCAAACTTGTGCTTGTACTTTTCGAAAAAAATCTACTCTTTGTGGCCCTTTTCTCTTTTTTAAAAATCTTCTTTTTAGTTTTTATTTCTTATTGTTTTATTTTTTACTTTCAACGCTTTTGGTATTTTTAGAATCTTTGACCTATGGACGTGCTTAAAAGCTGGTATGCATTGAATGCGCCCAGCCAATCCTAAATTATCTTAAATTGGTTAATATCTTGATTTGGATTTTTGTGACTCGTGGCCTAAAAGATGTTATGCATTAAATACAGCCAGCTAGTCAAAATGCCCCAAATTAGAAAAAGAACTATGGCTAATTAACTTGCGTATTTGCACTAATGCAAAATACAAAAACCTGCAAAAATACAAAGAATTATATGTTGTAAATCCTGTTCTAATTTTAGCTTTTTTTCCAATTTCGTCATGTGGAGTCAAAATTAGGGTTAAAAACTATGCTACAAAGCTGATTCTAAGTTCAATTCAACCAAATTCTTTCATTATATGCTCATTTGACTATTTTGTTTTTATTTTTAAAATGCAAAAATGTAAAAAAAAAGATAGTATAGAAAATCCAAAATTATAGAAACAATAGAAATTGTTATTATAAACATAAATTGAATACGAATTTGTAATGGAAAACACAAAAAATCAAGAAAACAAACACCTTTAGATTTGAATTCTTTCTTTTTTGCCATTCTTGAAAAAAAAAACTAGAAAAAAGAAACATAACAAAAATTAACCATACCTACACACGCATTCAAAATGCATTGTGTCTATGCTATGGCACTATTTCGTGATGGTGGTGCCACTTATGGAGGGCCCTTATGCTACGAGAAAGGCGTAAGGAAAGATAAAATGTCACGGGGCTTTGCCCAATGACACTTGGGAGCACAACTCCTCAATCGAGAAGCAAACCTACCATGGCCTACACACAAAATGCAAATGGGGTTTGCGTCACTCACTTCGTTGAATGCTAGTTGTTGGGATTCTCGTGGCTATCACCATTACAGGAGTACCTTGAGAGACCTCCACTCCACCATCGTCGTCGCTCTCCACCAATGGAAGATCGACCCTCCTCTCACACATACACAATGAGCATATAACAGCTCTAATTGGATCTCAATTGAATTAATAAAGAAGAAAGACTCAGAGAAGAAGAGCACTCTATTAGTTGCATAACGGAATGAGAGGTGAGAGTCATATTTTAGGTCTTGTAGGTGCCCTCTAGGGTTCACACTCTTGGGCAGCCAAAGTTAAAAACTTGGTCTTTGGGCTTATTTGGCCACTCTAGCTATTGTAAACTCTTATTATAGAGGTAGCACTCAACCTACAATCCCATGGTGTACCTTAGGGGTTGACGAGCACACTCATAAAATATACAATACATGGTTTTCTAGTGAATTTTGGCCATTCCAATGCTTGTGCCCCAAAAGAAGTGAAAACAATATGGTGGGACATCGACACCATAGAGGTCTCTGGAAAGGGTTAACAACTTCCAAGAAGGGAGATTGTACTTCACTACTATCACTAGCCATAGGGTCCATGATGTCAATTTGAGACCAAATGAATTGAGTGCATCCATACCCAATCTAAGTTGACGTGGCTCATCCTTGAGTTCTGTCTAGTCATCTTTTATGTGTTGCCATGCCAATGTATCCGTATAGGGACCCTCATGTGCCATTGCCAGAATGATTGTGTGCATGCCATGTCATGATTTTAGCACAATAGAATTGCACTAGAACATGTGTTGAATGCGGGGTATGATAGGAAAATCCCTCAACACCTTTTGAGAAATCATTGAATCTTGTAAATCACTTCACTGACTCTCCACATTCTAACAACGAATCAAGTAACTTTACACGGATTTTTTCCAGTATGAGATCGAGTGATGTTATGCTTCGAGTGGAAAAAACGAATCGAAGGCATGACCCAGAGAGTAAAATTGCATTGGCTAAACCCTAGTTTTAAATCTGAAACATAGACTTATGGGTTATTATTGACTTTGTATCCAATTGTTTACAAAAGAAAATGGATTAACACTACAATAAAATGAGGGTGTAGTAGCAAAAATAGCAGTGCTTTTATAACTAGAAGGGTAGGGAGATATTGGGTCCATTTCGCTGCTAAAAAAGCTGTTATTTTTGTTGTTTGCAACAAGGCATCAAAAATAGCAGCAAAATTTTACTACTATTGTCATAGAGATAGAATTGCGTGAAAAAAAACAAGCTAAGGCAGACAAGGGAGTCATCACAGGACTCCCCTGTCTGTCCCAGCTTTTTTTTAATACAAATATAGTAAAAGTAACACAATTTCATGTCTTTACAAATAAAAAAAAGGACAATTGCAATTCATGGTTGGTAAATGGTATAATTCTATTACAATACTTGGCAAAATTACATAAGTGTATGAGTCTAAAAAGGTCGTATACAAAATAAAGCATACTTAAAATCTATAGACTTAGGGGCTACATTAAGGGGGTCTACAAAATTTGTACATTGGAGGATTAGGTACTAGTGCAAAGATTTGGCCCCAACCCTTGGCTTGAGAATACTCACTAAGAGGGTGGGATAGCTTGGCTAGAGGATTAGCAAGCAAAGCTCTCCATCGACACTCAATTTTCATCGGCACAAAGATTAAATTGCTTCATTGGCTCAAAGGTTACATGCAATATGCTATTGGTCAATGTATGATGCAATGAGGATATAATTTCGATTCTATGGCCAAATGCCAAGGGAGCATTGATTGTTGGATTGAGTTCATTGGAAAACTTAAGATTTGGTCCCTAATACAAAGGATACCATGCAAAACAATTTTAAAAATTACATGAATGGATTGGATTGATGGAATTTGTGGACACACGTAAGTTTCTTTTTGATGCCAAAAGTTCTTGGAAGTCAGGGTGGAACATGTGCAACATGTGGAAGGCAAATGGATACCAAAAGAGCACTTGAGAAAAATTTACAAATTCACAAAACCCTAATTTAATAAAATCACATTAGGTGTGGTTTTATAAGCTCTTAGTACTCCCTTAAACCTCTCCATCTCGACACCATTTGGATCCCCAACTTGCCATTTTTCATTGGAGGTCAAACTTGGGCTTAGTCAGAAAAAAAAGTTATTTGGGACAAATGACATTAAATATGGATGCACAACATAAGGGCTTTCCAAAAATCCATAGTACACCCAAATCCGATGTCGTTTGGATTATCAAACCTAGATAGTTGACTTTGACTAAAAAGGTCAAAACAGAGTATATTTACACTTTGACTTTGGTCAACCCTCTTAGGAATAGTTAGTACTCCTTATCACATGCTCATACACCAAGTTTCATCTAAATCGGATGAGTTTTAAGTACCCTATAGCCTAATTTCTATTTTCAGCAGTGTTGTACAAACCCTAAAATAGAGAATATTAGGTCCTATCCAAAAAAATCTATTCTTGCATATTTGGATACTATGCAATAAGATCTATCCAGAGCCCTATATCATCAATTTCTTACACCATCTAAGCCTTCTACTAGCCATTTTCCATTTTCAACCACCATTATGCCAAGGGGGCGTCCATCAAAGCAAGAGATAGAACTTCGAGAGACAAGGGAAGACAAGGAAATGGTGAATGAAGATCATGTAGAGGTGATTGGTGAAGAGGATATAAATTTACAAGGTGACAACAACAATACAAATATGGCACATAGTTGGACCAAGTTTTACAAATTTGGCCAATACATTAAATCATTTGGGAGGAGAAAATGCACAAGTGATGCCCATTGTGACAAATGATATGTCACAAATGATGATGATGATGAGAAGCATGATGGAAATCATGATGCAACCACTTATGGAAACCATGATACAACCCATTTTTAAAGAGATTACAGGCATGCGTGTTGAGATAAAGAGCAAGGATGAAGATAAGGGTGGACCATCTCACAATGTTCGACAAGCTCATGTTGAAGACAAAGAGAATCATCACCCAAGTTTTCATTCTAGTTATGGTGCTATGCACAACCCAATGTTCCCATACACATCCAAATGAAGCCAAAGGCAAGGGTCATGCATCTCCAAATGAAGTCTCAAGAGTCCCAAAGAGTGATGGTCATGTTCCATTCAAGGAGAATACTCATCGAGATGTGGTGCTTCAAGACCTCATGTTGAAGAAGATCTTTTTGGTGAGTTTGAGGATTACAATCATTATATGGATGGGAATGGAGATGAATTTAAGGGTGTGAACGATAAGATTTTCCTTTCAAATTTTAGTGGGGAAGGCACTAACAATGACATCTTTAAGAAGTGGGTGAAAAAATTGAATCTCTATTTTGAGATGAACCCTTGAAGTGAGAAGGCTATGGTTTACTTTTCTAACTTACACTTGAAAGGTTATGCTCATGCATGGTGGAGGCATCTCCAATCACAAGGTCATGAGGCCACAAGTTGGGATGCATTCAAGGAAGATATATGAGACACATTCACTTCCAAGATGCATGAAGATAAAATGGTTTGTTAATGGGATGATCTACAACAAAGATACTCGACTGTGAAGGAGTATACACATAAGTTTCTCAAACTTATGCTTCATGTTGAAGGGTTTACTGAAGAGTTTAAAATAGTGAAGTATATCAAGGGCAATAATAATGCAAATGAAACAGATGTGAAGGCACAAAGAGACCAACAAATCTAAAGGATGCAATGATCTTGGTTGAGATATATGATGAAACGTATGCAAATACATGGGTGAATCTTTGGCCGGATTATGGGTCAAATGCTTTCACAAAGCCACCTTTTACCACTCCCAATGTATCCAAATTTCCTACCGTCTATGGTAGTGGTAGAAAACCATACAATGTGGGTGATTTCAAAAGTGGGAATACTTCTCAAAAGCCTTCACAAGAGGGTGCAAAGCCAACCAATGATGGGGTTACCAAGACCAAATTTTGTGAGGGAAGACCGCATCAATGAGATGAGGGATAAAAACCTATTCTACAAATGTGGTAGGAAGTATAACAAGGACCATTGGAAGGAGTGCAAAGCTTACAATGTCAAAATTTATATGGTTTATTTGGAAGTGGTAGTAGGTGATACTAATGAAAAAGAAATGGCACCACTTGATGAGCCATATGAGTTTGTAGATGCTAACTATTCTTTAGAACCAGAAGGGGAGTTTCCTTTTGACCCCGATGGTTCTCTTAGTGATCTTTATGATTATGATGATGGATTAACTCATACTTTGGGTGCTAGAAATGCATATGAACACAATGCTACTCTTGGTTCCATATCCAATGAATCCTATTCTAGGCTAAGGTCAAGGGAAAATATGCATTTGTGTTGGTGTACAATGGTAGCATACACAGTATGTGTCTATTTACAACAAGGAGACACATGGATAACATACAAGCATTATTCATTATTTGCATTTGGGAAAAAGAATGTTGTTCACACTGCTCTAGAAGATGAATGGATTAGTTCTTTGATGTAATACTTTTGATGAGTTGATGTCTTGCATTGTTTCCATGATATTGTGTCTGGAACAATTCGGCTCTTAGCCATACTTTCTTGAAGAATGTATAGAAAACCTTCATAATGTCATCAAGTACACCAACATAACCAAGTTTTCCATCAATAATATTTGTATCCATACTACTAGTATGAGTTTGTTTGTTGAATTGATGCTATAATTCTAGAACTCATTTGTGACATGATGTAAATCAATCGTAGTGATCCAAAGGTGTCAATCATAAGACCACATAATGCTAAAACATTGTGCTTATGTAAATAAGTAGAAAGATAATGAGTTAATTAAATTATATGTGAAGAAACATTATATGTGCTTGTGTAAAAAAATAGAAAGATAATGAGTTAATAGAATTATATATGAAGAAAAAATATTTACGTAATAATGATAAGAATTGCATATACATATACTAACATGAAAATCACACCCACAAGTTATCTCAACCACATCAGAAGGAGCCGTTGTCCCCTCACTCACTACCCTATCTAAAGTCTTTTAAACCCAATCTAGTAAATTAGGTGCATGCTTTTAAGTTCAGTGGTGATGTCACTTGCACTCTCTTCATTCTTGTACAAGTTAACCCATTTTTCCATGCATTACATTTTGTACAATACAAAGGTGTTTATTTGTTGGTGAAGCTCATATGAGAGCTTACCCTCCTTGCCTTTGTCACACACACCTCTTTTGTGATTTGGATCCCTTCGATTGTGCTTTTTGATGCAGTTGTTTTGACCACCCTCATAAACTACTCAAAGAAGAAAAGTCCAACACCTATAAATGACATTTCATCTGTGAGGTGGATGAGCACATGAACTTTTATGTTGAAGAAGCCTCAAGGTAAATTCTTTTCCATAAGGCAAAATAGCATTATAGAATCTTCTCTCATATTTGGCAAATTGGCAAGGTCAATCTCTTTGGCAACAAAACACTTGCAATATTTGACAATATTACATGTAATATCTCAATTTAAAAAACTTGATAAAGAAGCATTTCTCACCAAGAAAGGGCTCCTACTCAATAATAATAATATCACGTATCCTAGGAGTTAAGCACTCTTAAATATCCAATGGTTGAAGATGCTACAAAATATAGCACCAAGTGAGTGATCATGTGGTCAATACTACACATAAGAAAATGAGGAATGTAGGTTTAATTTAGCACTTCATTATGCTTAACCTATAAAAATCTATGCCAATCATGGGACTTTAGTCTCGATGACTTGTCATTACCTGAGGTAAAAAGGTTTTGACATGAAGCTCCATATCCAGTTGACATTCAAAGTTGTTGGATCCATTCCAAGATAGCTTTGTGCTCTCGCTTTAGAAGCACCCATAAAGTAGCACAAGAAAATCACCCTGTCTCATTTAAGTTGTATTGAGGCCATAGATGAGGTTTACTTTAAGACTTGACTAGATCATTCCTAACTGTGAGTGAGTATTTCTCACCTATAATCTCCCTTATTAAGAGGCAATATTCTAGAAAATTTCCATATGATCCAGTAGGTGTGGAATGGTTGTTAGTGTTTTCCAGTACTCTAGTGTATAAAATATTGTGAGGTGGTGTTTGATTCTCAAATTTTTCATTGAATTTTTTTCACCTCGCTAATCCTAAATGGGTGATCCATGGCAAAAACCTTTATAAACAAAACATGAGGATGAGGGCATAGCCGCATCCACAATTATAATTCAAAAAAGGAATTTAAGAGTTTTAAAATTCTCTTACGTTGCTATATCCACGGCTATCTATGCATGCCTAGGGCCATGCAGCTATGTATCGCAAATCACAAATGCATGCATAGCTGCACTACAAGCTGCATAAAAACATTAGGGGGAGAGGAGGGGTGGGGGGATATAATGGGACAAGATGAAGAAGAATATCCTAGGGTGGGGGGACAAAATGGGAGAGAAAGAATCAGATGAGATTTGCTTCTCTCTCCCCCATTCTATCACCGCTCTCTCCCCATTAAAAAAACTAAAACTAAAACATGAAAAATACACATTTACATGAAAAAATATGCATCTTTAATATATTATAAAAATATATTATTATGCTTTTAATCGAGATAGGATCCCCCTTGTGCTTTTTGTAATTCTTGTAGTGCATACAAGAATACAAGGGGTGCATACAAGGGGAACCCTCTATTTTCTTGCTTGCGCATATGCAAGTCAAGGTGAAGACACTCACATTTTCATATATACATTGGGAGATCAATCTTACACAAGATTAAGGTCAAATATAGTTTTCATTGATTGCAACAAGTACATGCCACAAAAAGTAATTCCCTTAGCATAGGCAAAAAAGAGTAAACCCTTGATGTAGGTGGAAATAAAAGGATAATAAAATAAAAGTCTAGGGAGTTGGGTTTACGTCGAGGTCATCACATCATCATCTTTGCTAAATACACAAACACACTATGAACCACTCTGGTCAGCATTAATTTTCAAGCATGGCTATGCTTATTGTAACTCATATTATGTAATCGTGCAAAGTGCTTAGTGTAAAAGAGACATGGGATGACCAAGCTTACGACTTGTGTGATGCCGGTCATAGGAAAGAGTTATACATAGAGCTACCTAGGAAGACTAGTTTTGGGCCCTTAATTGTAAATGGGAGGCCAACCATTGTGAACTATGAGCTCTTGTATATAAGACACTTGATGAAATATGAAAAGGGACAATCCCATTAGTGTCATTTTCATTTCCCCCCCTCTCTCTCTCTCTCTCATGATCTTGTGGATGTATGCTAGCTTGTTGTGCTTGCATGCTTGATTGTTTGTGTGTGCTTGTATGGATGGTGATGCTTGAGCTTTTCTCCTTCTCTTCCCTCTCTTTGCTCTGTACCAAGTCCCTCTTGCATGCATTTGGCATGAAGTGAAGTTTGAGCTTTCCATAGCTCCTTTCTTCTTGCTCTCTACCTAGCTATTGAATCTCTACTTTGGTGACACAAGTAGAGGTGGAGTAAGCCCCTAGCGGTGTCACATCGAGGAGTTAACCCTCATTAGGGTTGGCTAAGTGTACCTCTCTGAACTAGACTCTTGCATGTTGTTCCACTTCTTCTCTCTCTCTCTCTCTCTCTCTCTCTCTCTCTCTCTTGTGTGCAAGGTAGTATGTTAGGATTAACAGATTTGGCACTGCTTCCGAGGAGTGGATTTAGCTTAGGGTCCTCCACTTAGTTCATTTGCTAGAGTCCTTATTTGGCCCAGTTGGACTAGTTGGTTTCTCGAGTTTGAGATTTATTTTGTTTTTTTTAATGGTGAATGCATGGAGTAACGGAGGTCAATTGAAGCATTAGAGCATTGAGGTCTTCATTGAGCACGGGAGAGGCAAGTAAGTGCTCAAACTTTGCCCTTGACATTCATGCAAATCTCTGATTTTTTATCTTCTTTCATCAAGTTTTCATCGTAGCTTAATTAACAAATTAATCCTAAATAATAGGTTTCCTTGAACATTATAGGCATAAAAAACTAGCTTGATACTAGCTCTAGCTCTCTATTAAATCAAAAACCCAAAAAAATTGGTGGAAAATACGTGAAATTGCAAGAATGTGAGGAAAAAAAGGCAGAAATCACGTTTTACAGGCCTTTTTTATGACCAGAGGAGCCCTTACCTGAAAGTGAGACTATAGAGTTTGAACATCTCTTGCCAAAGTCAAAACAATTGAAAGCTCAACAACTTGAAGCTTTAAAGCCTAAGACTCTAGAACTTGAACCATTTTAATGGATTTCTAGAATAGAAATCGGATTTGAAACAAACTCTAGAGTCCAATTCATCCAGTCTCAAATCTATCCTTACAAGCAAAAAAATCTCATAATATTTGAGCTTTGGCATTGTATGGGAGAACCAAGCTTGCAGGCTCACAAATGGATTTCGTGGACTGACACTCAAAGCATGCCATGTCTAGGATCTTTTGAATGCATGGTTTATGTGGAGTCAACCAGGTGAAATGTAAGAGTTTTGTATTAAACTATGTGCTAGAAGTGGGTTTTATCCTAGGCAGGATTCAGCTACCTTGGTGCAAACTATACCTAACTTCATTAGCTGAACGTGTGCCATGAAGATTTCTAACAAAGAAGTGTGTTGCCATTTTATGTGACAAGGATGAAATAACACTCAACACTCTTATGATCATACTCGAAAGAGAAATATCTTCTACATCAGAAATCACTCCTTCTGAAGACCCACCCTATCCATCAAAGATCCTTTGTAATGAGGTCTCTAAATCATCCATATCCCAAAACAAGGAACAAGTCTCAAAAGTACAAATTCAAAGTCCTCAAACTCTCCATCAAGAAGTGACCATTGTGTTTCTTCATAACTTAGAGTAAAGGCCACACCTTTTAAAGGGAATTCCACCTAAAATATAGCTAGTATGTCTAAAGAACCTCCTTCTACAAGTGTCACCAACAAAGCAAAAAGATCTAAAGTACCAAACCTTATCTACCACAACCACTCCTAGAAACAATTCCCAATCACCAATAGGATGATGGAAAAATCTTTGATCGACATCACCAATAGAGTAAAACTCTCACACTAAGGGAACCTCATCATTAATATCCCTCTATTTTCACCTCCACGACCCTTGACAACCAAGCTTATCACTACAACAAAATGAGGGTGTAGCAATGAGAATCATAGCACTTTTATAACTAGAAACATAGGGGGATGTCAGGCTTATTTTGCTATCAAAAAAGCTGTTATTTTCACTACACAATGGGATCGCTGCTCAGCAACAAAAATAGTAACAAAATTTTGCTGATGTTGAGCAGCGATAAAACTGCATTTAGAAAAAAAGCTGGGGTAGATTGGAAAGTCATCACAAGATTCCCCTATCCGCCCCAGGTTTTTTAAATATAAATATAGTAAAAATAAGACATGTTCATGTCCTACTCAACATCATGGACACATGTAATGTAAAACTTTAAAAATACAAAAAAAAGGGGACAATTGTAATTCATGGTTGAAAAATGTCATAATTCTATTACAATACTTGGCAAATATACGTAAGTGTATGAGTCCAAAAAGGTCATATACAAAATAAAGCATAATGAAAGTCTATGGAATTAGGGGCTACATGGAGAGGGTCTAAATCTCATGCATTTCGATTATTATTATCTCTTGCCGCTTCACTCTCTTCTCTCACATTTTCATTACTTCTTTCTTGTACGTTTACACCACTGTGGAAGCACTCAGCATACATTGGAAACTGCTGGCATGCCTAGGTAACACCCGACATACATTGGAAACTATCGGCATGCCTAGGTAACTACTAGCATGCATTGGAATCACCCAGCATGCATTGGAAGCTACCAGTATGCATTGGAAGCTACTAGCATGCATTGGTAGCACCCGACATGCTAATGTGTAAGATTCATGCATACCTCTAAAGACTATGCATAGAGGCTTATGGCTAATACGTAAGCCTCATGCATAGTATTTATACATGAGTTTTATGCATGAGGCTTTGTGCACAAGTCATGTATTTGGCTTAGTCATAAGCCTCATGCAAGAGGCTTATGCACTAGCCGCAAGCATAAGCTTTATGTCCTAGCCTCATGCATAAAGAATTATGCATGTCTCATGCATATGGTCACCTATTTAGAGATACATAGCTCTTTATAAAGACTATGCATAGAGGCTTATGGCTAATGTGTAAGCCTCATGCATAAGCCTTATGCATGAGGCTTTCTGCACAAGTCTCATGCATGTGGCTTATTCATAAACCACATGCATAAAGCTTATATATAAGCTTCATGCATATGGCTAATGCATTAGTCTCATGAAGAATGCATTGCATTCCCTTTGTCAACCTTAAATTGGATAAGGTCTTCACACTTTGGAAAGACCAAGACAAAGCAAGGAAGAAATAAATATGTGATCACCTTAAATTAAAATTTTATATTCCTTATTCATCACTAGAATTTGAAGATGGAATAATGAAGAGATAGATGAAGTTCGTTTTGCGTAATAGAAAGACAAACATAAGGAGGAACTGGAAACTCAGTAATTTCTCAAGTAAATAATGAGAGACTAGAAGGGAAAGAGAAAATTCCAACAAATATCGGTAGCAAGAAGCAGTGAGCGTGACAACTCGCTTGGTCGAAAGCAATATAGTGCTTCTCACTTTAAATCAAGAGACAAAGCTCACATGATAGCACGATTTATAAAAACTCCCAATTCTTTTGTTTTTCTCATCATGAGGTATATAATCATCTAATTTTATAAGCTCCAAATACTTTTCTTCTTTCCATCATCTAATTTTAGCTATAAAGTAGTAAATTTATGACATCTACATCTTCATAGAAAGAGGTAGTGCATCAACCTCCCACAAAGGAGAAATATGACTATAACCAAAGTTTTTCAATACTTGGACTTAGCTAGAGTCTAGTGGAGTAGAGCTCAACTAGGAAAGTTTACAATTGAGTACTACTATAAGTGTGTCTCCATGTCTTTTGTCACAACATGCTTGAAGCTACTCAATTTAGGAGTCTCAATAATTGTGTTAACTTTATTTAACATGGTCTATGTAAGATGATGATGATGATAACGATAACGATATGACAATGATGGCAATGAAGACGATGAAGTTGCCAATAATTGATATGGTATCTAGATGTATTTAAATGGCTTTGTCTACTCGTCTTTAAGCTAATAGTCTTAAGAGTTTTTTTTATACTCTTTGTAATGAGTTTTTTATGGAATACATCTCTCCAAAGAAAACAACCTTTTTTTTAATGCTCAAGTGCTTCAAGCATTTAGTAAGGTTACGTTTTGTTTATCCTCAAGTAATATAACTTTTTATTTATGCTCCCTTGTTTACTTTGTAGCAATAAAAATCTCTAATATATAGAAATTTCAGACACGTTGTTTTTTTAAATATTACTGTCTTATTTGCAAAAAATAGCAAAAATGCGTCTTAAAGTGGACACTCATCGACAGCAGACATCCGGATTTCCCCACTATTTAATAATTTCACAAAACAAGAGAATATCTTAGCTATTGTCAAATCTAAGTAAAGCCTCCAGAGGCCACCAACCGCCAATCCCTATAATGGATTTGTAAAACGTAAGAGCATGTACAAAAACGAAGGGGGGTGATGAGATTCATAAGTATGACTGATGATGATTATCCATAACAATCCAAGTTATGGATTGCTATGGCCCGTGATAGCATATTCATAATATCGGTAATCCAGCCACCATTCAGCGAAGACAAAAGTCGGTCATCCAAGGCCATTACTATCATCGTCCAGTTAGTTCATCGTCAATGTTGTGATTATCCGGTGACAATCCACCATTACTGCAGATCGTAGGTGGCTGCGGCGCACGCATAATGGACTCGCTCAACCTGGGTGAAAGAAAACATTAGGGTATTATAATCAATATAACCGTAAATGATTCATAGTGACAAATGATTCACATAGAGTCTAAAGTCTGAAACTGCTAATCATAGTAGCACAATTTTCTCTCCTAGCGAGAGAAGTTTACCCTAATTGTAATGATGTAACAGGATAACCACTGCCCGAATCTCCTAAACTGGGCTGGATAGCCTTCGCCCTAGAAGGTATTTGATAAGCTAGCGTTCTTGACACACGTGCGGCGGCATCGCTATCCGTTGTAGTACTCCCCTTAGCATCTGCAGCAGCAGCGCCTAGAGAGTTCTGTAACTTAATGATCTGCTTCAAATCCAATGCGTCAGTGTGCTAAAATGCATTAGTCACTAGTGAATGTACACAAAGCCCTAATCCATGTGCGTTTCTATCCATCTTGCTGATCTCCATCCAAAAATCCTCCCAAACCTTACTTTTTCCCTTGCGCTCTTGTTCTCCGCTTGCAAATAATGGGCCTGCATCATCAATTCACCATTCACGATCTCCATTTCGCCTTCAAACGTACTTCCAATGTTGCGACCAGAGCTCAGGCTAGTTGCCTACCTTCCGATTTAGCTCCTGCAATTGCTCCATCATCAATTGATGCGACATCAGCACGTTACCCAATCAGAACAAATGTACCACAATGGCCGTGCATGTGCATTACCTTTCTTTGCATGGCTTGAATCTCATAGAGTTCATGTGTGTACCTACTACTCGAACAAAACAGGCATTTAATGTTTTTTTCACCGGTTGGAACTTAATTTGACCCTGTTTTTTTTTTAACCCCTAAATTTTTCATAGTTTAGCAAAACAACGAGTAGTGGTAAGCCACCCATGGAGCTAGACACCAACACAACCCTTGCCCATAAAAAAGCATGCACGTCACATACCATGGACCCATCCATTAGAAGTGTCACTTACACTACCCATTAGTATGCTAACCATTACCTGGGATCTTTGGGATGCTCCACAACTTGAACTACTCACAAATGAGACATAATCCTAACTATATAGTCATGTGACCAATTCACACTATTATAAGAACTATGTGGCCAACCTCTAGCACTAGCCACATTATGTCGACACAAAACAAGACATAACACAATCAATACCCACCCATTAAACATTATGTCCACACAAAACAAGACATAACACAATCAATACCCACCCATTAAATAACTTCCCATTTATGAAAAGTTAAGACAAGCAACAGTAGAAAAAATAACCTCCCACTTATGAAAAGTTAAGACAAGCAATGGTCGAAAGATACAAAGACAAACACTACTGGAAAGGTACATGGACATCCACAATTTGGCAAAGATTAGGCGATATAAGGACACTATTAAAATTTAACAATGATCAAATGATTTAGAACCCCTCGACAGAGTACACAATATCTAGACATGGTTCCTAAATGGTATAAACGTCAAAAGCATTAGAAAGAGGCAGAAAAACTTCTTCACAAATCATGTTTTGCCAAAATTTAAGGTCACTTGTTTTTTTCTTCCTCTTTAGGTAGCGCTTTCATTCTACCTCGTTTTTGTTCACCCATTTCTACTCCTGTGCTGCTCATGTTCATTTGTTGCCTCTCCTACAGGCTGCAGCCCGTATGCTACGCACATTGCCCCCTCCTATAGCTTGGGCCCTATAAGCCCGTGTAGACCTCACCTTCCTCTTCCTTCTCCGTCATCTTCCTCTCCTTCCTTCCTTCCCCTCTTCTTCTCCTTCCTCCTTTCTTCCACTTTCTCCCCATTTTCCCCGCATCTTCATCTTCCTCCCTTCTTGCAATTCTTCCCATTTTCCGCTTCTTCCACTTCCTCTATTTTTTCCCTTTAATCCAATGAATCCAATATCAAATTCGTTATCTTTTAAGTTTCTCTTAAGCTGTGTGTTTATCTTTAAGAACTTTTTTTAAAAGATTATATATATAATATAGAATTCCTAAAACTTATGATTTTTTAGTGAAGGACAAAGAAAAATCTCAAATCTTTCAAAACCTCAAAACATTTCTTCTGACTGTGGACTATAATGAAGTAGGTAGAAGCCCTTATAAAGTAAATGGTGAAGATATAGAAGGGGGATAATCAAGAGCAAAGAAAGGATGCTTGTCAAATTTATGGAATCCCAAAACACCAAGCAAATACATGTGCTCACAGGTTCTGTGAGCGGTTAAAGTGTAACCATCACCCACATCAACGCATCAAGAGGACTAATACTAGCAAGGTTCTGTGAGCGGTTAAAGTGTAACCATCACCCACATCAACGCATCAAGAGGACTAATACTAGCAAGGTCCACCTCAAGCAACACAAGGTCGGGATTATAGAACAAGCAGATACTAACAGAAAGAAGGATATCATTGCAATGTAGGGTCTCCTAACAGCATCACCATCAGTAAAAAAACAAGCCATCAACATGATGATAGTGGAAGAAGAGCCGTAAATCAATGCAATCACATGCTTTAAAGGACCGGTAACTGTGATTGAAGAAAAGATGGAAAATAGGATTTCCATTCCCAATAGGATGGAAGTGAGGTACATCACTAAAGAAATCACCAAGAAATTATAAAAACTACTAGCACCCAACAAGAAATCCGGGTTGAATAGTAACTTTCAGTAAAGCCAACTCAAGGTGGCCGTAGGAAGAACCCGAATAATTCAAACACCAGATGACAATATTTTCGTAGAGATTCAACATCCAGGATTAAGAGCAACAATCGACAAAAGCAACAGAGGGAAGAATGCTTATCAAGTAAAAAATTCAGAAGGACGCCAAAACTAGCAAGCAAGCAAGTTGAGGAGACCACGAGGAAAAGAGGTAGAGGGATCTAGTGAAAGCGAGAGAAGTCCTGTGAGAGTATCAGCTTTTAGATTATAATGCAAGAGGTTTCAAGGGATTCCTAAATAATACGATCAAGTTAATCTTTGACGATAGAAAAACACTCAAGTTAGAGAATCTCAAAGCCATCAAACGTCCATAAAAAATAAAGTATCCAATGATTTAGCACTTTTCTTCGCAAGATGTTATGGCACCTCAATGATGGATGAAACACATTCAAAAGTAGATCAAAATGCAAGGGTTTCCACATCTCATGTTGTGTCATAATCAATGTGTATGTTGGGCATAATCAATAAATATTGTGCATAAAGATAAAAATCAAGGGTCTGTAGAGAATTCCATTCAATGTTAAAATTGTTGATCAAGTTCATCATAGAACTCTAGAACCACATGCCATGATCTATAAGCTCAAGATCTCCCTTCAAGGCAAAGATATCGAGGTAACATTCATAGTGATAGAGATGAAGTGACTACTAGGGAGACCTTGGCTTAGAGCATCCCAAGTCTTCCAAAACTGGACAAAAGATAGGATAACTTTTTTATGTATACAATGTCTTTCTTGGAGAGTAGATAGAAGTCTATGATCAGTGGTTGGAAACTCCAAGATACAACATATTGAGACTTCACTAATGGCACTCTATATCTTTCTTGTAGAGGAAATTTATCGTCTGAATAATAGTCCCGAGACATTTGTAGTAGGTAGAAGAGAAAAGAAAGATGATTTAATAAGTTAGAAGTAGATGAGAAACACTACTGGCCTTTACACTAAGTAAAGTAAGAATCAACTAACAAAGCATGCGGAGTGCTTGAAGAGCAAAAGATAAAATGGATTAAGTCAGTACTAAGAAAGACCCAGAGATGGTGTTCATAAATGCAGATTTACCATTAGTGTTTTAGGAAAAGATGGTCTCATTTTTTTGTGAGTATATTAAGATCTTCACTTGGGAACTCAGTGATGTCAAGGGTGTGGACCAGAAGGTGTGCCAACACAAGATACCACTTGTACTGGATTGCAAGACGAGTCCATATGCAAAGGCATTGCATGCAATCAAATGATGCCAAGAAAATTAAAGAGGAATTTCATAATCTTCTTAAGGCATGGTTCATCTCCAATAGTGAGTGGTGGTTAATTTCAATTGTGGTAGTCCCCAAGAGAAATGGAAATGTGAGAGTCTATGTTCACTACCACAAGGTCACTCAATCCTCAAACAATCAGAAACCCATTCTTACTGCCATTCATCCACACTCTTAGATGAAGTTGGACAATAGCAAACTAAGCACAACTCTAGAGGATCTGCCAAAAACCACCTTCACTACAAGATGGGTAATGTTCATGTACAATATTATGGCTCTTTGACTATGCAATGCCCCGAGAAGAGAATAATATGAAGCTTTCTACAAATGTCTTACAAAACCTTATAACAATATTTTTTTATTTATTTTGTAGAATTTCATTGTGCAAAAGTTTGGGCATTACTTGCTCATGAGTTTCTTCCACTTCTATGTCAATCACCAAGCCTTATTACACCTGATCAACAAGGCGATGAGCCAGGGAATTTTACTGTGGTGGATGTTATTTCTTCAAGGGTTTTACTTTAAAATTAGCACAAGCCTCACAAAACTCATTTCTATTCTAGTTACATCTCATGGTCCAAAGAATACCTAGATGCCACACTCATGCCAATTCCATAGCAGTTCTGAGATACTCGACTATGCAAGATTCCTATCATGATGTTAGTCATTTATATGGATTATTTTATTATCACTGGTGATCATGATGTTGATATACATGATGTCATTATGCTTTTAAAGTAAAAGTTTAAGATGAAAGATTTGGGTAAGCTTCCGTATTTTCTTTGTATAGAGGTGGTGAGATCATGTGATGGCATTTTACGATTATAGAGGCAGTATTTCTAGGACATATTATCCAAGTTTGGAATAACAAGCTGTAGGCCTATTTCAGTGCCATTGGAAAAGAACACTAAAGTTTTTGCAGATGCAAGTGAGCTTTTGGAGGACCGTACTATGTAGAGGCTCGTAGTGGGTAGCTTGATTACTAGGCCATATTTGATCTTGTAGACCTCCTAAGAGAAGCCACTTGTTGTTCTTCATATGTATCCTCATTTGTATCACTGTCAAGATCCACTTCAGCTTCAATTTCATCTCTACTAGCATGTGGTAGAGGCATTAGCAATTGTCCTTTTCATTGTTTTCAATTGTATAACATGTAAGATCATTCCAACGTGCATATTCATCCACAATAACATCTCTAGATGAAAACATACTTATCTTGTTAGGATCATACAACATGTATGCTTTCCTAACATTACTATAATCCATGAGAACACATTTGATGGATTTGGAATCCAATTTCTTCCTGTTCTTATCAACCATGCACATGAGTATATGCAATGCACCCAAACACTTTCAAGTAGTGGGTTTCTAACCTGTAAAGGCTTCATAGGGGGTTATGCCTTTCAAGGATTCTATGGGGGGGGCTATTCATGAGATAACAAGAAGTATTAATAGTTTCACCCCAAAACATAGTAGGTAGAACTTTTTCTTTGAGCATACATCTAGCAGGCTCCACCAATACCTTGTTCTTCCTCTCAGCCACACCATTTTGTTGTGTCCCACTGCAAGTTAGTTTTCTTTGGATTCCATTTTCTATTAAGAAATCATAAAACTTGTTTGAAAGATACTCACCACCTCTATATGATATGAGAATCTTGATTCTTCTCCCCCTTTCATTCTTAATCATGGCTTGAATTCCAAGAAAATAGATAACACTTCATATTTCTATTTGAAAAAGTACACCCAAGTGTATCTTGAGTAGTCATCAATGAAAGTAATAAGATAGGATGAACCATTCAAGAAATGGCTCTAAGAATGACCCCATACATCAGTATAAATGGTATCAAAGATTCCCAAATCTCTCTTGAAGCTTCTATTGAATCTTTTCCTTGCTTTCTTGCCATAGCAGCAAGCTTTGCATACATCAAAATGATCATGTAAGGGTGGAATTCCTAATGACATAGAGTTGGTTCTCAATTTTAGTAAAATTTTGAAGTTCAAATTCCCATAGCTTTTATGACAAAGCTCTGTAGGACTTCTCCTTTTATCTTCCATAGTCATTGCATTGAAGCTGGGTATATGTGCATCTTATTTGAACATCCTTCCATGTTTACTTCCTTCTGCAATCATATGATAACCTCTCTTTGTATCCTTTATAAGACATCAATTCTTCTCAAACTCGAATTTGTAATCCCTTTCAATCATAGCACCAAATTATATCAAGTTCTTTGTTAGAGAGGGAACAAGTAGAAACATCATTCACTTTTGTTCTCTTACCATTACTCATCATGTGGATATCTCCTTTGCACGTGGTTGCATATGGAGTATTATCAACTGTGTACATCATTGGACCATCAGTTGTTGAGAGAGCTGAAGAATTATTTGTGAGAAGTCATGTGGGAGCTTGCCCCACTATCAATCCACCAGGGCTCTTGAAAGATATTCCTGTTTTTAGCCTGAAAATTGTTAGCAACATCACATTCAGAAATAGAAACTAGATTTTGCTCCCCAACACGAGAGCTTCCTTCTTCTATAAATGTCCCATGGCCTTTCCTCTTCCCATTAGACTCTTTTATCTAGAAATCTCTTTTATAATGCCCCATCTTGTGACAACAATAGCATTCCACATTTGCTCTAGATGAGCCTCTTCCTCTACTATAAGAATGTCCACCTCTGGAGCTATTGTTTCCTCTTCCATAAGAGGGCTGAGAATGATGTGAATTTTCAGCATGGTTGTAAGTGATAATGTGGTTGTTGTTGTAGCCTCCTCTACCTCTTCCTCTACTTGCAGATCTTCCTCGTCCTCTACTTGTGAATAGGGCTACATCATGTGAAGAAGTTTGACCTTTGCCTTTCAGAATGTTTATGGCTTCTCTCCTTTGATCCTCATCAAAAAGGATTTGCTGAAGCTCATCAAGAGAAGGTTTCTCCTTTAATGATTAGCCCTTGCACAAGACTATCATACTCTTCACCTAACCCATTAGTGATCATAGTAGTGATCTCGTTGTCTGTCATCTTGTCTCCAGTAGCCACCAACTTGTCATGGAGTTCTTTGACCTTCAAAACATATGAAGTAGCACAATCACCTTCCTTGCACGAGCTATTTGTGATTTGATTTCTAACTGTTAACTGTTTTCAGGTACTTTTAGCTTCAAACAAGTCCTTCCATTTATCCCATCCTTCCTTGGGATTCTCCACATCAATGAGTTGACCAAGAAACTCATCCTTCACATATTGCCTCTCAGACAACACATGAACACGAAGCATAGCCTTCTTATCCCATTTACTTTGGGTTTCACCACCATCAGCTTCAGGTCTTTTATCTTCATCTAGCACCAAGCTCCAACAACCATGAACTAAGAGGATTGTTTACCATCTGGTACTTCCATGTGCCATAGTTTCTCTCACTGAGCTTTGCTGAATATTCAAGGTTGATATTTCTCAAAGATGCCATCTCTCCTTGCTCAAATAAGAGAAGAACAATAATACTAAAGAAAAAATCTCACTCACTAGGCTTGCTAAGTAGAATCACTCATACTATAAAGCTTGGGTATAGAGCAAGGCTGGGCTCTAACACCATGTGAAAGTATAGAGATGGCAATGGGGTATAACTTTAGTACTTAAAAAATGATAATGAAGTATAAATCAGGTCTAGATATGATTGGAAGCATAAGCTCATATTGACAATAACAAAACTCTCAAGTACAACACTAATCTCAATCCAATGAGAATTAAGGCCAAGGGAGAATCACTCAATCCACTATCAAATGAACTTTTCTAGGACATAAGAGGATTCCTAAGTTATTCTCTAGAAATATTAGCCAGGATTATACAAGGCTTATTACAACAATCAGTGCTTGATATGTGTTTTTATAGTTGCCTAACTACAACTATGAGCTGCAGTAAAAGTGCACTCTGTAAAGATTTGATTGGTGTAACCACACAAGTGATTATCTTATCAGTCCCTCTAGTAATATTTTATATCTTGATGTTTAGAAAAATTTTGTAGCAGATTTTCAACTTCATCCAATGGCTGCACTTTCCTATAGAAGCCCACCAATTTAATAGGGGAATTTTGGTCTCAACTTTGGGCCCTCTAAGAAGTGCCAACTAAGCTTAGAGAGAGATAATCCAAAAAGCCTAAAAAATAAGGTGAAATTTATTTTGGCGTATTTTCTCTTGGCATTTTCTTGAGATATAGAAGATATATTTCTATTATTAATTGTACATAAAAATGATAGCATATTGCCAGTTCTCAAAGTCTTCAATCTATTCATGTACTATATGTACTACATGAACAATAAATTGGTCAATTCTCCAAGTTTAATGGTCAAAGATAAAGGATGTACTATATGTACTAGAGGCTAAAGAGTGTGCCTTCTTCTTTTGAATCGTTCAAAGATAACATCCTTCTTCGAGTTCCTTTCCCTTCCTTTGAAGAGACTATGGGTCTTCTTCATGATAAGTGCCTTACTCGCAAGCAAAACAAAAAGGACTCGGCTTTTGTAAGCCAAGGCAAGGGCAAAGGCAAAGGCAAGGGGAATGATCAACGCAAAGGCTCTAATTCCAATGCTAAAGATTCTTCAACTAAAGGCGACAAGGACAAATCAAAGGATTCTTCCAAGGAGTGCACTTTCTGTGATCATAGTGGCCATACGGAGGATCGTTGTTTTGCTAAGAAGGTGCCATCCAAGAAGGTAAAAGCTGAACTTGAATCCAAATCTAAGGGTTCTTCTACATCAACATCTTCTGACGAGACAAAAACAAAGACAAGAAGGAAGACGGTAACGTAAAGATTGCATATGTTGCTATGTCTTCTACTTCTTCATGTGACACATCACTTGTGGTAATCAAAGATCTTGATACGCATACTGTGGATGAGTGGATTGCCGATAGTGGTGCTACCTCTCACATGACGAATAGTTCTTCCTTATTGGAAAACTATAAGTCTATCTCTTCATCAGTACACATTGGTGATGCTTTGTCTCTCCCTGTGATTGATATTGGTGATGTTTCTTTTGGAGATGCTATCTTACATGATGTTTTGCATGTGCCTAAGATGTCTGCCAGCTTATTTTCTATCTCTAAGGCTACTTCTAAAGGTCTTGGGGTTTACTTTGATGATGAAGTGATTGAAATCATTGATAGACAGTCACTTTCTTGTGTGGCACATGGTTATCAAAATGCTGGGCTTTATCATATAAGCTCTTTTACAGCACAGTTGCCACCACATGAGTCTCATCTTTTTCAATTTTTTGCTTCTCCTAAAGCACTTGTTTCTAATGAAGATAGTGATCTATGGCATTTCCGCTTTGGCCATGTTCCTCTTGCTACTTTGCAACATCTTGTCTCACATGACATGGCTACAGGTCCACCAAAGCTTCAGAAACCTTGCCATCATATTTGTTCTTCTTGTGCTCAAGGAAAGCAACATCGGGCTTCTTTTCTAGAGGAGGCTACTCATAGGGGCCACACGCATACTTGAGTTTATTCATGCTGATCTTGCAGGACCTATGGAAGTACAATCGCTTGGTGGATCTAAGTATTATATGCTTCTTGTGGATGACCTCTCTCAAATCATGGGTTTATTTCTTACCTCAGAAGTCTGATGCTCTTTCTCATTTTAAGGTTTGGCTTGCCCAAAATGGAGAATCAAGCAAGTCAAAAGGTATCTTTTCTTAGGACTGACAATGGAGGTGAGTTTATAGCATTTGAGGATTTTCTAGCTTCAAAAGGCATACAACGACAAACCACCATACCCTACACTCCTCAGCAGAATGGTGTGGTTGAAAGAAATAATAGAACGGTAAAGGAAATGGCCCGCTCCCTCTTATATCATGCGAAGCTACCTTCCTCCTTTTGGGGTGAGGCTATAGCTACTTCAGTTTATCTTCTCAATCGCTCTCTTACAAAAGCAGTGGACAGCATGACTCTAGAGGAGGCTTTCACAGGCCACAAGCCTACTGTTTCTCATTTTCATGTCTTTGGTTGTGTTGCTTATGTACATGTGCCTTCTTCTAAGAGGAGGACTCTTGATGCTAAGTCCAAATCTATGATATTCATAGGATATGCTTCTCGTTCCAAAGGGTTTCGTTTTTGGGATCCTTCTCGTGAGGATATTGTTCTTTCACGTGATGCCATCTTTGATGAGCATGTTTTTGGTCTTGATGAGTTACCACCTTCTACATCTCTCTCAGATCCATTTCCATCTCTTGAGCTTGGGCCTCTCTCATTCCCTACAGTCTCATCCTCATCTATACCATCGGTTCCTACTTCATCCCCTTCATCCATTTCGATTGCGACACCTACTACTTCATTGGATTCTACATGGACTTCTGGTCCTCCAAAATGGGTTCACTCTCTACTTCAAGATTCAGGTATATCACTTTCAGATGCTCAACAATCTACTACACGTGTCGTACGTACACGCCCTTCAGTAAATATTACCTTGATATCTTATATTGGTGATGTGTTTGAGCCTGAAACGGTTATGGAAGCTCTTTCCTTACCACATTGGTGTGAAGCAATGCAAGCAGAGATTTCTTCTATTGAATCTAATAACACATGGCAGTTAGTTCCACGACCTTCACATAAAAAGGTCATTGGTGTTAAGTGGATTTTCAAAGTCAAGTTTCATTCTGATGGTACTCTTGATAAGTATAAGGCACGCCTTGATGCTAAAGGTTATGCTCAAAAAGAAGGTGAAGACTTTGATGAAACTTTTGCTCCTACTGCTAGATATTCTACTATTCGTGTTGTTTTTGCTCTTGCTTCTCACTATGCCTGCCTTCTTGAATGGAGATTTAGAGGAGGAAGTTTATGTGGAGCAACCCAAGCTCCTCGAGCTTGGTATTAGAAGATTGACAGTTTTCTCCTTTCTCTACATTTTGAGAGGACTCGTGCAGATCCTAATTTTTATGTGCTTATTGTGGATGATGATATATGCATTCTTGTGCTTTATGTGGATGATTTGACACTCACTGGCTCTAATTTGGATCTACTCAAATGGGTTCAAACTCAACTCACAACATCATTTGCCATGACTGATCTTGGACTACTCCACTATTTTCTTGGTTTAGAAGTGTGGCAATTTGCTTCTGGCATCTTTCTTTGTCAAAAGAAGTATACTTTAAGGTCGCTTGAGAAATATGGCATGCATGATTGTGCATCACTCACTTGTCCCATGGATCCTAATTCCAAATTATCCAAAGATGATGATTTTCCTGAGGTTGATTCTACAGAGTATCTCCAACTTATTGGTTCTCTACTTTATTTGGTTAACACTCGGCCAGATCTCTCCTATGCTATGAGTATGCTCAGCCAATTCTCTTCATAGCCTCATCGATCTCATTGGCACAAGCAGCTTTGAGGGTTCTTCGATATCTTCATGGAACTCTTGAGTATGGCATTTCTTATGCAGGTGGAGATACACTTATTGGTTACTCAGATTCTAATTGGGCAGGGTGTATTGATACTAGGCCCTCCATGTCAGGCTATTATTTTATGCTTGGTAAAGGACTTGTTTCTTGGAAATGTCAAAAGCAGTGAATTACTTCTTCTTCATCGACCGAAGCAGAGTACAAGTCATATCTTGATGCCACTTCTGAAGCACTTTGGCTTCAGCAAATTCAGAATCACCTTGGATGTTCATCTACTCCAATACTCATCTACTCAAATTCACAGAGTGCTATTGCTTTAGCCAAAAATCCAGTTATTCGAGGACGATCCAAACACATTGATGTTCATTTTCATTTTGTTCGTGATTAGATTTCATAAGGTCGCATTCGCGGCTTGAGTATTGTCCTACCAAAGATAATGTTGCTGAGTTGTTTACTAAGCCTCTTCCTTGACCTACCTGGGATTATCTTCTTCAGCGCGTTGGCGTTGGTCCTCCCATCTAGACCTGAAGAGGAGGTGTTGGATAGGTGTCATCTCCAGATGGTGTCACTCAAGTGGCACACTCTTTAGCCTCTAGGCATGTTTGGGATTTATAGCATTCATTTTCATTTTTTCCTATTTCCACACATTTTTGGGTGGAGGAAAGAGTGGAGGAACTTTCCTTTATATATGAGGCATTGTAGTTTATTTCTAATCAAGTTGGCTAGTGGTTCATTGATGAGTTCTTGAGTACATTGTCTCTTCTCTCATCTCTTCTTTCTCACAAGAAGGTGGTGGCATCAAGAAGAGAATACATGCAATCAAGTAAGCTCCTTTCTATAAACTGGTTTATTGTTTCTATTGTAATATTTTATGAATACCAATCATTATTACATATGTTCATGTATATCAATTTTTGTATTTCAATATGATATCAGATCATTATTGCACCCTGATAAAGAATCAATGAAAGAACCTTCTGGCGCACATTTAAGTCTTCTTTTAGATCGCCAGTATGCAGAATCACTGATGCATTAGGGGAAGGTTGAAGTCTATAGGGACCCTTTAAGCTGCCATATTATGATTTTAATGACTTTTTGTTAAAATGTTAAGTTTCTTTGACTTTAGATACCTTCTTATTCTTCAAATGGCTAGAAGTTTGAATTTCAAAGTTTCTCGCCAAAATTGAATTTAAAATTGAGTGAGCAAAACCATATCATGTGACATATCTATGGAAAGAGCTCAGCGAGTAGATTCTGGATCTCTAATCTTCGACAAATTTTGAGCTCATATGTAGAAGTTATGGATGTCCAAAATTTCAAAAACTTTTCCCCCCACTTTTTGGGAATGAAAAGTATAAAAAGGCATCTTCTAGAAAATCTTTTGACCACCTTTAATCACCCAACATTTTTGTATACATGGCATCACATGATTGGCCCTTTTCCTTAATAACCTTTTAATCACATGGCATCTTAAAGGGCCCCTATAGACCTCAACCTTCCCCTAATGAACGAGAAGAAATATAAGAAGGTCTCAGAAAAGCAAATAGATGACTTTTTCAAAGATAATCAACTCAATTCACAGGACATCCAGGCAATACTTGATGAGGCTAGTATATCACACAGAGGGTACTCAGTCATTTATAAGACTTTGCAGAAATAGAGGAAGGATTCCAGTATGAAAGGATCATTATTGCCAAATCCTTCTTTCGTTAAAAAAAATGCGTAAAAAAGTAAACGAAGAGGTACTGCAAGCACTAGGAAGCCCATTTCATATTGAAGACACCTATGCTGCACCAACAGGAGATGTGGTCTACAATAGATACAATAATATTTTCTACAACTTTGAGGCCTTACAATCATATGCTGTTCAATTGTTTGAAGTTAGGCCTGAAGAATGTGATGGTGTCCTCAAATTTTAACTAAAGCTTGATGAGTGTCGAACTGTGAAGGAGAGAAAGTTAGAAAGGGTTACCATCACACTGATGGAGAGGACACTTAATACATCTATTCTAAAAGATGATCCTAGATAGTTTAGTGTTTAATCTGAAAATAATATATTGTCATTGGGATCGTTTGAGGTAAAATTTAGTAGGCTCAGATATGTTTGTGAAAAAAGAATTACATATAAAAAACACTAATGGGTGTTGCATTCCTATGTTTCTTATGTATTGCAAGTAGAATCAGAGAATTTTAATGTTCTGCATTGGGTCTTTCATAAGACATCGATACCCGAGATCATCAGTGAGCAGAGAAATGGTAAAATCTTGAATGTGGAAGGCATGGGACAATACAAGGTGGAGTGGCATATGGCGGGTGACCTTAAAACTCTGAAATGTATGCACAATGTGTCAAAGGGTGCCAATTTAAAAAGTCCCTACTTATATTGCATGTGGAGTGCAAAGGTGTTTGATAAGAGGTATTGGAAGAAGGCACTTGAAAGACCCAAACTTCAAGCCAATTCTTAGTATTCCATTGTCACGTGTCCACATTTGTACAATGCATGCTCTTTGCAGAATCATTGAAAAACTCTTGGCTTTATACATATGTTTTGCATGGACTCTATAGCCCAATACAACAAAGGTTACATCCATCAAAGCACTAGAGAAAGTTCTATCAGACATTGGTTTGCATGGTGGACATGCAAAAATTAAACAAGATGAAAAAAGGTCTAAGGATGGAAAGAATGTACCTCAGAAACCTTCCATTGGGAGTGTTAAAGCAAGAAGGTTTCTATTTGATCCAACACAAGAAGGTCATAGAAGAAGACGATCAGTGCAGATCGTAAAATACAACAGATGGAAGTGCGTTCACAATACAATAGTATACCATGCAGACAATTGTCAAGCAAGAACACGGAAAGCCAAGGTGTGGAAATCTCTAGAAACTATGTTTAAGTTCTTTGACAAGAAAGCATGGATGGAGGACCATGAGATATTTCAAACAGTGCTAAATGAGTTCAAGAGATCAATGATTGATGCATGGATCAATCAACACATCACCCACTATATGGTATTAGATTGATTATGCATTGAACTAGTTTTTATAATGTATATGGAAAAATATACTAATTAATGTATTCTTTGATTCTCTTGAAGCATATTATATACCATCATACCCAGGGAATGGAGACAACACATTATTAAGCACGCTCTGGGTATTTCAATCATACAAGACATGGTGGAGGAGTAGAAAACCCTATTAGTTTAGAGGAATTACATCAGTGGACATATAGAAAGCTTATACACAAAGTTAAAAAGAAGCAGCAATTCAAAGCAACCCAAATTAATCAAGCAGTAAATCTTGTGAATATGGGAAATATTAAGTCTTTGTTGAATAGCCTGAAATTCCCCTTCCATTAGGAACTCAATGGAGTCTTCTTGGGCCCTTTTATTTGGCAGTTTAAGGGAGTCAAACCTTTTCTCTTAAGAAGAAACGTTTTCTAATTAGAAGCTTCAAAACGGCTACTTTATTCGAATTTGAATTTTGGGGAGAAAATGGAATTTAAAATCTAGCGGATAAAACCATATCATGTAACATATCTATGGAAAGCTCTTGATGCGTAGATCACGGATCTGTAATCTCCGCTCAAATCGGAGCTTGTATGTAGAAGTTATGGAGGTCCGAAAATTGTAAAATTGCCCCCTCCCCTTTTTGGGGGAAAAAGTGCACCCTTTGACCACTCTTACATCTCTCTTACAAACCATTGGTTTTTGCTTACATGGCGGGCTCCTATTTGTCAAAAAGTTAAACGTTTCCATAACCTCATGGCAAATTAAAGGGCCCAAAAAGACTCCATTGAGTTCCTAATGAATGGGAAGGTTGGATTCATAGCTTTTTGCATCCTTGTACATCATGGATACTGTGTTGGCAGCAGAATGGAACTCACTGTCCTTGACATATGGATCTAATAAGAGATACTTATCCAAATCTGGATCCACAAAATCTTCATCTTCCTGAAGATTCTACGCAATGATGGCCAGACAGTAGTCTTCCCTTATGTCAAAGATAGCTTGAATATCTGTAATTAACAAATATTCTTTGTTACCAATAGGAAATGTGGGGAGTAGTGGGGTTGGAATGTCCCCTACTTCTTCTATCATAGAGGACTGCTCATCACCTGTAACCACTAAGGTGTCTTCTCTTCTAAGCGCATCAATATCCAACTGCTCACTTAAGTCCCTCTCTGTAGCCAAGTTTATCTCTTTGCAATCTCTTGAACTTCATCTTTTGCTCTTGGAGGTTTCTCTGGCTTCTCAATTTTTTTATTTGCAACTTCTTCATCCTCAAGCAGCACATGCAGGTAGCAGATAAATCCATAGTGGTAAGCAACGAGACGATACTTGCTATTGTGAATGGGACACTTACTGTGTGTCTTCTTCTTATCATCAGGCACCTTTTAAACATCTCTATTTAGCTTTTATCTCAAGGTTGTTGAAGGTACGATACCATTCACGTGCACGTATTGGACGCCGTCAAACATGGCTTTACCACTCAAAGTGGTCTGCTAAAATTGATGCCCTTTCTCTTCAAGATACGAAAAAGCAAAAACGATCATGTCTTCCATGGAGAAATTGAAATTAAACATGCGTGAGATTTCAGGATGGCGATGATGCTGTCAAACTTTATATAGGAAGTCAAACAACTTTTCATCTGGGGTTTCTTGAAGGCCAGCATCAGACTCAACCTCAATCCCGAAAGGTTCCATCTACAAGCCAGGGAATATTCAGGACGATGAAAGTTCTGTGTAAGATAATAAAGGATTAGCCAAGATGAGTATAACGTGATAATCATTGGAGAAATCTCACCGACATCTCTAGTCATGTTGTAGTAATTTGATGAAATATTAGTGAGAAAATGAAATTGGAAGAAAAAATGTGCCAAAATCACTGTAACATGATTCGTGTGGGAGAATTCCTAAGGAACCCTCCCTTCACGTTGTCAGGCATTTTTCTGAAAGGTGTTTTTGGCTTGTGTACATATGGAATGCCTGGCATGTGTGAAGACTTGGCTTTCGAATGCCCTGGCAGATGTATAGGGTGGATGGTTTTGTAATGGGCTTATGCAGGTTTGTTCGGAGTGTGGTCCGCTGGAGGTAGAATCAGTTGTTCCATCGCTTTGGTTGTGTACGCGTCCCAAGAAGCTGGGCACTGGAAGATTGCATTTGAAAAAGTGTGTGAAAGCATGGGGAGCAATTAAAAGTTGAAAGGGGCTATGTTGCCTTGAATTTGGTGTGAAAAAGAAAGGTGATGATGGCCATCTTCTAGGCCTTAGAAAAAATAAAAAAATAATCAACGTGGCCAGCTTGTTGAAAAGCCACTTGGCCGCTTGTTCAATTGCCAGCGCCTCTGCCAGCACGTGAAAGAATACGCCAAAAGGTTGGCGAGGAGTTGGGAGAAGTGTAGCCGCCTTATGGGAGAGAGCGGGGAGCGCAAGACCATAAGGTGGCCTTTTGTTTTTGTGTGGCTAGGCGCAGCCGCAAGTGACTGAGTGGCTAACGACAAGTGTGGCTGCGGGGCTGACTGGGCAAAAGGAGTGTAAAGAGGGGGCCGCTTCAACGATGGCGGTGGCTGGCACGTGAGCGTGCGGGGCTGATGATCGTAGACTGGCTAGCGACTGCAAAGGAGGTCGCCTAGAAGACGGTGGTGACTGACGCAAGCAAAGGCAAGAGAGGTAGCTGTTTCAGAGTGCTGGCAACACACACAGAAGTGATGGGCTACAGAGAGAGTTGAGGGTTGCTGGTGGGGCGCCCTTTGAAGAGAGAGAGAGTGGCCGGGTTCTTTTTGGTGTGGTTGGCACAGCCATGGACGCTACTGGTGGCTGGTCGTTTCGTGTATGGTTGCCGTCAGAAGAGAGAGTGCAGTGCAGAGACTGAAGGGTCAAAGTGTCGATGGGTCATGTGGTTGAAGAGGCTTGGTCTCGTCAGACGCAAGGTGGTAATTCTAGAGGCAGTGAGGCTGGGGTCGAATTCCCTTGGCAGTAAATCCAGGCCTGTGTTTGTGTGGTTGTGTGAGTAAGGCTTCTGTGTCAGGAGAAGCTTGTATACAGTGTTGACTGGGAATATATTGCTGGGTGTTTACTTTGTCTATGGTGCCTCTGTTTTGTGCTATCTTTCTGGTGTGGGTGGTGTGGTGAACTGTGAGAGAAGTGTTCCAACCGGTGGCTGGTGGTGCCCCCGTTGGGGTTGGTGTTTCCAAGTCGATTGGAGTGGACAGTTATAGAGGCAGGTGATTCCATGTTCGGAATTTTTGACAGCTTTCTGGTGCCCCAACTAGGGATAGAGCTCAGGTGTTGTTCTTTGCCTAGAAGGGTGTATGTCCCACTGAGGAGAGCTCAGCGATTGTTACAGGTTTTAATGATGTGGTCTTATCCGAAGTTTCATGGCAGGAAGGGTGAAGATGTGTTTGACTTTTTGGAGCAAATGGAGTTGACATGCATTAGCAATCATGTGACAGATGAAGAGTAGGTTTTGAAGCTGATAAAGATTTTTTTGAAGGGAGAAGCCCGAAGCTGGCTTAAGGATTTTGAAGCACATGATGCAGCATGTGAGGTACATGGTGTTTTGACCTTAGACAGGTTGAAAGAAGGCCTTTTGGAGCATTTTCAGCAAGCGGAGGATTCTAGTGTGCTTTGGCAGGAGTTGAGCATCTTGAAGCAGGTCCATGGGCAATCACTGGATGATTTTGTGAAGGTATTTACATGTTTGTGGGGTAAGTGGTGTACGACATTAAAGCAGGAAGTTCCTCCTATGTTTGTGGGGTAAGTGGTGTACGACATTAAAGCAGGAAGTTCCTCCTATGTTTTTGAAGAAGAGCTTGTTTATTGATGATTTGCTACCCCATTTGAAGGTCAAGGTTGAGTTGAAGAATCCCAAGTCATTTGATGATGCAGTTAGGGTTGCTAGGAAGAAGGAAGGCAAGATTTTGAAGCAGATGGAGATGGGTATTTATCCGTATGAAGGTGTTGTGTCTGCAAGGGATATGCATGTAAATTTGGTTGAAGTGGATAAGAGTTCTATGCAAAGTTTGATTAGACAGGAGCCTGAAAGGCCTATACAAGTGCAAAGGGGAATGTTTTATGTGCCTTCTGATTTTTTCCCAAAGTCTTTGAAGCAGGTGAAGGTGGATGAGAAGCAGGTGAAGGAGCAAAGTGAAGATCTGTGTTGAATGCATAATGTGGATGTAGCTAAGGTTCCTATTGATGTTGCAATTGAAGCTAAGAAGGTGGATGAAAAGCAAGATGAGGAATCTGGGTCAAGATTTGAGATAAGTGAAGATGAGGAGTTGCCAGTGGATTCTTCTTTGGATTTGGACGTCATAGCTGTACATCACAGTGATTTGGAAGGTCCTATTGGAGATCATTTGCATTTAGATCTGGATGACATGCATGCACATGGAAGTAAAGAGGATGATGCCTTGGGATTGACTGATGATAAGAAGGAAGAGGAGTTGGATACAGAATGCTTTGAGGAAGATTCTTTGCCAAATTCTACAAGGGAGGAGGATGGGATAGAGACTTGTGATGAAGTGAAGATGGTTTGTGATGCAGATGTGGAGAGCATGGAGGAAGATCCTATTGTTATGGATTTTCTTGGATATCTTGATGGTGATATAGTACCTGCGATGAATGAAGTGGATGTTTTTCCCTTTGATGCATTATGTGCTGGGGAGTCTTTGGACGATGATACTAGGGAGGTTGGCAACACTCAAGAAGATATGCATGTAGATTGGGCTGATGAAGAGCGTTGTGATGTGAGTATTGTGCTTGAGGATGATATGTGGGCAGTTGCTAGCCTTGATGAACAGGAGCCAGAGGTGGACATGGATGCAAATATGGTTGAGAGTGTGACTAAGGCTACTTTGCATGTTGCTGAAATGCTAAAGGCAAAAAGCATGGATGACAAAGATTCTGAACCAGTAGAGTTGGAAGTGCTTGTGGACAGTGCTGTTGAAAAGGATGTAGATTTTTGTGTGCATAAAGGTCAAAATGTTGAAACCTGGCCTTCACTAGTATGGATGAATTGGATGCTAGATGTTGCAATGCCACAGGTTTTGAAGACAAGGAGGTTTGTTGTGGGTGAAGTGGACATAAATGATTTTGTGGCATATATGGTTGATGTTTGGTATGTAGTGATGCAGCCATTGTTTTTCACATATATTGGAAAATGGGATGGTGAGTTACAACAGTTTCCTTTTGATCCTGGTGGATAGCTATTGGACTTTATCTTTTGCTGCTGAGCATGAATGCTCAGCAGATGGGGCGGTTGGCAAAGTATGTCAGGCATTTTTCTGAAAGGTGTTTTTGGCTTGTGTACATATGGAATGCGCGGCATGTGTGAAGACTTGGCTTTGGAATGCCCTGGAAGATGTACAGGGTGGATGGTTTGTAATGGGCTTGTGCAGGTTTGTCCGAAGTGTGGTCCGCTGGAGGTGGTATCAGTTGTTCGGTCGCTTTGGTTGTGTACGCGTCCCAAGAAACTAGGCACTGGAAGATTGCATTTGAAAAAGTGTGTGAAAGCATGGGGAGAAATTAAAAGTTGAAAGAGGCAATGTTGCCTTCAATTTGGTGTGAAAAAGAAGGGTGATGATGGCCATCTTCTAAGCCTTAGAAAAAATAAAAAAATAATCAACGTGGCCAGCTTGTTGAAAAGCCACTTGGTCGCTTGTTCAATTGCCAGCACCTCTACCAGCACGTGAAAGAATACGCGAAAAGGTTGGCGAGGAGTTGGGAGAAGTGTAGCCGCCTTGTGGGAGAGAGCGGGGAGTGCAAGACTAGAAGGTGGCCTTTTGTTTTTGTGTGGCTAGGCGCAGCCGCAGGTGACTGAGCGAAGAGCCGCCTAGATGGGTTGGCTGCAGTTGAAGCCGACAGAGGGCTGAAGGTTTTGCTGAAGAGAGAAGAGGCCGCCTTTTGGGTGTGTGGCCGCCTTGTAGAAGGGGAGGCTTCTTCAAAGAAAGCGCAGAGCAACTGGCGAAGGGGAGCCGCCATGAAGCTGTTGCGACTTTGGTGAAGCGCTGTAGCCAAGAGTGGCTAACGACAGGCGTGGCTGTGGTGGCTGACTGGCAAAAGGAGTGTAAAGAGGGGGCCGCTTCAACAATGACAGTGGCTGGCACGTGAGCGTGCAGGACTGATGATCATAGACTGACTGGCGACTGTAGAGGAGGTCGCCTAGAAGACGGTGGTGACTGACGTAAGCAAAGACAAGAGAGGTAGCTGTTTTAGAGAGTGCTGGCGACACACACAGAAGTGATGGGCTGTAGAGAGAGTTGAGGGTTGCTGGTGGGACGCCCTCTGAAGAGAGAGAGTGGTCGGGTTCTTTCTAGTGTGGTTGGCGCAGCCACAGACACTACTGGTGGCTGGTCGTTTCATGTATGGTTGCCATCAAGAGAGAGAGTGCAGTGCAGAGACTGAAGGGTCAAAGTTTTGATGGGTCATGTGGTTGAAGAGGCTTGGTCGTCAGACGCAAGGTGGTAATTCCAAAGGCAGTGAGGCTGCGGTTGAATTTCCTTGGCAGTAAATCCAAGCCTGAGTGTTTGTGTGGTTGTGTGAGTAAGGCTTCTGTGTCGGGAGAAGCTTGTATACAGTGTTGACTGGGAATATATTGCTGGGTGTTTACTTTGTCTATGGTGCCCCTGTTTTGTGCTGTCTTTATGGTGTGGTGAATTTTGAGAGAGGTGTTCCAGCCGTTGGCTGGTGGTGCCCCCGTTCGTGTTAGTGTTTCCAAGGCTATTGGAGTGGACAGCTATAGAGGCAAGTGATTCCGTGTCCGGAATTTTCGACAACGTTATAGTGATTTGATGCAATATTTCAAAGACAACGATGATTGTAAGAAAAATCACTACAAGATCTCTCTTCGCGTTGTAGTGATTTGATGAAATATATGGGAGAAATAAATTAAATTCTTAAAAATCTAAAAGCAACAATCTTTGATGGAATATTTATAAAACAATTATACAACTTCGACCAAATTGAAACACGAAAATATTCGAAAACATATCGCAAAATTCACTAGGAGAGCAAGAAGCAACCAACGAAGTTGACTGTAGGAGAGCAAGAAGCAGGGTGAAGGTGATGACAGGGAGAAAAATTGCACGAGATGACTACGAGAAAAATTATACGAGAGCAAGAAGCAACGAATAATGAATGTTGATCACCTTTATCCACGGAAACTAACGGTCTGTATACGTGGCAGACATGCATGATGGCACACCACATGCTCCGCGGACATATGATAACACTTGTCAAAATTTGATAGATCGTAATCATCATGAGTACAGCCCCACGTCCTCCTTGGCATGTGTGGACATGCTCTTTCGCACGTGTGTTATGCTTGTCCTCGGTAAATGTGGTACTCGTCCTCAGTAAATGTCAAGTGTCCTTGTCTTTTACCGCCATTTCGTTCTGCCTCCTTCAGCTATGTGTATTCCTCCGCTGTGTCTCATCTATGCCATCTCTGCGATTTATCAAGCAAGCATCCATCACTTCAACATTTTCCCTGCATAATTCTTTGGTAAGTTATCAAGCAATCACTCCTGATCTTAAATGTTATATTCAATCATATATATCATGTTTTACCTATGCTCATTAGATATTGGGTCAAACGAAAGGCAATGTCTGATAAGTCACCACGATGCAAAGAATCAATTATGATTTTTTTAATGTGGCCATATTGCATTATAGTATTTTGGACATAATTTCTTGTCCTATACATTGTTCTGTGTCGTGTATGTTATCTATTACTTATTTCCATGACCTACTTTGTGAAATGAAACGCTCTGTGCAAGAAATCACTACAAACGCATTAAGGGTATGACGATTAGGTTTGATATGCCTCTATCGCAATGTAGTGATTTGGACCTATTTTATCATCATAGGTGTTCTTAGGTATATCGCGTTGTCTAAAAGGCAATGTCTGACAAGTCACCAGGATGCAAAGAATGAATTATGATTTTTTTATGTGGCCATATTGCGTTATAGTGTTTTGGACATAATTTCTTGTCCTATACATTGTTCTGTGTCGTGTATATTATCTATTACTTATTTCCATGACCTACTTTGTGAAATGAAACAAGAAATCACTACAAACGCATTAAGGGTATGACAATTAGGTCTGATATGCCTCTATTTGCGATGTAGTGATTTGGACCTATTTTATCGTCATAGATGTTCTTAGGTGTATTGTTCTTGTGTTATTTTGTCAAATGAAAGGGTCTCTTTGAGAAATCAATATAACACGAGGAGTTGATGTAGATTTTGTCTGAAGTACCCATATTACATTGTAGTGGTTTGAAGCTAGTTCGTTATCCAAGTTAACTTTTTCGGTAGTTTTTGTATTATTGTCCTATGTATTTATTGAGAAGCTTATCATGTAACATTATGACTATTTTTAGATGGCACGTACGAAGAAGACTACAAGGCTCTCATCTATAGATGATCCTCAATTAGGTAGAGAAGCTAGTTCGAAAAAAAAAATGTCTGCACTGCGCTCAATGAGGAGACGCAAATCCGTCCTCCTTGAACTAAGGAAGGTGGAGAAACATATGCATTGGATGGTTCTGAAGTTGCCATTCCAACATGTAGTCCGGTCTATATGTGAGAATTTTAGGATTAATATGCGTTGGCAGGCCTTTGCCGCCCTAAGATGTTTGCAAGAGGCTGTGAAAGACTGGCTTGTCGAGTTTTTTCAGGATAGCTATGTCCTTGCCGCGCATGCACACAGTCACTATGATGCCGAAAGAAATGAACTCGCTTTGTTTGCTCAAGTTCAGATATGACCGAAGGAAACCTACAGCTTCCTCGATGGATTTTCCCGCTATGACCCAAAAGATGAACATAGAATATCTCTTTCCACCAAATGGGGACACGTATGCATATCAAGTCATGCCATTTGGGTCAACCAATGCCCTAGGTACCTTCCAATGCCTTATTTTGCATAGCCTACACAATGAGTATCTATAGAAAATTCTTAAAGTCTTCATGGATGAACTTTGTGTAAACTCTACATGGAAACACATTTGTGGTGTCTAAGGAAACATCTAGAGAGATGGTGGCTTTACAAGATTTCTCTTAATTCTATGAAATGTCAATTTTGGATCCAACATGAAGTAATCTTAGGACATATTGCCTCAAAACATAGTATCTCCATTGATGACAACAAGGTGTGACCTATTCTTGAGCTATCATCCTCTACCAACTTCAAGGAAGTCCAATGATTCATGGGGTATGTTGGTTATTACTTGTGTTTCATTTTTATGTATGCCGACATAGCTCATCCCCTTTACAGACTCCTAGTGATTTTTTAATGGAATGAGGAGTTCCAACAAGCATATGAGACCCTAAAAAAGGTATTGGAAGGTTCTCCCATTTCGAGATCCCCTAATTGGGGAATTATAATCCATGTTCATATAAATGCCTTTGCCTTCTCGATTGGTTGTGTGTGGCTTAGGAGAACACAACAAGGCTTTTCGTGTTACCTTTGCCAGTTGCCAATTCAACGAGGCAGAGCGAGATGATACCACCATGAAAAGAGAAGGGTTGGCCATGGTCTATACTGTTAAAAAGTTTCGTTATTACCTTTTGGGGACCAAATTTGTTTTCTTTGTAGACCATAAAGCTCTTCTTTGTCTGGTAAAGAAACCTTGAACCACTATAGAATCACCAAATGGCTTCTAATTCTCCTAGAATTTGATTTTACTATTACGATAGGTAAAGGCTTCCAACATATATTGGTTGACCATATGTCGCACATACCTAACGGAGAGTCACCTGTGGGTGTTGATGATGAGGTGCACCTATTCCAACTATGTTTTATTCTTGAATGGAGAGAGAAAGTTCCACACTTCCTAGCTAAATGGCCTACTCACTGAAGCATCCATCAACAACAATCAGGCAAGACACGTCATAGAAAAAAATCACCCCTATCAATTGATTGTAGAGAAACTCTACAAACAAGGAAAGGATAGAATCATGAGACGCGGTTGCATGAGGATAAATATGTTTGATATTTTGGTGCAAGTCCACTCTAGAGTCGCAAGGGGCAGATACTTATAATTGAAAGATTCTTCTAGTAGTAGACTTATGGTGGCCAACCTTGTTTGGAGATGTCGTTGAATACATCAAAAAGTGCAAATGGACAGCAATTCCACACAACAAGAATAGGATGCCTCTCTCCCTTGTCATATCCATACAACCATTTGAGAAATGGGGTATCGGTTTTGTGGGGCTCATTAATCTGGCCGCTCAACACACCCAAGACTAGTACATCATAGCAGCCACAAACTACAGCACAAAATGGGTCAAAGCTACAACGATAAGAAAAGCCAACGTAAGATCCATAGCTAAACTCCTTTGCAAGTCTGTGATCACTCGCTTTAGATGCTTCCTTGAGCTTGTTAGTGACAATGGAACCCACTTCATTAATGAGGTAATACAATTCTTGCTACAAGAATTCATGGTAATGCATCAAAAATCTTCACGATAATAATCTTCACCCTATTATCCCCAAGACAATGGCCAACAAGCAAAAACCACAAACAAGACTATATCCCAAGACTGTAGAGGCGAGTCACAACAATGACAGGGAACATAACTTGTTGGTTACACTATGGGCTTATTGCATCGCATATAAAGTGGCCATTAACGTGACACCCTTCAGCTTAACATACAGAACTAAAGTGGCTATGACTATGAAATTCTTGGTGTGAGGCAGCTCAAGAACACAAGAAGGCCACTATAGCTTGCCGACTCACCACCTTCAGAACACTCACAAGCACAAGGGGCACCACCAGCTTCTCTAGCTGGAAAGAAAAATCTCTCAAGACACCACACGGATTCAAGCCAGAATATACACCAGCACCTTCAATTCAGAACCCTTAGATTCCCTTTCTTTCTCAACACACTCGGCTCACCACAACTGGCAACAAGTAGGGAGTTTTCCACATAAAGCAAACAACTTGGTCTCATAATTATTGTGCAACTATTCATACTTGATATACCTTAGCCACCAAATACGTTGTACAATCAGAACTTCAAACCCAAACTCCACCACACCAACAAGGTACATGATTCCACTGGGGCCTGCTAGAAGGTACAAGCTTGTTAACACCAAGCATGAACTCTCATAATTTAGCACCACGATCCAACGTCACAATCAGTAAAGTTTAGAGCCAGCTTAATCCTTGCCCGTTAACACTAGGCGCAAAGGAACCCACAATGAAATCCACTATCAAGATTAAACAAGACAAATAGGAGTTTCGCCAGTTCCCTTCGGCTCTCCTCTGTCTGCTCTGCACAGCCACCCTTTACACGTTGATTCCTCTCAGTGTTTGCATGGACTGCCGAAACCCCAGCCCCTCTGCCCACTCCAGTCGTGAGCTCTCCAGCTTCCTTCAACTGCAGCCACCAAAAGCGGCTTCCCCTTTGGTCTCTCTCTGCGCAAATACCAGCAACGCTTTCTCTATGCCAGGCGGACCACCCTTCCTCACTTTACCCAGTGTCCTTCGCTAATGATGGCTACACCAGTCCGTCGCCAGCCCTTTGTCAGCTGCGCTCACCTGGCTGTGCAGCTACGCCCCAGAGAGCTCCTCTGCAACAACACCTCGGTCGCCAGCAGCTTCGCACACAGCTGCTCTCTCACCTCTCTCCCCCTTTGGAATGGCGAGGCCCCCCTTCCTACACTTAGCGATCCTCTGCAGCGCCACACACACACTTCTGTCCACCTGGTTCGCCTGCACACTACACCACAAGGGCAACTCTCTCTTTCTTTTTGCGACCTCCCCCTTCTCTCTGCCGGTTGGCACCTTCCACCACCTCCTTCACGCCGTCGCCTTCCTTCTAGATATCAAGCTGGCGCCCCCTAAAAACTCCCACGTGGCCATTAAAACCATTGGCCATGTGGATTGCATATTTATTATTATTTTTTTTTAAAAAAACTCTAAAATGATGGCCACACTAGCAATAACAAAGCTCCTCCTCTCGCGCGACGATCCACAACTTTCCAAAACCATATGAGAGCTACCCACCGCTCATCATCATCAACGTCATCATACCAACCCGACAATTTCTTAGTCGGTGGCCTGCTTTAGTAACCAACTGCACACCATACAATTGCTACAAACTTCCAGATCCCAGCATTTGCTCCCATAACAGACACGTGCATATACCAGCTCACAACAAAACCACTCGGCCTGTACACTTGCCAGGGCATTCAGGGCAAAGTTTTATTGCACACCACGCATCCCATATGTACACGGACTCAAAACACCTTTACAGAAAAAATCCTGACATACTTTCCCCAACCCCCAGCCTGCTGAATCATTCATGATCAACAGTAAAAAGCATTTCAAGACCTAAATTCATATCCAGAAACTGCCTTTCATATGGAATCACATCTTCAGACACTGCATCCTGTACAATCACCATCAAACGTACATAATACTTCTTCAGCTTGTATCCATTTACCCTGGAAGCATGTAAAGTCCCATCTAAGTCTACCAATTGATAGGTACCATTTGTAAATCCTTGCATCACCAAGAAGGGTCCTTCCCACTTAATTTGAAACTTTTTATGAAAGGCATTATCCAGCCTGCTATTATAGCGTAATACCAGATCATCCTTCATAATTCCTTTGCTTTTCCAAAAGCTTCTCCAATATTTTCACAGCTGGTATCTCCACCTCAATAGGCAATAAAGCTTCCTTCCCATAAACAAGATGAAATGGAGTGAAACCCGTACCAATCTTAATTGCTGTCCTGTATGCCCACAAGGCAGCAGGCAGCTCCAGATCCCAATTCTTACCTTGTTGCTGTGTCACCTTAGATAAAATCTTGACCAATTCACCATTGAACCGCTCATTCAGGCCATTACACTGTGGATAGTAAGGTGTGGTAAAAGTGCGACTGATCTTCATTTTTGTACAAAAATAATCCATAAGCTCTGCTCTGAAACCTGGACCCTGATCAGAAAGCAATTCCAATGGCACACCAAACTTACAGCAAATATCCTGATATACAAACTTTGCCACCTCCTTAGCAGTAATTTGTTTCACTACCTTTGCTTCCGCCCATCTAGAAAGGTAATCAGCTGCAGTCAAGATGTAGCACTTCCCTCGGCTAGTAATGGGCAATGGTCCCACAGCATCAATTCCCCATTTTTCAAAAACATCATAAGCAAGAATTGTCTTCCTCATCTCAAGCTTTAATATCCGTCTACTGTGAGCTTGGCATTGTTTGCAAGACCTGCACCAATGATTAACATCCTTATGTACACTTGGCCATACATAACCTTCCTGCAATACCCTATGCAAGGTAATCTTTGAGGCAAAATGTCCACCGCATGCTCCCTCATGATTTTCCTTAAGAATTTTGTAGATTTCTTCTTTCCAAGGTACTCGTCGCATTATCAAATCAATTCCCTTCAAATACAAAGCATCACCAACCATCACATACCTTGCAGCTTTCCTGATGAAACCATATTTTTTTGATCTTTCAATACCATTTGAAATCATCCCTGTTAACAAAAACTCCTCAACATCCTGTAAATTCTCCCTGCCACAATAAAATGATGCATGAGCTTTAAGAACAAAAACTTCACCAATCATTCCCTGGGCTGCTTCATGAGCCTCCTCATTATGGCCTCGATCCACATGCTTTAGACTCCAAGCTTCAAATTCCTTCAGCAGACCCTTAATCTTGAAACACATTTCCTTGAGTAACATATTCTTTGACTTCCAAACTCCCAATACCTGTTTTACCACAAGTAATGCATCTCCTCGAATGCGAATCCTGTCTACACCATGCTTCAAGCATATTTGCAATCCAACTTCCAGAGTCAGATACTCTGCTTCATTGTTGCTATGTGCATCCACTTTAACACCCTTTTTAAAAACAAGGCAACCCTGTGGATCATAAAGCACCAAACCTCCTAAGGCTGCATCATGGCTTTTCCTGTAGGAACCATCAAAATATAATAAGTGTGCATTCACCAATTCAGCCGCATCTTCAACTGGCTTCTTGATGGTTTCCTCCTTTATAAGAAGAGGACTCTCCTTATATGTCAGTAGATCAGCTAAGGTAGCCCTGGTACTCTCTTCCACTAAGAATGAGAAAGTAAATTCCTGCAGCTCAATCACCCACTTCATCATAGCTTTAGATAAATTTGTGCCATTTATCAACTGAGGCAAAAAAGTGTAGCTCGTCAAAAACACAAAGGGGCGAGGCAGTAAGTAATGGCGGAACCGCCTACATGCATATAGTACACTAACCATAACAAGTTCCACCTCTGATAGCAACCTTTCTCTGGCAAGTTTTACTCTGCTAGCACAGTAGACTGGTTGCATATAATGTGATTCTTTCCCCTTCTGTAACAACATGGCTCCAATTGCATCTTCACCTACTGAAGGATTGACATAAAATACCTTTCCCAATTAGGTGCCTGCATTGTAGGAATAGCTCCCAACACCTCTTTCACTTTTTGGAAAACCACCTCACACTCCTCCGTCCAATGTAAAGGATCATGCTTTGCTGCTTGCTGCAAAGGATATAACAACTGTGAAGATAGAGAGATGAATCGAGCCATATACTTCACCTTTTGCACAAAAGTAGCCAGTTGCCTTGTATTCTTTGGTGTAGGAAGAAGAAGAAGAGACTTGACTTTATCAGGATCTGGATCAATACCATTCTCTGATATAACATGACCCAAAAGCTTCACCCTCGGTTGGGCCAAAAAACACTTTTTGGATTTAATTGACCACCACACTCATCATCATAATGCTGAAAAACTATAGCCAGCTTCTCACAATGCTCTTGCCTGGAGCTGTATATACAAAAATCATCAATAAAATCCTTCACAAACTTATTCAAAAAAGGAGATAATACCCAATTTGCCCTTCTTTGGTAGTAGGCTGGTCCATTCATCAATCCAAAGGAAGAACTTTGTAGCAGAAACACCCCCACGATGTAATGAAAGTCGTCTTGCGCTGATCTTCCTCTGCAATCTTTAACTGGAAATAACCTGAATACCCATCACAAACACTATATCTTTCATAACCAGCTACAGTATCCAAGATCTCATCCAAAAAAGGTAGGAGGTAAGAATCCTTCTTCGTAGCAGCATTCAAAGGCTTGAAATCCACACATATACGCCACCTGCCATCTTTCTTTGGACTCACCACCGTAGGACTTACCCACTCAGCTGTATCCACTGGTGTAATGAAACCTACACTCAACAGCTTATCAACTTCCTCTCTCAGGGCCTGCATTTGTTCTCGTCCCATCCTACGAAGCTTTTGCCTAACTGTTTTTACACCTTCTTTCAATTCAATCCTCAAGTCTAGCCCTTTAAATCCTCGAATCTCTCTATAAGAAGTGATGAACATTTCTGGAAAATGAGACAACATATTAACATATCTAACCTTTTCTCCACTCGAGAGATCCGGACTCAGCATTCCTTCAATCAGCTCCTGCTTCTTCTTCACTTCTATCTTTGGCTGCAGTAATTCCTCGATCACTTCATATGACCCCATAGTATCTTCTCCCTCAGCACCCACTTCATGTACTTCCTTATCTTCATTACCTTCTTGCTCTGATATAAGAAAAGCCACATCTGCCCCTTCTCCATTAGAAGCAGTGGTCGATGAATCCATCTCTGATTCAGAAGTAGTGGTGGTAGTTTCCTCTTCACTTGAATCCTGTGGCCTCTCCCACACATCATTTAAAGATCTCCTACTATGCATCTCAAAAGATTTTTTATTACCCTGCTTATTATGTAAAGAAATGGTCCCATACCTCCAATCCTGTACTGCACCCACCACTCGCAACCAAGGTCATCCAAGAATAATTGGAAAAGCACCTAGACCCGCAGGCATCACATGAAAATCTACAGTAGCTTTGACATTAAAAGCTTCAATTTCCAATTCCTTTATCATACCAAGACATCTTACCTTTTGATGATTAGCCATCCTGATTCGAAAACCAGAAACCCCAGACACCCTCAAGCCTGACTGCTCCACACATGATTGGGTAATCACACAGATTTGAGCTCCTCCATCTATATAGGCCTGACCAAGGCTTCTACCTTTACTCCACACCTCCACAATAGGGCAAATATCTGGAAGCTCTTCTAAAGATAGTACTTTGACTGACCTCTTCTCTGACTCCTTTTCCATTGGATTCACCAGTCTCTTCCATTGCCTTCTCAATTTTGGCACCATCTCCACCAACTGTCCAAAGGTGATGTTTGCCTTCCTATTCACCAAATCAGACTTCAAGTCATAGCTGGTTTGCCCATCCCCCAGTGGGAAGTCTGACACCTGGAACCTTCTACGAGGCTTCCGTTTCCTTTTGGCTTTCACATCTTCTCCTTCCTGCTGCTTCCCCTTCTTACGGCTGGGTCCAGCCACCCCTTTTCCTTATCTTTCATCCGTTGTGTGTTTGCCAACAGGCATCACATCCCCTTCCTCTCTCCCCTGAATATTCTCTAGAATAACAACATTCATGACCTTTGCCTTCCCCTTTTCCTCAGCTGTGATTCCACTAGGGCCTGCTTGATCCCTGATATCAATACCATAATCATTTGACCTATCTGGTAACTGTGAAGGTAGTGGGTACATATCACCACCCATACGCTGAGGCTTATCACAATCTGTACTCAGATGACCAAGCTCACCACAGTTCCAGCATGTAGGGATGAAACGACAGCCCCTACCGTGACCACGTCTATACCCTGCTTGTCCATCTCCCCCCTCATGATTGTTGCCCCAGCCTCTACCACGTCCACCACCTGTACTTCCCATTAAATTTAAGCTCAAATTTTTCATAAGATCAACCATCTGTTTCATATCCTGCCGCAATCCCTCATCAGAATCTGCAGGAACCATAGGTACTCCTTGACTAGCTTGAGGCACCATCTGCATAGCTTGGGCTTCGATGGGCTTCATCCTCTCAATCACTGCATTCATGGGTGTAGCCTCCACTCTACGAATCTCCGGCTATGCTACAACTGGAATCATCCCCAGCTGATTCATTCGTTGCAGCTTCCAATCTTTTGACTTAGCAATTTCTACCGCATCCTCAAAAGACCTGGGCTTCTTCAATTCCACTTTCCAGCGAATACTCCTTTTAAGCCCGGCTACAAACTTGTTTTTCTTCATCATATCAGGCGGCACCTGGTCTTCCCCTAAAGCCCTGCATAAAGTTTCCCATAGCAAAGAAAATTTCTTCATATAATCATCTAATGATTCAAACTCAATTTGTGTCAGAGCTTGCACCTCATGCCAAACCTTGTCGGGGTCTTCTACCTTCTTGAACCTGTTGCTAAGTGCTGTCTTTAATCCATTTTCAGTCATATCAAGATGTGGAACAGCAACCCTCAATGACTCCTCATAAGTCCTGTACCAGGTCCTTGCATCCCCTTTCAAACAGATGCTCAGAAGCCGCAACACCTGTACCGACTCATTAATATGGTTGCTTATGCATGCAACCTCCATCCTTTCCAAGAAGTCTGCCACATCCTCATTAGGGCTACCATAAAACTCTGGATAAGACATCATCTTAACCCCCAAACTTCACCTCAGATCCTAAGAAAGCACCTTCTCTGAAACTCTCAACACCTAGGACACACACCCTGATAACTGAAGGAAATAACAGACCAATCCCGCAGTCAAACTGTACCAGAAAGAGCAACTCCTCAGTGGGGGCACCAGAAAGATGTGAGGCAGCTTAAGAACACAAGAAGGCCACTATAGCTCGCCAACTCACCACCTTCAGAACACTCACAAGCACAAGGGGCACCACCAGCTTCTCTAGCTGGAAAGAAAAATCTCTCAAGACACCACACGGATTCAAGCCAGAATATACACCAGCACCTTCAATTCAGAACCCTTAGATTCCCTTTCTTTCTCAACACACTCGGCTCACCACAACTGGCAACAAGTAGGGAGTTTTCCACATAAAGCAAACAACTTGGTCTCATAATTATTGTGCAACTATTCATACTTGATATACCTTAGCCACCAAATACGTTGTACAATCAGAACTTCAAACCCAAACTCCACCACACCAACAAGGTACATGATTCCACTGGGGCCTGCTAGAAGGTACAAGCTTATTAACACCAAGCATGAACTCTCATATTTTAGCACCACGATCCAACGTCACAATCAGTAAAGTTTAGAGCTAGCTTAATCCTTGCCCGTTAACACTAGGCACAAAGGAACCCACAATGAAATCCACTATCAAGATTAAACAAGACAAATAGGAGTTTCGCCAGTTCCCTTAGGCTCTCCTCTGTCTGCTCTGCATAGCCACCCTTTACACGTTGATTCCTCTCACTGTTTGCATGGACTGCCGAAACCCCAGTCCCTCTGCCCACTCCAGTCGTGAGCTCTCCAGCTTCCTTCAGCTGTGCAGCCACCAAAGGCGGCTTCCCCTTTGGTCTCTCTCTGTGCAAATACCAGCAACGCTTTCTCTATGCCAGGCAGACCACCCTTCCTCACTTTACCCGGTGTCCTTCGCTAATGATGGCTACACCAGCCCGTCGCCAGCCCTTTGTCAGCTGCGCTCACCTGGCTGTGCAGCTACGCCCCAGAGAGCTCCTCTGCAACAACACCTCGGTCGCCAACAGCTTCGCACACAGCTGCTCTCTCACCTCTCTCCCCCTTTGGAATGACGAGGCCCCCCTTCCTGCACTTAGCGATCCTCTGCAGCGCCACACACACACTTCTGTCCTCCTGGTTTGCCTGCACACTACACCACAAGGGCAACTCTCTCTTTCTTTTTGTGACCTCCCCCTTCTCTCTATCGGTTGGGACCTTCCACCACCTCCTTCACGTTGTCGCCTTCCTTCTAGATATCAAGCTGGCGCCCCCTAAAAACTCCCACGTGGCCATTAAAACCATTGGCCATGTGGATTGCATATTTATTATTTTTTTTAAAAAAAACTCTAAAATGATGGCCACACTAGCAATAACAAAGCTCCTCCTCTCGCGCGACGATCCACAACTTTCCAAAACCATATGAGAGCTACCCACCGCTCATCATCATCAACATCATCATACCAACCTGACAATTTCCCAGTCGCGGTGGCCTACTTTAGTAACCAACTGCACACCATACAATTGCTACAAACTTCCAGATCCCAGCATTTGCTCCCAAAACACACGTGCATATACCAGCTCACAACAAAACCACTCGGCCTGTACACTTGCCAGGGCATTCAGGGAAAAGTTTTATTGCACACCACGCATCCCATATGTACACGGACTCAAAACACCTTTACAGAAAAAAGCCTGACACTTGGTACTAAGCTTAAGGGTCTCTTTACAAGAAAGTCTCACTAGCAATGTCCTGATCGATCGGCTCTTTGAGATTGAGAAACTCGATGAAACACGTCTAAGGGATGTGTATGAATTGATTGTCAAAAAGTTAAGGTGTAAGTAATGGTTGAATGACTAACTCAACAACACTAAAAATCACAAGAACAAATCTTAAATACAGAGGAACAAAAACTTTCCTAGTGACAAAAACTAGTCTCAGAGTAGCAGTAACATACAAGCTCTCACTTGAAAGAATTTTTGGATTATATAGATAGGAGAAGCTTTTGGAGTTGGAGCAAGATAGAATAAAGTCATCCTTAATTTCAGAAGTGATTCAGAAAAGAACACATGCTTGGGTTAATAGGAATATATTCAAGCTATTCAAGGAGGGAGATCTGGTCATGCTGTATAATTCAAAGTTAGAGGTCCACATCCAGGGAAGCTAAAATTGAGGTATGTGAGCCCATTTCTGATTAATCAAGTGTTGGGTCAGGGCACTTTCTTGCTGTCTCACTTGTTAGGAAATCAGTTTCAAAAACCAGTTAGTGATTTTACGCTTAAGAAATTTTTTGGGTCTAGTCCAGTTGAAAGGGAAATTGGTGTCCGCCTAATAATTCGAGTCGGTATGATGAAGAATATCCTATATAAAGGGAGAGAAGATTTCATTAAGGAATCAAATGAGGTGAAATCATACACAACTTCAATTAATCATAGTGTGGAGTATTCTCGACACAACATTTGCACATATAACTTGGACAAAAAGGTGAACAACATGCAAAAGTGTTTTCTAAGCCTAGATGAAGAAATCGCAGAAGCTTTCATGGACCTTTCCCAGTAGAAAAGTAAGGTGAGGAGAAGCTTGCATGTGAAGGAAACACTACTCCTAGATGATAGTTCGTATGCTCCTTCAGAGGATGAATCTCTTTATGTTGAGGAGATGAGCGTTAAGGGGGAGACATTTGCTACGTTTCTAGATTCTAAGGTAACTCTGGACCTTACAATATCAAAACATAGAGCATGGCTACTACACATTGTAGGATTGCTAGATTTTGCTTCTTTGCCTTGGGAATCATGGAGGGGCAATGACCAAGCAAAGTAGCAATTTAAGTTTTTGCAAATGAGTGATGGATTTATTTCTCCCAATGTGTTTCTCTCTGTGGAGTTGGTGTCCTATGTCTTTAATCTGTCCATGGAAGGTGATGCGTTTTGATAGAGCATCATTGAAGGTGTTAGAGAAGGATTTTGGAACATGTAAAAAAACAAGGAAGTATTATGTTATCGAGAAGGTCCAAGATCCAGAGAGAAGGCTTCAGCTAGAATGGTTTTTAGAGAATGTCTTATTGTTGCTCAAGTCAGAATACATGTCGAACAAGAACTATGCATATCTGCATATTGTAGAGAAGGGTAAGACTGTAGCATGGACACACATTATGCATCAGAAAATCATGTCAAAAATCAAGGAAAAGGACAAAAGAAAAGTGTATACATTAGGAACTCAATGGAGTCTTCTTGGGCCCTTTTATTTGGCAGTTTAAGGGAGTCAAACCTTTTCTCTTAAGAAGAAACGTTTTCTAATTAGAAGCTTCAAAACGGCTACTTTATTCGAATTTGAATTTTGGAGGGAAAATGGAATTTAAAATCTAGCGGATAAAACCATATTATGTAACATATCTATGGAAAGCTCTTGATGCGTAGATCACGGATCTGTAATCTCCGCTCAAATCGGAGCTTGTATGTAGAAGTTATGGAGGTCCGAAAATTGTAAAATTGCCCCCTCCCCTTTTTGGGGGAAAAAGTGCACCCTTTGACCACTCTTACACCTCTCTTACAAACCATTGGTTTTTGCTTACATGGCGGGCTCCTATTTGTCAAAAAGTTAAACGTTTCCATAACCTCATGGCAAATTAAAGGGCCCAAAAAGACTCCATTGAGTTCCTAATGAAACGTCAAGATTAGGACCTATTTTACTTGCGATTTTTCAGAGTGAAAAATTTGAAGTATATGCATGGGGAGAAGATTCTCGCAAAGATAAAGCCATATAGTAAAGCTGCAAAGAGGACAATAGATCAGCTAGAAGATGAGCCGCCTAGCATCATGAGAAAGAATTTGAAGACAAATCCCCTTACAGTGGTGGATACTGATAAACTAGCAACACGTCTTATGGATGCTGGGTATTCAGCACAAGAACAAGAATCTAGTAGGGTGGAAATGAGCCATAAGGTGATTGCAAAACCTTTGTTTCCATCACCTTGTGCACAGGGGAAATAAGAAAAAGAGGTGAGTGCATCACCCTGTTTAGCTAAGAAGAAAGGGGTTGAAGTTGAAAATGAATAAGGAAAAGTTAGTCAAGTAGGAAAATGCTGTAGTTTTAGGGAAGCTTGAAGTTCTGGGGTTTCAGACTTTAGACATGCCATAGGAATTTAGTGTTGCATAGGTAAAGAGATCTTGGAAAGCTGATGGATAATTTTTTATTGCAGTAGTAGAGCAATGCTCATATTAATAAAAGGAGATAGAGGGAGTTGGGAAAAAAAGTGCAGAGCTTGGAACAACAACTAACCAAACAAGATGTCAAAACTCAGCAAGTGAAGGAATTGGAGGGAAAAGTTAAGGCTAAAGAGGAGCTGCTTTTGGAGACTAAAGAAGAATATGAAGCAGACTTGGCTAAGTAGCAAGAGAAGTCTAAAGCAAAAATTCAGTTAGAAATGGTGATTACAGATTGGCTTACAGAGATAAAGGTTGCATTTTCTACTGAATTGGAGGAGTTAACAAAGAAGAATACTGAGTTGGTAACAACCAATGAGATTTTTCTGCAGCAATTGACATCTTTAAAGAAAGTACGGGAGCAGTTGAGGAACTTGGTAGAAGATGAGGAAATTGATGTAGATGGGGTCTTTATGAGCAACAAAGGTTTGGAAACAATGACGGGGGAATTAATGCAGATAGGATATTTGATTTGGGCTGGAATTAAAGAGAGGATTCACAATGTTCTTACAAGACCTTGGGAGGCATTTGCAGATCAGTAGCGTAAAGCAGAGATAGCTTTGCTTAAGGAGCAGATTGTAGCTTTAGAGGAGGGCAACCAGAAGTTGTAGATGAAATAGCTGCCAGCTACCCTAGAGCCTCTTCAAGTGAAACCCCTAAAAAGTCAATGTGGAAGGATCCTTTGTACTCCCTCGAGGGCTATCATGGTTTAGAGGAAGGTTTTTGTGATGACAATTAGATTTCTTTTAAGTTTGCATGTGCTTTTGCAGGAAAAGGCATTTTTGATGGGATGAAGAAGCAAGATATGGAGATGGATAGTGTGAAACTTATTACACTTGTACCTGATGTTGCTGAACAGAATGTTGAAAGTTCAGGGATTGGATTTTAGATGTTGCTGAGAAGATTTTAAATGTTCAAGTGGATTAAATTGACCTTGTAGATCAGATAAGAAAGATGGCATGAAGGAAACTGAAGACAATGATGGATAGATGGTGACTATAACTGAAAAGTATTCTACATACTTTTCAGTAGAGTAACATTTTGGGAGTGGGTTCAGGTCTGAAAATTTTTATCCAGTGGGTGTGCCAGGTGTAAAACCTAGACTTTTACATAGTTTCCTTTAAATACTTTAAACCTTAGTCTTTCACTTGATATTTCAAGCGACAGCATTTTGGAACTTATGTATAGATGTAACCGTTTTGAATCATGCAGTATACGTAGTTAGTAATTGAATTATTGGCATCTTGCATTTGTCTTGTTAATTTATAGGTTTGTCTGATGTTTCAAGAGTCTATTTTCTGATATACTATAATGTTGAATTATGTATCTTGGTCTAAAGGAGAGGTTACATCAAGCAAAGAGAACATCCCCAATGATCATCTCTTCTAAAATTAAAGATATAACGACAAGCCTCATCGCCTTAGCCCATGGTTGTGAAAGGTTACCAAATGAGTAGACCTAGTATTTTGTTCTTATCACACATGAACACCTAAGGGTAGCAACTTACACCCAAGTTACACCTTAAGTAGCATGTTGCACTAAGGGAAAATGGTGGATATTTTGTAGTTCACATCCAACCTCCTTGTATTAGTCTATAGATCATGGCACCAAGGGGGGGTAGTTAAAATTTATCATGCCATTTAAGCCAAGGTTTCAATAGAGGACCAAGATCAAGAGCGTATAGCCACATCACACTTGGACATTATCCCAAATGAGCACATTTGTAAAAGTGGTGTAACCTCCTCATATAAAAGGGGTCATTTTCGAGCAATTAAGACAAGTATCTCTCAACCCTCTCTATGAGTACAAGTTTTCATCTTGTAACCTAATTGTGCTTGATCATCATCATCATGATATTCATTAGGCTCCACCAACCCTAGTTTAAATTCTTGCTCATTGTGATTACTATAAGATTAGGGCATCTTTCACACGATAGCCATGCATGCCTGGTACTCATGTTGCAAATGGTATGAGAGCTTCATGTTGAGAGAGGGAGAGAGACGAGACAAGAGACACCACGTACGCTCCACAAGAATGAATCATATTATTCACAAGTCAAATATATATAGGCAAGACCTAGAGTGAGTTAGGGCTAGCTATATATAGCTCCAACACCCCCACTCAAATGAAGGTCTCCAGTTGTAAGTAAAAAAACCCTTGGGAGCACAAGGGAAAAACCCATGCTCCTACATATAAATGTACAATGCCACCTTAAAGTCCATGTGCAATGTGCTTCTATATAGAAAGTACAAAGAATAAATGTGCATGATGTGAAGTAATGTGTGAAGTGTCCTAAAGTCTATAGGCTATGTACAAGTCTAGACAAAATTGACATGACGTGAGATGTGCTAATCTCCAAAAAGAGAAGCCGCCGCAACTCCAAGTTCTGTTCGCAAAAGTGTAGACCAAGCTTCATGGAGTCCTTTGGTGAGAATGTTTGCAATCATTTGATCAGTTGAACAATGTTCTACCATTATTTCTCCTTTCTTTACTTCATGTCAAACATAGTGATAATGAACTGCAATATGCAAGGACTTTGGACTTGATATGTTGCACGTAGTCCTTGGCTAGACTAATGGCACTTTGGTTGTCACATCTAAGAGGAGTGCTTAAGGAAGGAGAATGACCAATATCAACAAGCGATTATTGAAGGCAACAAACCAATTCACGAGCTGCTAAAGATGCAGCTACATATTGAGACTCTGTAGTAGAAACTGCAATACAATGTTGTTTCTTGCAAACCGATGGTGCCATAGCTTACAATCTAGATCTCCTAGAGCTATAACAACATTTGCAACATCCTCATTCAATGAAAGTTCAAAGAGATTACCATGTCGAGAAGCAACCGCAATAGTGGTGCCATCCTTTTCGATGTGCGACACTTTGTATTATCAAATCCAACAAATAGGCCAAGATCCACAAGCCGCGCAGTAGAAAGTAAGTTTGTTTGTAAATCAAGAACATATAAAACTCCTCGCAGTATTTTGGTTGAGGAAGAAGTTCCCAAATACAAGTCGCCAATACCCATTACTTGGCAAGTTGTATTATCAACAAGATAAACCAATTTCTTGATAGGAATTGGATGATAATTGTGTAACCATTGTAATTGATATGTCATGTTGCTGCCAGAAGCACCAAAATCAACAATAAAGAGAGAACCATCATGAACATGTAGTACCTTTTCTGGAGAGACATTGTAATGAACCAAATTAGCCTCTTGTTGAACATTGTCTTCATCATGAGGATTTTGTTGAGTAGCATAAGCTTGATTTCGAGCTTCATCATAACACCTCTTGAAGCATTGACTGGATGAATGTCTCTTGTTGAACATTGTCTTCATCATGAGGATTTTGTTGAGTAGCATAAGCTTGATTTCGAGCTTCATCATAACACCTCTTGAAGCATTGACTGGATGAATGCCTTGTGCTCCCACAATATTCACAAGTTGCAGAAGAGGAAGAACCCCTTGATAAACAAGGTTTCTTATTTGTAATACCGTGTTCTTCATCATACTCTCGTGCCGAACATTTAGATACCAAGTGACGAGTTTTGTCAATAAAAACAACACTTTTGAGGAAATCTTAAACGAGAAGAATTACCTCCTCTTTGGAAGCCACGAGATGTAAATTGGGAGGAGGAAGAAGGGTGTTGCTGAAATGGACGTCTCCGGATAGCAAAGGCTGTCTCTGATTCTGTGTACTCTTGGGCAATCATGATCGTTTCATGAGTTACCGACGTGTTCGACGATCATGACATTGAGAATATTCAATCAAAGAAATACATGTATGCTCAAAGTCATTTCCATCCTTGTTAGATAATATAGTGACAGTATTATCATACAAAGGATCCTTCACCGTATCAAGAAGGTGTGTAATCGATTGACTTCGAGGAATAGGATCCCCTACAGCAGAAAGTTTATTCATAATATCTTTGAATGATTCAATGTGACTAGACATGGATGTACCTGCCTTGAATTGAAGCTTGCCTAGAAGATTACGAAGATACAAAATCTTTGTAACAGTTTTCTTCTCAAACATAGTGATAAGCTAGTCCCATATAGCATATGACATGGATAACAGATAAACATCTAGCATGAGTGAATCATTAAGGGTAGAAAGTATAAACCGACGAGCAGCCTTATCACGATGAATCTAGTGTGCATGATCAATTTTTCACTGTTCAAAAATAGGACCTTCGGTAATAATAACATCATTCTAAAGTGGATCAATAGGTTGAGGAGGGCATGCAAGAATACCAAGAACAATATTTGCCAATTCATCTCCTTCCAAAATTAATAGCATCTTGTATTTCCAACCAAGAAATCCTTGGCCTTGAAAAAGAGGAACAGAACGCTGCCCAGAAGGAAATCCGTTAACAAGTATGGTGTTTGCCATGTCGAGTCGTGAGAACACATACAAGATAAGATCATAGAACTTTCAAACCATGTACGAGATATGAGAAACGTAGCCAAAATAGACATGTACCAGACGACGAGCATAAAGTGATTGTGTAAATATTAGAACATGAACTAAAATTACATCTCTAAAAGTGGAGACCCATGTCTCATGCACGTAAGCAAACTTAGAGGTCCATAAAAGACGAAAATAATAATAAGAAAAAGCATTGCGTTATGACGCAACTTGCACGGCAAGTTTTGTATCTAATTGTAGCTTGTACAGCAAGCATCCATCTGAAGCTTGCACGGAAAGCTTTGACGATCAAATCCTGCTAACGACTCAGAGACAACTACCTATTTGCTCTCATAAAGAAACTGTTTTACTGTTTTAGATGCAGTTTTCCTGAACTGTCCTAACTTTTGACTCAGAACTCCGATTGACAAACCGTTTTGATAAGATTCACCAGCACTGTACCATCTATGCACCAGCACGATTAAGAAACACTTCTAATTACAAAAAGTGGATCTATAAAATCATGTAGGCAACATATAATCAAAGAACCAATCAACCCTACACAAAACTATTACCAAAGATCAATCTTGTAAGACATGAAATCATAATCATAAATTGACCAAGAAGACGTAGATGCTTCCCTTTTGATTAGAATCGTTGTGATACCATTTTGAGATATGAAGAGAGACGAGACAAGAGACACCACATACGCTCCACAAGAATGAATCATATACACCACAAGAATGAATCATATTAGTCACAAGTCACATATATATACGCAAGACCTAGAGTGAGTTAGGGCTAGCTATATATAGCTCCAACACTTCCCCTCTCCCCATAGACTCTCTCATCTTAAGCTTAACATATAGCTTTTAGCTCCTTATATCCTAATCGTAACAATACTGCTTATTTAATGTTATTAGCTTACTGATTATTATCTTATCCACTAGGTCTCTAGGAGAGTCTACATCAAGCAAAGAGAACATTCCAAATGATCATCTCTTCTAAAATTAAAGATACAATGACAAGCCTCACCACCTTAGCCCATGATTATGAAAGGTTACCAAACAAGTAGACCTAGTCTTTTGTTTTTATCACATGAACACCTAAGGGTAGCAACTTACACCTAGGTTACACCTTAAGTAGCATGTTGCACTAAGGAAAAATGATGGATATTTTGTAATTCACATCCATCCACCTTGGAGTAGTCTGTACATCATGGCACCACGGGGAGGTGTTAAAATTTGTCATGCCATTGAGGCCAAGGTTTGAGTAGAGGACCAAGATCAAGAGCATGCAGCCACATCACACTTGGACATTATTCCACATGAGCACATTTGTAAGTGGTGTACTCTCCTCATACAAAAAGGGTCATTTTCAAGAAATTAAGACAAGTTTTGCTCAAGCCTCTCTATGAGTATAAGTTTCCATCTTGTAACCTAATTGTCTTGATTCGAGCTTGATTAAGTAATTAGTTTATCATTACATTATTTATTAGTTTAAACAGCTAATCACTATTATTAATTTAGGATTAATAGTATCTTCACCATGGCCATGCATATCTCATACTCATGTTTCAGAATGGTATTAGAGCCTCTCCTCTATCCATAGACTCTCTCATCTTAAGCTTAAGATATAGCTTTCAGTTGCTTATAGTCTAATCTTAGAAAACACCATTTAAATAGTGTCATTATCACCAATGACCTACTAGCTCAAATGGTGAAGGTGTTTAAATGCTTAGTACCAAGAGGTCCTAGGTTCAAAAACTCCCTTGGTGCTTCCTCGGCAGCATAACCTACTTGTGGATAAATAAGCGCCTATGGATGGTTGTCTACAGATGATGAATTTGGTGACTATGCGAGGCCAATTGAAAACAAAAACAGTGTCATTATGTCATTAATTTTGATCTTATCCATTAGGTCTCAAGGAGAGGATTCATCAAACAAAGAGAATATCCCCGATAAGCATCTCTTCTAGAACTAAAGCTAAACTTTAAGCCTCACCACCTTAGCCCATGACTATAAAAGGTCACTAAATGAGTAGACATATTCTTTTGTTTTTATCACACATGACCACCTAAGGGTAGAAACTTACACCCAGGGGGGACTGATGACATACTGTAACACAACACTTGACTACCTTAAGTATCAACTTACACCCAGGGGGACTGATGACATATGTAACATAACACTTGACCACCTTAAGTAGCATGTTTCACTAAGGGAAAATGATGGATCTTTTGTAATTCACATTTAACCACCTTGCAGTAGTCTATACATCATAGCACCAAGGAGGGGTGTTGAAATTTGTCATTCGAGTGAGGGAAAGGTTTGAATAGAGGACCAAGATAAGGAGCATGCCACCACATCACACTTGGACGTTATCCCATAGGAGCACATTAGAAAGAGGTGCACCCTCCTCATATAAAAAGGGTCATTTTCAAGCGAGGCACAAATCTTTTTTTACTACCATCCCCATCCTTGTGGGCTTGGTGGCGCATGTCCTAAGCTTTGTGTTGGGTGAGGGAGCATGCGTGGTGGACAGATTCCGCATCTTCACGCGAGCCGCATGGAGTTATTGCTGGAGTTTTGTGATGGTGGTCAGGGCATCGGTGCAGGTATGCTCTCAGCCCTCCAAGGATGTTTGTAGATGGATATTGGCAACAAGGAGGTTTGCTTGGTGGTCTTGCTGGGTTTGGAGTTGATCAACTTGGGCCAAGAGCATGGCCTGTTGGGTTGCAATTCCCTCCTCGCATTGCCGAGTGGCATCAAGGAGAGGAGGTGGGTGTGCCGAGATAGAGGGAAAAATGGTAGGGAGCATGGGCAGGACCAATCTAGAATGGATGGAGGAAGGGGGTGTGGGGGTGTTAGTGAAGGGGTTGGCAAGTTAATATTAGCAGGGGTTGTACAATGAAGGGTAGTGTGGTGGGGGAAGATGTGGAAGGCCGGAGCTAGTGCCCACTAGTAGTTTGGCATGTAGGGTGTCATCAGGTTTGAAGTAGTGATGGTGAGCACCACTAGGGGGTGGTTTGGTAGGCGATAAAGCATTGGGGTTGGGATGGGAGTGGAATGGGAATGTGGAGGAGGTGGAGGTTGAGGAGAGGGAGAGTGGGAGGCAGGGGGATCTACTGTGGTGGGAGGATCTTTTCCTTCATCATCGTCATCAGCATTGTTGTTAACGGGATTACATGATGGGAGGAATTTTGAGAAGATGAAATTCATGGCCATGAGGGCCTCTTTGATGGTGATGTTGTAGGGGAAAGCGATATGTGAGACATCAAATTGGATGATGGCGGTGACGGCGATGATTTCTGGTTGGCAATACTAGCATTGGTAGAGGACGAGGAGGCCATAGAGGGACTAAGGGGGAGGGTTTAGTGTGGTGAAGGGTCTTGTAAGCATAGTATATCATTGTGTAGCCCAATTGCTCCAAAAAGGCAAGGGTGGAAAGGGATCTTGAGGAGTCATAGGAGTATGGGAAGAGGCCATGGGGACTAAAAGGTCAATGGAGGCGTCAATATCAATGGCATGCCCGTACTCTAGAAGAGTGGCATGCCCGTAGTCTAGAAGTGTGGCCCAGATGATGAGTTTGGGTGGGAGGGTGAATGGGAAAGGTGAAGGGGTTGGTGGGGGGGTTGTCAAAGGAAACTTGGTTTTGAAAAAGAGGGTGATGAAGAGCGTAAGGGAGGTGCGGGAGAGTTTGGTGAGATAAGGTAGGAGAGAGTGGATGAAGTGAAGGGGTCATCGAGGAAAATGTTGTGTTGGAGAATATTGAGCTGGAGGACACCACACTAGAGTTCAAGACCTTGGAGAGGAGTAGAGAGCATGGGTACAATTCAATGGCATCATCCATTAAGGTATCAAATTTTCGTTCCAGGGTGATGGACATCTTCCACATAGGTGTTGGTTGGGAGGAACGCTCCTCTCCTGCCCGTAATTGGGCATCTTTTTGTTACCAAAAACTCCATAGGGACCACAGCTTCCAACCATACACAAGCTTGACTTGAGTTAACCCTGTAGTCACCTTAAATGCTATCTTGAATGCCCACAATGAAGAATCCAATTTTTGATCCCAATCTCTTATGTTATCTGACACAATCTTCTTTAGAATCTTCAAAATAATTTTGTTTGAACTTTCAACTTGACCATTTGTACCTAGATAATACAGTGTTGATTTCTTATGCACAATCAAATGCAATGTTGTGAGCTTTTCAATCAACTTGTTACAAAATGCCATCCCTAATCTGAAACAAGTTCAATAGGACATCCAAATCTGGTCATAATGTTCTTGTACAAAAATTTTGCAACACTTGTTGCCTTATTATCCTTCAATGCTACTACTTCCACCCATTTTGTACAATAATCTATTGTAACTAGAATGTATCTATTGCCTATAGACCTTGCTGCAGTTTTTAATGGCCCCACAAAATCCATCCCCCATTTATGAAATGGTTCTAATAGTAAAATAGGTTGATGAGTCATTCTATCTGCCTAGGTTGGCTTTCCCTCTCTCTGAAAGTGGATACATTCTCTAGCAAATTCATGAGCATCCTTCAGAATAGATGGCCACCACAATCCAACTTGAAAAACTTTTCTTCTTGTTATCTCTCCAAAACAATGACCTCCAGCCAACCCTTCATGTGCTTCTTTCAATACAACTGATTGCTCAAAATTAGGCACACACCTTGTTATCACTTAATCTATTCGTCTCTTATAGAGAACTCATACAATAACCAGAAATGACCTACTTTTAAGAGCGTAATTCTTTTTTTTATCTTTGCTCATTGATTTAGGAAACATTCCATATATCAGAAAACTCATCATCTGATCATACCAATTTTTTATTTCCAAAGTCTCAACCTGAAATATATCAGAATCACAAAAGTCATCTAATATTCCATCTAGTTTCTCTCCTGTTTCCAATATGCTAAGATAATTTGCAACCATATGAGTTCTCCCAAGAGTATGAACCACAGTGTAATCAAACTCCTACAAGAGAACTACCCACCTTGCCATTCTTCATGTGACAACTATGGTTTGTTGACCATGTATAGAGGGGCTTGGTGATCCATGTGAAAAAATCACCTTATTTGCTCTAAAAGATAATTTCCAAACTTTTTCAAAGCATAGAACATTCCCAATGCAATTTTCCATTTCCAAAGTCTTAACCTGAAATATATAAGAATCACGAAAGTCGTGTGATATTCCATCTAGTTTCTCTCCTGTTTCCAATATGCTTAGATAATTTGCAACCATATGAGTTCTCCCAAGAGTATGAACCACATTGTAATCAAACTCTTACAAGAGAACTACCCACCTTGACATTCTTCATGTGACAACTATGGTTTGTTCACCATGTATAGAGGGGCTTGGTGATCCACATGAAAAATCACCTTATTTGCTCTAGAAGATGATTTCTAAACTTCTTCAAAGCATAGACCATTCCCAATGCCTCCCTTTCTATACTGAATAGTTTTGCTCTGCAGTGGCCAACACTCTACTTGCATAGTATATTGGTCTAAACCAACCTTTTATTTTCTCCTACATCAGTGTACTGCTCCCACTGTAATGTGAGATGCATCAAAAAAATATGAAACTCTAGATTCCAATCAAGAGGCTACAAAATTGGTGCCACTACGAACATCTCTTTCAGTGGCCTGCATTATTTTTCTTGTTCTCCCCCCCATACAACAACCACCTTCTTCTTTGTTAATCTTGTTAAAGGTTGACAAACATGGGTGAGGTATCTCAAAAACCTGTTATGCCACTTGACTTGTCCAATGAATCAACCCAGCTACTTCACATTCTTTGGTGGTATAGTATCATGTATTTGCTTGAACTTTCCTTTAATCAATCTCCATCCTAGTCTTTGAAATAACATATCCGAGCAAAATTCCTTTGCTTACTACAAATGCACACTTGGATGGATTCAATGCCAATCTTGGCATTCTGTACTTCTCAAAGCACATACTGGGATGATTGATATGATCCACCACTTTTCCAAACACATTGAAATCATATAGAAAAGCTGTCATGAAAGTTGTAAGAAATGGTGCAAACACTTGTTGTACCCATTTCTGAAATGTAGGAGGAGCATTTTTCATGCCAAATGTCATCACATTACTGGCAAAGACTCCCCATTCTATCACAAAAGATGTCTTATCCCTATCTTCAAGTGCCATCAAAATCCGATTGTAGCTACCAAAGTCATAGAGAAAACTGTATATCTCATGTCCTACAACTAAATCAAGCAAAGTGTTACAAAATGGTAGTGGAAAAGGATCTGTGATGGTTACTGCATTCAACTTTCTATAATCCACACACACCCTAATCTTTCCATGCTTTTTAGGAACCACCACAATTGGTGAAAACCAAGTAGCTGCATGTGCAGGATATATAAAGCCCACTCTCAAAATCTTATCAATATCCTCCTTTACTTCTTTGGAAAATTTTGGATTCATCCCGTATCTTTGTTGAACTACAAGTACAACATCCTTTTTCAAATTGATCTTGTGCTCGCAAAATTTTGGATCCACTCCCTTCATATCTATATAATGCCATGCAAAAATATCCCTGAATTCCAACAAAAGGCTTTTAAGATCTTCCTTAAACTGTCATTTTAGATTTTTTTGATTTTTACATTTCTTGGATCCTCATGTGTTCCAAATTTAAATCATGCAAATCATTATCTTTGACCCTTGATGTCTTTGACATATGTTCTTCTTCAAAAGCTTTTTCAGCTTGTATCACAACTTTAATTCCTTCCTTTCTATTTTCTACTCTTTCCTCATCCTGACTTGATGCAATCTCTTCCTGCATTCTTTGATCAATTCCTGATCTAACATAATTGGAGTTTTCCTGGCTCGTACTCCTTCTGAAACACATACTGCTACACAATCTGCTTAACATCCACCTCAAAAATAGGCACCATTGATGGATTGCTCTTCAAAAATTCTTCTTCGTCATCCTCCTATAGTTCTTGTATCATATTGACTGTTTCCACAAGCAATGGCGTGAAATCCTGATGTATGGTCTTCTTGAAAACCGTGTCCAGCTTGACCTTCTTCTTGCCTCTCCTTATCACAATCTGATCAACTCCCCAATCTTGCTTCACTTTGGAAGCTCTCAACCAAGGTCTTCCTAGAATCACGGTATAATGATTTTCTAATTCCTCAAGTTTCAGGACAACAAAATTTATTGCAAAATTCAGTCCAACAATTTGTAAATTTTGCCCTCTAACGATTCCCATAGGTTGTACCCTCCTCTGATCTGCCATTTTCACTTCAAAGAGTGCATCATCAAATTCAAAAATCCCCAATTTCTTACAAATTGATTCTGGAAGGATATTGACACTTGAACCTCCATCTAATAACACTCCCTTAATGTTAAAGTTTCCAAGGTTAACATCCAACAGAGGGACTGTGTACTCATCATCCTCCACTTGGGATGGTTTTGGTGGAACCCTTGCATCATCTTTCTAAACTGTTAACACATTGCCAACCTTCCACTTTGCCATAAGCTTTTCCTTAAATTTTGGCACCAAGCTCAAAACTTGTTCCATAGTTAAATGCAATTGAGCTTTTATTAAAGCCTAAAATAAGCCTTCTTCATCTAGGGTAGAGTCTTACTACTTTTCTGATATATTGGCAATGCAACCACATCTTGAGAGGGTAACACTGGTATAACAGGTTTCTCCTCCTCTCTTCCTTGGACTTTGTTCAACTCCTTTCCGACTCCCTGTTCTAATTCTCTTCTGAGCTTCCCGTTCAATGGGATCCTCCTCCTTAGCTGAAACTTTGTTACGGATTCTCGTGTAAGGCATATAGCTAGATGAAGGGCCACTGAAAGCATACATCTAGACCCAACGACAATGCAGGTCCCTCATCTCTAGTGGGAAGAAGATGGGCACTCTGAATGCCTCAAGATCAAGGGAATCAAGCAGTCCTTCCCGATTATCCAAGCTGCAACCTAGACAAAGGGGTTTCGCAGAGCATTCGTCAGTTGAAGCACCCGAGAAATCACACGATTTATGAAGCACCCGATTGTTGCTATTCCAAGATTACCTTTCCAGAGGCTTGTTAGGAGAATTTGCGAGCGAAATAGAATTTTATTTAGGTGGAAGACATCGGCCCTGTTTTGCTTGCAGGAGGCCGCAAAGAGGATTGGATGATTGAATTTTTTTTTGGGTAGTTACGTTCTTGCGGCCCATGCACACAGGGTCACAGTGATGAACAAAGATTTTTTCAGCCTAGTAGCCCTTCGTTTTAGATATGATAAGTTACTTAGGCCAGTTACAATTACTGATGCACAATGGTACAAATTTTGGATGTCCATCCCGTTCAAAAAGTGAGAATTGAAGAGGTGACGGAGGGAGTTCCAGAACATGAACATGAGACTCGAAAAAATTTTCAGGCAAGCGCTCAAAGGGAACATCATGTGGCAATGCTTGCATTGCAAACAAAAAGAGAAAATGTTCACGCACTCCACGCGATGAATCGGGAGACGTTTCAATTTTTGTTGCTGAAGTTCTATGTACCCTATCATATCAGAGGGCAAAGATGTTATTTCCCAATTCATGCTGAGGAGATAAACATTTTGTTTGATCCTAGAATTGAATTCAACGAGACAAAGTGCTTAGATGTGTTTTTAGGTATACTCTTTTCTCTATCCTCCCACAAATTTTCATTCTTGGCTCTTAAGAGTTTATCCCTAACTCTTGATATGTTTTCTTGCGAAGTTTTGTTATTTCACAATTGCCCGAGGATATACAGCATCGAGTGTTCTAGATTGATTCGCTAGTGTCAACACTTTTGCTAGTAGAGTCAGTTCCCTACCTTGATGTGCTAATTTGGTTTCAGGACGTCCAGTTGGACGATGCTCGAGTAATTTTTTTGGCATATCATGAAAAGTGAGTTTGTCTCTGTATCTCTCTTGCATGATGTTTATGCAAATCAACATACACGAGTTATATAGTGCTTCCTTTGGCACGTGCTCTCGCTTCACAGTGAATCGATTCACCACAATGCGAGGAGGCATTTTGTTTTTCATTTGGCTTGAAACTAATAGAAATCTATTTGCATGTGATGCACTGCACATTGGAGTTTTATTCTAGTCGATGTGCAAGACAATGTTATTTACCTTGCAAATTTGACATCTGGTGTCCATGGCAATGTTTTGCTGTGAGTTAAAATCATTAGAATACATATTATTGTTTAAGTTAGAAGTCCGGATTGATCAGGATATTGATTGATCTTTGTTTGCAGTGGTGTCAGGAAACTAATGGCCGCTTATGAGAGCCTGAGCATAGACATCGACACCCTAGAGCGAGCGACCGTTCGAAGGGTTAGCGTGCCCAAACAAGATGATGGTTATAGCTGTGGGTGGAGGGTTACTCTCAATGCATTGTTGCTGCTACACGGAGCATTTTTCAGCTCCGTTCAGAGGATGTAAGCATTTTTAAACTCCCATACACATGCATACTCTTGTTTATCTTCTTATATATTATCATGTTGATCTTATGCCTTGATGAATTGTGATGGCGGTTTTCATCCATGTCTTGTTACGTGGACCTAGACGTCCAAACGTTTAGGGAGGAAACGATTGCAAAAATGATCGAGGTCGCAGAAGCAATGCCTCCGGACGGCCCAATGGACATCATCCCGCCCAATCTATGAAGGGGGGATAGGCCCCCCTGAGCCTCTTAGATGGGCTCCGTACTTGGGAGAAGAGCCATGGCTCCATCCTGAAGCCCAGGCGTATGGGTTCAAGTGATATATAGTTTTTTTCTTATCAATGTGGTGTTGGATTGCTTCTTCCAACAAATGCACTCCACTCTGTAACATGCTATTTGTAAATATGCAACTACACATGTACATTTATATTTTTTTACACATATTAATGTTATTAGAAAGAACATCAATTATAAATGCACTTTTAATTTGAAAATGATGTATAGTACGTTGATTCAGGTGCATTTACATCAATTTCAAATTAAAAGTGCATTTACAATTGATGTTCTCTCTCCAATAACACTAAATATGTGTTAAAAAATATAAATGTACATGTGTAGTTGCATATTTACAAATAGCATGTTACAGAGTGGAGTACATTTGTTGGAAGAAGCAATCCAACAACACATCGATAAGGAAAAAACTATATATCACTGGAACCCATAGGCTTGGGTTTCAGGATGGAGCCATGGCTCTTCTCCCAAGTACGGAGCCCATCTAAGAGGCTCAGGGGGACCTATCCCCCCTCGTGGATTGCACGGGATGAAGTTCTTTGGGCCGTCTGGAGGCATTGCTTCTACGACCTTGATCATTTTCGCAATCGTTTTCTCCCTAAACGTTTGGACGTGTAGGTCCACATAACGAGACATGGATAGAAACTACCATCACAATTTATCAAGGCATAAGATCATCATGAAAATATACAAGAAGATAAACAAGAGTATGCATGCATATGGGAGCTGAAAAATGCTTACATCCTCTGAAGGGAGCTGAAAAATGCTCCGTAACAGCAACAATGCATTGAGAGCGCAATCCTCCACCCACAGCTATAACCATCATCTTGTTTGGGCACACTAACCCTTCCAATGGTCGAAGGTGTGGGTGTCCATGCTCAAGCTCTCATAAGCGGACATTAGTTTCCTGACACCACTGCAAACAAAGACCAATCAATATCCTGATCAATCCAGACTTCTAACTTAAACAATAATATGTATCGTAATGATTTTAACTCACAGCAAAACATTGCCATGGACACCAGATGTCGAATTTGCAAGGTAAATAACATTGTCTTGCACATCGACTAGAACAAGACTCCAATGGACACTGCATCACATCTAAATAGATTTCTATTAGTTTCAAGCTAGATGAAAAACAAAATGCCTCCTCGCATTGTGTTGAATCGATTCACTGTGAAGCGAGAGCACGTGCTAAAGGAAGCACTATATAACTCGTGTATGATGATTCGTATAAACATCATGCAAGAGATACAGAGACAAACTCACTTTTCATCATATGCCAAAAAAATTACTCGAGCATCGTCCAGCTGCACCTCCCGAAACCAGTTCAGCACATCAAGGTAGGGAACTGACTCTACTAGCAAAAGTGTTGACACTAGCGAATCCATGTGGAACACCCGATGCTATACATCCTCGGGCAATTGCAAAATAACAAAACTTCACAAGAAAACATATCAAGAGTTAGGCATAAACTTTTAAGAGCCAAGAATGAAAAATTGTGGGAGGATAGAGAAAAGAGTATATACCTAAAACTACATCTGAGCACTTTGTCGTTGACTTCAGTTATAGGATCACACAAAATGTTATCTCCTCAGCATAAATTGAAAAATAATATCTTTTCCCTCTAATATGATAGGGTATATAGAACTCCGGCAACAAAAATTGAAGCGCCTCCCGATTCATAGCGTGGAGTGTGCGAACATTTTCTCTTTTTGTTTGCAATGCAAGCATTGCCACATGATGTTCCCTTTGAGCGCTTGCGCGAAAATTTTCTCGAGTCTCATGTTCATGTTCTGGAACTCCCTCCATCACCTCTTGAATTCTCACTTTTTGAACGGGATGGACATCCAAAATTTGCACCATTCGTGCATCAGTAATTGTAACTAGCCTAAGTAACTTATCATATCTAAAACGGAGGGCTACTAGACTGAAAAAAATCTTTGTTCATCACTGTGACCCTGTGTGCATGCGCCGCAAGAACGTAACTATCCAAAAAAAATTCAATCATCCAATTCTCTACGGCCTCCTACAAGCAAAACAGAGCCGATGCCTTCCGCCTAAACAAAATTCTATTTCGCTCATAAATTCTCCTGACAAGCCTCTGGAAAGGTAATCTTGGAATAGCAGCAGTCAGGTGCTTCATAAATCGTGTGATTTCTCGCAGCACTGACGAATGCTCTGCAAAACGCCTTTGTCTAGGCTGCAATTTGGATAATCGAAAAGGACTGCTTGATTTCCTCGATCTTGAGGCATTGAGAGTGCCCATCTTCTTCTCACTAGATGAGGGACCTGCATTGTCCTTGGGTCTAGCTGTATGTTGTGAGGTGAAAAAAAGAAGAAAGAACCTGCCTCTATAGCTCTTCCACCTCCCAAACTTAGAAAAACTACCACGAACGGGGCACCACCAGCCATCGGCTGGAACACTCTCTCAACATTCGCCACCCACCCACACCATAAGACAGCTCAGAACCATGAAGGACAGATGATCATTCAACAAAAAACATATACAGCATCAACCATGTACAAACTCAGCAAAATACACCAAAGACCAGGACTCTGGCCAGGATTTACTGCCAAGGGAATCACACCCTTGCGTCTGACGACCAAGCCTCTGTTTCCCAGTCTCTGTAATCTCCAAAGGGCGCCCACACCAGCTACCCTTCTTCACTTCCTCTGTAGCTTGGCTACTCTCTGTCTGCTGCTACCTGCCAATTGTCGTAGGCGAGCCCCACTGTCTCCAGCCCACACATCAGCACCACTTCTGCATCCAACCCACACAAAAAGCCAAGGCTCCCTCTCTGGTCAGCATCCACGCACTGCCTGCAATCACCGCCCACACAAGACCAGCTACTCTCACCAGAAGGCGCCCACACCAGCTAACCTTCATTCAGCAGCTCCCACTCTCTGTATGTCGTGACCAGCAGTTTCACCAACCACCAGAGCCTCGCACAATCCTCAACACCACGAACCACTGCTCAATGCAGCATCACAGATATCTAGCCCAAGCCACATCACTCAAGGCCCACACCAGCCCGTCTCTTACCTGTCATCACTTCAGAGCCACAGCAGCTCTCCATTTCCCTGTACACTGTTCCCAGTAGCCCTCATGGCTCCCAAGCTTCTTTTCTCTGCAGCAGCGCCACACATCAAACACACGGGCCTCTCACCTCTGCTCTTCCTCACTTCAAAGCGATGCCACCGCCTCTGCAGCCCTCCAGCCTTTCTGCAGCAAGCGCTGACTCCACGTCTTTCACTTCAAAGCGGCTGCCTCCAGTTCAACACAGCAGCCCTCTTTGTAGAGTCCACCGGTTCTCCTTTCCTCAGCACCCTCCAAACCTTCGCCAGCCACCACCTGCAGTTTGTCGTGAGCCCAACCGCTTATCTCTGCACTGCACCCGGTTATCTCCTCTGCAGCAGCTGGCGACCCCCTTTTCTCCTGATGCAAGCGACGCCCGCCGGCCTATGCCTCTTCACTCGCTGCAGCGCCTTTGCAAGGGCCAGCCACCTTACCGCAGCCGGATCCCTCTCTCTCTGCAGGATGGTCGCCTCCAGCTCTCACCTCTACTCGTCAAAGGCGGCCCCCTTTCCCTTCGCCTGGCTCCCCTTTTTCTCCAATCTCACCACCCCATCACCTTCTCGAAGATCTGCTGCTGGCCGCCACCTTTCCCTTCCATGTGGCCTTCTAATTTGCCCATATGCAATATTTTTTATTATTTTTTTAAAAGCCCCCAAACACAAAATGATGGCCACCCTCAAATAATAAAAGAGACCCTCCTCCTCCTTTCTTCTCCAGAAAATACGGTGCCCGCTCAGCTTCCAGATATAATGCGAGAGCTGTCTACATCCTCGTCATCAGCATCATTATCATACTGAATCCGTCAATTCTCCAGTCGGTACCCGGCTTTTAGCAACCATCAGCACATCACACAATTGCCATAAAAACTCCAGATCTCCAGCATTTTTTCCGGAAAAAAAACACGTGCATATTCCAGCTTTCAACAAAACCACCCAGCCTGTACACTTGCCAGGGCATTCAGGGCAAAATTTATTCACACACCACACGCACCATATGTACACTGACCAAAAACACCTTTCAAATTTTAGCCTGACATATGTCTTACACGAGAATCCTCCTTAGCTAAAACTTTCAAGAATCTCGTCAAGCATTGTGCAGGCTCCCACTCCTGGAGATTGGATGGATACAAATCTATGCAAGGCAGAAAAATGTATATTAATCACCTTATTTGCAACATTGGAATACAAACACAAGCACTTACAATGTGGTCTATGTCTTAGAGGTCCTTCCAATGGTCCCACGTTGATCTCTTTTTGCATGAATACATGCTGGATCAACACTTCTTTGACAGTTTTCCCTCCTAGTGCCATCTTGAAGTCAAGGATCCTTCCTTTCCAATGTATGGCCAAGTCTTCAGATGCCTTTCCCTTCACTCAGTAGTGGCCACGTTTTCCTGGCTGCATAGTGACCCAAGAGTACTTGTATACTTGAGGAGTCCATTATTCGTTCTCATCTTTTATGTTATACAACACAACAGATAAGATACTGCTCCTTGCTGATTTTAGTCCACTTTCGGTTGCCATAAGAGATTAACAGACGTATGAGAAAGAAGTAGTAGAAAGTGGATGACTGAGCTAACCACTTTTGTGGATCAAGGAGGGAAGAAGAAATGAGAGACGGTGTGTCCTTTTGGACGCCAAAGATGTTTCGAGTTTCAAAAGTGGAAGCAAGTTGAGGGAATAACCAGGAGATTGGGTATCTATCTATTCCAAGCATTCAAAATCATTAGTTCTAGGGGTGGTGGAAAGAATTTTTTAGTGCTCCACGTCTAGCACAGGAATGTGAAAAACATTCTTTTATTGTGTTAGGTGCTGACAAAAAAACGATTTAAAATATTTTAAGACAAGGTGATGGTTTTTTAATATTTCATGAAGATAAGAGTTTCTCCACATTGTAGGTGGGTTTGTACAGAGATCCCACCACCATCGGTGAATATCGTTGCTAGATTTCATGTCACTCAATCTATGTGACTTATATTATATTATTATTGAAACAGCCCTCTTTTGAGTCCAGAATTTTCCTAATGCTCCTATTCTAATTCTCTTCTGAGCTTCTCGTTCAATGGGATCCTCCTCCTTAGTAACTGAAACTTCAGGGGACTTCTTGCTACCCTGATTTTGTGACCTCTACTAATTGCCATTGAATCCACATCCTGCATGTCTTCAATTTTCATACATTGTGTACAATCACACTTCCAATGAATTTACTGATTTGTTGATTCTGATTCCCTTCCTGCCTTTCATTGTATTTGACAATTGGAATTTCCCTTTCATTTATGTGCTTCCACCCAAGCTCACATCTTGTACGCTGCCACTACCTGGCAAGCCACAATAATTACAGTTGATATTTCTGTTATGATTATTGTTGTTATTTAAATTCCTCTACTGACCTCCCCACTGAGGATTTTGATTACCCCATTGAGGGTTTTGATTCTGATGCATAGGTTGACACTGATTTGGGTTTTGATTTCTCCTTGGAGGACTAGTAGCCCTTCTATTCTGCTCAACTCCAATCTCATTAGCTTGAGAATTTGCATGTTGATTCGTCTGAACAATGTTGGGTGGAACTCTTCCTATACTATGGAATATACTAACAATTGACTGTAATATGATCTAGCTTTTGGCAAAGCTCACAATATGGCCTGGATGCCTCACCCACGGTTGCCATTCCCAAGACTTTAATATTGTCAAGAATGTTCTTCTCCCAATCATCCTCCTTAAGTGTTTTGATTTTCTTGTTGTATTTCTTCTTGATTTCTTGATTTTTCTTTTTCTTCTTTGTTTTCTTTTTCTTCTCAATCCAATCCTCATCATCTGAGATGTCAGAGTTATCTTCCTCATCCTCTCAATCACAATTTTCTTCTTGTGAATCTTCACCATCTTCTCCATTAGAGTCTTCTGACTACTTCTTTTTTGAAGATAATCCTAATCTCCTTTCTAGCCCGTGAGTGTTGTATTCACGAGGTCATTAAAGTCATTTGCATTCGGAATGTCTCTTCATGTCACAGAACTCTGAATTCTTGTTCTTAGGCCCTTGCAAAAATAGTCTCCCAACTGTTTAGGGGTTGGCCTCTGATTTGCCAATAACCTATTGTATAAATTTTTGAATTTTTTAAATCTTCCACACCTAAGTCACCCTGTTTCAGCCCCCTAAGCTTCTTGAGGATATCTTCAAGGGTTTTCTCCTTCTTGAACCTTACAAGAAAAGCTTCTTTGAGAGTATTATTGTTCGGGAAATGTTGTAATCCATATTGAGTAAACCATCCCACTACATGACTTTCCAATGTAGCAGCAAAGTGTTCTCTTCACTTCATCCAGATATATCCCAAAACCACTAGCCTGACATCTCATTTCAAACTGACCAACATCGCTATTACCATTAGTTTTTTTGGAGCCATTGAATTTGGTTGGGCCAATCTTGGGGTTTGTTGGGGTACTAGGCGGTGGAGGATTTGCCTACATTGCTTGTGGTCTTCTTCTTTTGGGAGACTACTGTGGTAATGGATTGAAATCCAAAGATCTCTTTGCCCTTAGCAATTGAGCACTAAGTGCTCTTGTGCCAAGAAGCCTTACCACTCCCCTGGTAATTTTAGCATTTGGTGATGCTATTTCCTCCCCTCCTATAGATTCAAGGGGAATGACGTCTTCATCCAAGTCCTTCATTACTCGTGAATTAGGTGGATTGGTTCCTTCATTTGGATCCTCTACCAGAGATGATAATCCTTCACCCAACCTAATTTTGAGCCGTGTGCCCATGAAAAGATCTTCTGAAATGTTGTTCTTCTGAAATGAGCATTTGGACCCACAATATTGACACTTGTGATGAAACTGATGGTAATAACAGATCTCTAGAAAACTTCAAGCCTCACTTGGACCATTCACTATTCCAAATAGAAGAAAGTTTTTCCTCTGTGTTTTCCAAACGATTTCCCATATATGCCGAATCACATCCATAGGCAAATGAGGAAACAGCTTCCTTAGAAGTACTTCTACATAGGTTATATATTCCTATTCCTCGGTAACCCAGTTGCTGAATTCTTGAAGCCATTCATTCATCTTTTCATACTTGCATAGAATTGCTATAGCCATGTCTCCCTCCCATAGACAAAGCTACTAGGCATGCAAAACGACACGATCGCCAAAAGTGTTGAGGCTAAACTCAGCCCCAAATAATCATTATACAGACATTTGACATCATAGGAAACAAGCTTCAAACACTTCCCACACATCACCATCATCATTTCAAGTCACAAAGAGAAACACAAACCAATTGTCTTCATCACAATATACATAATTCAACATTACAGTATATCAAGAAATAGACTCTTGAAACATCAGACAAACCTACAAAACAAGAAGACAATTGTAGAGACGCTAAGAATTCACTGTATATAATGTACAATTCAAGATGGTTACATCTATAGCAAATAAGTTCCAAAATGCTATCGCTTCAAATCTCAAGTGAAAGACTAAGGTTCAAAGTATTTAAAAGAAACTATGTAAAACTCAAGTTTTTACAAGGGTGGCTCTAATACCATGTTGAAACATGAGTACCAAGCATACATGGCTATGGTGAAGATACCCTAATCTTACATTAACCACAAGTGTTTAAACTAAGGTGGGTGGAGACTAATCAACAACATGATGAGATGAACTAATTACTTAACATTAGAGAAAGTTTGGACTCAAATTGGGCTATAGTGAGGCATGCATGGCTATGGGTTTCAAATGCAAAGTTTCTACACATTCTCTCTCTACAAAAATGAGTTCATAGTGAAATTTTTGCAAGTCAAATCAAAAGTGAGTGGAGTTTGGACATTTGAAATCTACCTTTCGAGGCCTTTCCAATAGCATATAGCATGGAGGACAATTTTTCATGATCAAGAAGTCCCAAATTTGGTAACATGCCACATCATCACCAAATTTGAAAACTTCTTGAATATGCGAAACTTCTCATCATGCTACATATCATTGAAAAGGTCTCAAAATGGAGATTCCAAATGTCAAATCTCCACTCATTTCTAAAATGATTTGTTAAAATGTCATCATAATCTCATTTTTGTAGAGAGAGAACGTGTAGAAATCCTTAAAGGACCCAATTTGAGTCTAAATTTTTTCTAATGTCTCGCTTGAATCAAGCACAGTTAGGTTATAAGATCAAAACTTGTACTCATAGAGATGCATGGGAGATGCTTGTCTTCATTGCTTGAAAATGACCCTTTTTATTTGAGGGTACACCTCTTACAAGTATGCTCATGTGGAATAATGCCCAAGTGTGATGTGGGTGCATGCTCTTAATCATGGTCCTCTACTCATACCTTGCTCTCAATGGCTGATAAATTTCAACACCTGTCCTTGGTGCCATGATGTTCAATCTACCGCAAGGTGGTTGGATGTGAATTAAAAAATATTCATCATTTTTTCTTGGTGCAACATGCTACTTAAGGTGGTGAAGTGTGGTGTTACAATATTTCATCACCCCCTAGGTGTAAGTTGCTACCCTTAGGTGATCATGCATGATAAAAATAGAAGACTAGCTCTACTCATTTGGTGACCTTTTGCAATCGTGGGCTAAGCTGGTGAGGATTGTCGTTAAAGCTTTAGTTCCAAAACAGATGCTCGCAGGAATCTTCACTTTTCTTGATGAAGTCTCCACGTAGTCAGCTTCATGGTTCTTCAATACACATTCTTCTTCTTTGTGTCCATGTTTCTTGCAATGCCTTCATTTGGGCTTGTGTTTGAGTTTGCATTCACTTTTGAAGTGTCCCTTCTTTCTGTAGTGGTAGCATTCTTTTATGCCCTTGTTGATGTAGAATGCTCATTCACTTGTATTTTGCGTACCATTATTTAGTTTCCCCTCTTTTTCAAGTAGTGATGAAATATGACCCTCAAATGTTGGTTCAAGTAAATTCTTTAAAGTGGTCACAAAAGCACCATATTCCTCTTTTTCAAGTAGTGATGAAATATGACCCTCAAATGTTGGTTCAAGTAAATTCTTTAAAGTGGTCACAAGAGCACCATATTCCTATGGAATGCTTTTTATAAGTATAGCAAGTGCATCCTTTTCACCTATCTTTGCATCAATGCCAACTAATTGGGTCATTATGCTTTTCATTTTACTTATGAATTGTGCTAGTTACTCATTAAATTCCATTTTTAAGCCATAAAATTCTATTTTCAAATGGATTTCCTTATTTGGTTGGAACCAATAATAAATTTAACTCTTCTCATGCTTGTTTTGTCGTCGGTTTTGAATCAATTTGATGAATAATATTGGTTACCAAGTGCAATCCAATTAATGATAGGGCTTGTTCATATTTCTGAATCCAATCTTTAGTTGGATTAGAGGGTGCATTCTCCTTAATTAATTTTCATAGCTTTTCGTGCATGAGAAGATAATTTATTTGGGTGGCCTAGGTTTGAAATCCTTCTCGAGAGAACTTCTCAACATTTGTGATAATGTTTGATGCCATTGCAATGGTTATACTAGATTTTGACTCTCGATAGTGTCTAATTACTTACAAATTAACAATGTAATGGAATTTTAAGTTCACACACATGCAATGATGTGATTTGAATGCATGTGTGTGTTTATAAGTGTCAAATATCAATCCCACTTATGAGTTAAAAATTTACTTTTTGCTCTGGATGATTAATTGATTGTTAATTAATCCTTAATTATAGTGATTAGCAGGGTCAAATCATCAAACATGCATGTTTACAAGTGTCAAATATCAATCAAGCACTAATATTTGGAGCTTACTTATACTTGAATCTCAATTTTCTCATCGTGTTAGCTCAAACTAACTCCACTATCATGTTCAGAGATCTAAAAAACCCCCGATTTCAACAATTGAGCATCCATCATGTCAATCAAGGTTTCAAGGGTGTTGTATTTTTCATAATTTATGTCTTCAAATTACATATCACAAACAAATCACTCTTTTACAGTGTATTTTCCCAATTCTTTGATTATGCTTCTTCATGCTTTTCATTAGACCTATGGTAGATCGATTCTCTTGCCTCAAATAGGAGCTTTAGAAGTTTCATCTTTTGTATTTAACTTAAAAACCAAACTTGGGTTTTTAGAAGTGAACTCACACTCCCAAATTGGCTAAAGGTGCAAGAAGGTTGCTAAAAAGGGATTTAAGAGCTATATTGAGTTGGTTTTTCTAAGGACTACGTGATTGGACTTAAATGTCGGGGTTCAGTATAAGAAAATGCTTGTGGCAATGTTCGATGGTCAAAGCTAGCCTATTAATGTCAATATCATAATATAGTTTTAAAATACTTGAGATTCTTTTGTACGTTGAAATGTTAAATTATTATGCATGTATATTTTCATGATTTATGTAAAAAAGGTAACCTTTCCTTGAGATTTTGTATATTTTTAAGAGGACCTCTTGAGTTTCTATGCTAGGTTGTGAAGTTCAAGGTTGAACAATTGCTCGAACGTTATGTATGGCATGCAACATTGCAAACGAGTTGCCATATTACATTATCTTCTATCATCTTTCAAGACTCCATAGGTTTCTTTGAAAGCTTTGAGCGTGTACCATGCATGTGGAGGTCGCTTAGAGGCATCTCCATAAGTATCGTTTGTCTCCTACATAAATCACTTCATCAGCACTCTTAGTGTAGAGAACATCAAATCCCACCTTTGAGGGTTTCTCCCTAGTCTATGAGAGTACTGAAACTCGAAGCCTTCACAGGGCAACAAAGTCCTTCAAACTTTCAAGAGAAGCCCTCGAAGAAGGCCACAATTGAAAAAAAATCCGAAATTCACTAGGTCAAGCTAGTTTATAGCCTTCGAATTTCAAATTCAAGGTTCGGATAGGCCTTCGAATTTCAGCCTGGGTACTCTAGATAATCATGATGGCCGCCAAAGAGCCATCATGATTATCCAAAGAGCCAATGATGGGCGAAATCTCTAGATAATCATGATCAATGTTTAAACTACAAGTCATTAATAACGTCTAATGTAAGCAGCACAGGTCAATAACATTGTGGTACTCAGGATTATAGCATTATATAACGTCAAATCTCTAAAATGTGCATCCATATTGAGGGTGTTTTTAAAGTATGTCATCCTTTGGAAAGTTGAGTACGTTGAGAATTAGATTCTACAAACCAAGCCTTAGAAAGGAAAAGAGAAAAATTAAACCAAGAAGGCTTACCTTTCGAGCTGTCACACGGCACATGTCCATTTCTGTCTGTTGCTCAAGCTGGTGGAGCTCCTTCAAGCTTAGCGTTCCGATGTCCTCTCCTGATAAGCGTCTGTGTAGCAACCCATGTTTGAACATGTTGCTGATAAAGCTCAATTCTTGCTCATAAATAATGATTAAACATGCTGCTCAATTTTTATTGGTTGTGAAAACAGTACTCACTTGCTCATGGATTTTAGGCAATCCGATTGATGTTTAAGCAGGCCAACTTCATCAAGCTGCCAATACTGCCTATGTTAGTCAAAGTTGCTTTTTAATGCAAGCTTCGATGAGCTAACAACCTCATTATAGCTGAGACACAAACAGGGGCCGATTTCTGAAAGAGACATGGATTGATATACATGCATACGATAATTAGGCGTGCTTTATAGGTGATTAGAGGAATCAATCCAACGTTTATTCCACCAAATACATAGACGATATGCAGGTGTGCACGTAATCTTACGTTATTTTTCTCGATAGACTGATTCTCGTTTTGCTTTTCATCGCTGCTGGCTTCTGCATGTCGTTCAAGAATCCTCTCCATACTTTAACTCACAAAACAAACCGACTGTGTTAGCTCACTTTTGCACTACAACACACACACACACACACCGGGTAAAAGTAGCTTAAAAAAACATTAACTTCGCAACAAAATCAAATCCAGTGAACCCAAGGAAAGGATGACATCGATTAATGTCACGAAATAAAACAAACGATTTAGCCAATATATAGAAATAAAAAACAAGGGAGAGTATAAAATTGATATAAGAAAAAATTGTTGTGAATCTTAGGTAGCATTCCCAATTACAAGCGATACTTTACTTTCCAATAACCAAAGCAATTATAATTGTTTAAGAGAAAAACGAATATACTGCGTTAGTGTAATAATGACAAATAAAGATTCAATTGGTGAATCCACAGATCGGAGGACCATGGGCAGAGCTCCTGTTCGTTGTTCCTCCACTCATGTCGGTGTTTCATTGTCTCATGTTGTCTCAAAGATCCTAGCTCGAGGTGGATTCCGAGGAGTCTAGCTCACTTTCTTCTCTTTACACAGGCAGATTTTCCCTGTTTATCTCCTTGCCCACAGGGCAGATCTCTAAACCCCCTCTCCCTCTTGATACTGAAAGTGTGCATTTTTTCCAAAAATTACCACCCCTTAGAAAGGTTTATGTATATACCAATACACGGTTTAGGCTATTTCCGATACTTTAATGTTTACTTAATAAACATTAAAGTGCAATCCGACTCGATGAGAGTACTAAAGGGAGATTTGAACCCAGGACCTCATGAATGAGTGTCCTAAGCTTCAAATGTTATTCTGAGACAGCATGCAATCCTGTCTCTCTAATCTCTTCACAACATTACATCACACTAAGAATATGAAAGGTAAAGCTGAAGCTTTGAAATTTCAAAGCTGAAGCTTTGAAATTTCTACAAAACCAAAGGGCTAGATTTTTTGGACAACAAGACCTTTAGAGAAAAAGTGCAAGCATTTTCTCTCCACTCTTTGGCACCCATCGAGAATGTCTTTTTAGTCTTGAATCACCTTTAGGGTGACCTGGACCCCACTGAGGGGTAGGAGTTGCTCAAAGATGCAAAGGTAATGGAGGTGGTCCAGTACTCTCAAGGTTGACTTTGCACAAGAATCAAAGTTTTGCACAATGCTGGGTATGTACAGCCATAGAATTTTCATTATGGCATGTGGTTAAGTGAGCTGCCCCTTTGCTCTGAATCTTTGGTTACTTACGCTCTTTGGGAGATCATGCATGTCGTGAACACCCTACTCAAAGAGACACCAATACTATATATAATTATCTGGGGTATCTTTTACGAGTACATGCTCTTTTGTATCCACATTCTACAAGTTGAAGTAGTCCCCTTAAGAGATTTGAGACTAGAAAAGGGTACCCTCTCAGTGGAGGAGAGGGGCACTGCAATGACCATGGAGAAATCAAGGGGGATACTATTGATTCTTGCATCATCAAGACAAACCACTAGGGACTCGGCGGAGTATGGCACATTAGAGTTTGAGAAGGAGTGTAAACATTTATTTATTATCTTCAAAAAACAATCATGGGCAACATGCATGTATGCATGAGCTGTGTCCAATGTGATCTCCTAAGCACAAAACATGGAAGCAACATTATGGTATGGTTGATGTAGGTCCGATTCTTGAAGATAGAGAGAAGGAAGCTAATGCAGATGGCTATGAAGTTGAATAAGAAGGACAGGGGCAAAGAGGGCACACCTAGAAGAGGACCCGAAGAGAGCGGATGATACCATGTTAGAGATGCTGCTCGCAAGAACAATTGCTGGTTGATGCACACAGAACAATAACAAGGCATAAGAGACAAGGCAACATAGTATAAATGTATTATGTACATTGATCATTAGGTAAAATTTTGACTTTAACAAGATCCATGTTATCACTTTGCTAGAGAAAAGGGCGTCATGGGTGAACTTTATGTATCTTACTTCAAAACCCCCATATGTGACATACTATCATCCCAAACCCTTGAAAAAGTAGATTCAAAATCTACCACCTCAAAAACATTTAGAGTTGATATGCTTATGCTATGTCTTCCCCACTAAAAGGTAGATTCCAATGATTGTGATATCCATGATACAATTTTCAAAGCTTTCATAAAAGCTAAACTTACCTCAAATCTTACCTTTTGCCTTTGGTTGTGTAGCAATACCCTCCGTCACATTGGTGGATCAAGGTATGAAACAGGAAGAAGTGATGATGAGAAGACCGGATCCAAGGAGAGATACACCTTACAGGCTATCCACATGCGCGATAGCTTAAACAAAAATGTTTGTGGAACCATCCATTTTGCTAGTAGTCACGTCATGTGACGCATAATATCCTTGACACCTTTTGGTTTATGGAGTAAAGGAATCGGTAACTTAACCATTGAAAATACTTGCAAAAGTTGCTGAAATTTACTCTAGATGTAATGAGAAACAATCTTTCGTTCATACGAATTGACTTATTAAACTACATGGATATCAAAATCATAGGAACCTACCTTTTAGTAGGCAAGACATAACTTGATCATATCAACTTCATATTTGTTAGAGTGATAGATTTAGAATGTACTTTTCAAGTGCTTTCTAGCAATATGTCACATATAGGGGTTTTAATGTAAGATACATAAGGATCACGAGACGACCCCCTTTTTTCTAGCAAGGAGATGACATTGCTCTTCTTAGAGGACCCTTTTTCAATTCGAATGTTTCCTAATAGATTTCCCTTGTTGTACATGAGAAACGTCTTGTTTTAGAGATGATAGGTGGTAGCTACAAGGTTGTTATGTCAAGGTGCATGCATGAGGAACCTCCTCTTAGAGGGCCCTTTTTGAGTTCAAATTCTTCCTAATGGTTTTCTCTTGTACATGAGGAACCTCTTGTTTTAGAGATAATAAGTGGTATTTAGAGGGTTATTACACCTAGGTGCATGCAATTAGTTAGGTGAATGTGTATGTATGTAAAGCATAACGTGATGTATGGTGTGTAAAGCATATGTGTAAACATACCTCAACATGAGAAACTATTGAAGGACTTGTTAAATTTTCAATCTCACATCATGCGAGACATTGGATAGTGGTAGTTAATATGATGGGTAACACCTAAGGAGAGGAGTTTTAAAATTATACTTTTGGGAGGGGTGATCCCGTACATACACTCTCGAGTTTTTTGTTTTCCACATGTTCCACATCATGAAACTAAATTTTATGTGGTTAGCTTTGTGATTTACTATATTTTTATATGTACTTGATTAATCTTGTAATTGATGGGAAACCCAATACTTTTATAGGTAGATTATGGATAGACATGGACAATCTAAGAGAGTTGTGTCCACTAGCATGGATGACTTCTCCTTATGAGTAACTGTGGGTGCATTTTCCCTAACTCAGTTTGGCTCTACATAACTCCTTTCTCGAAGACAAACTCTAATATTGTCCCCATCACCAAAAGCTCCACTTGTGATTTTAGGTGACTTTATTAGACAAGATCATTGGGATTCATGAATAAGAGAGATCTTGAACCTATGTGGACTAGATGGAGGATCTTCTAATCAATTTTAGTAATGAATTGGACTGATTTGGAGTGTTAAATAAATCATGTTGTTTTTCGTCACTCTTATGAGCAGTAGAAGTGTCAAAATTACTTACTAATGGATTGTGAATGGATTGCAAACTTTCCTCTTCTTGAAAAGTAGCATCCCTTCTAGTTGAATTTTCCTAGTAATAAGATTATAGACCCTATAGTCATTCCTAGCAATAAGATTATAGACCCTATAGTCGTTTCTTTTACCCATCTATGGTAGCTAGGGATTTATGCCTTCATGGGATTAATGAAGAGTATCATTTTATGCCCGTTCATTCTGATAGACTTTGTACTTGATCGGCAAATATTGAGGCACCGAGAGGGGTAACTCTTTTTTGTACTGACTCGATCAATTATACCCATATCGATGGGATATGAGGCCTTACAGAGAAACTATATCTTTGTCATTATCAATGTTAATCGGTCGTAGTGTGTTCCAACAACTAGTATCACCTTCTCGGTCCCATGGCCACATTTTTTACACAATTAATTTTTGATTAAAACCATATTATGAACTATGCATAAGGAGTATCTTCTCATGCATTGAGCTCTATGCATGTCATAGCTCCATGCATTAAGCTCTTACACATGAGAACTTGTGCATTGAGCTCATGGATGCGTAAACTCTATGCATGTAATAACTCATGCATTATGAGAGCTATATGCACGTAATAACTTATGCATTATAAGACCCCTATACATAAGAGCTTCATGCATGAGAGATATGAATAGCAAGGTTCATGCATAATATTCATGGTGGATAAGAGGTGTTACACTTTATGAAAATGAGAGATTTATTGTTTGACCATCACACAAAGTGCAATACATTATGCATGTGAGAGATCTTATACATTGTGAGACATTTCATACGCACAGAGTTCTCATGCATGAGAGATGTGAAGCATAGAGAGAGATCTCATGCATATAGATCTTTTGCATGAGAGCTTGCATGCATAGAGATGTCTCTTATGCATAGATCTTATGCATGAGAGCTCTAAAACATAGTTAGATGTCTCTTATGCATTGAGATCTCATGCACATAGAATAAATTGATATCTCGTGCACAAGATCTCTAAATATTTCTTGTGGAGAGAGCTCTTACACTCTATGCAGGGATTTCTTTCACTCTATGCAAATAGAGCTCTCAAGAAAGGTGCGTAGAGCTCTCATGCATTTTTAGAGCTCTTATACTCTTAACAAAAATGCCATTGCAACATATAGAAAATGAGCATTGGGTTTAAAGCTTACCACAAGAGAATGGAGAGCTAGTAGAGAATGGGGAGGATCTAATTGAAGCATGACAAGGACCTACGCAATGCAATGATAACAAACCATACTCTTAAGCATTTGTGTGTCTTCTATATAGAGATATCTCTCTTGGGAGCTCTTACAAACTATGCAAATGAGAGCTCTAAATAAAATAGATATCTCATGCGAATGAGTTGTCAAGAAAGAAGAGCCCTCATGTATGTATATAGATCTCATGCATTGTGAGAGCTCTTATGCACAGAGCTCTATTCCATTGTGAGAGCTCATGATAGTAAAATATCTGTAAAAAATGAGAGATCTCATACATAAAACTCTTACACTCTCTCTCATGGAAAAGAAACTCTAAACATGAGATCTCTCATGCATAGACCTCTTACACTCTATGGATGAGATATCTCATACAAAACAACTTTCAAGAAATAAGAGCTCTCATACATATATCTCTTATTATAGTGTATGCATGAGAGATCTTAAATTATATGCAAATGAGAGATCTCATGCAAAACATTTCTTATGAAGAAGGTTTTTTAAAAGAGAACCATCCATGTGAGAACTCCATGCATTGAGCTCTTACATGTGAGAGCTCTTATGCATTAAGCTCATGCATGTGTGAGCTCTATACATGTGAGAGATCTATGCATGTAAGAAATCTTTTAAATTATGAGAGCTCTATGAATAAAAATATCCCACTGCATGAAAGCTCCATATGTAGCAAGCTTCATGCATGATAGCTCTTACAATCTATGCAAATGAGAGATCTCATGTATAAGAGCTATCGTGCATAAATAGATACTCTTGTCTTGTGAAAAGAACACTCATATTACATGCCACGAAGTGTGCTATGAAAAGGAGAGTGTGTTAGGTTTGGAAATCCAAATCCACCACGCTCACTAGCTCAAGGCTAGCCAATTACAAGTGGTAATGTAATTTCCAATAACCAAAGAACATATTGTTCAAGAGAAAGATAAATATACTATGTTAGTGTGATAGTGACAAATTGCTAAATGTTTCAGATGCCTATTACTTTCTTCTATTTAAACAGGCAGAGTCTCCCTCGTCTATCACCTTGCCCACCTTGAATTAGGATAGAACTCTAAACCCCCTCTCTCTCTTGATACTAAAAATGTGCATTTTTACCCTAAATTACCACCCCTTAGCAAGATGTAGTATATACCAATAGAGAGTTTAGGCTCTTTCCAAAACTCAAGAAACAATAAGGTGCAATTGATCCCCCATGAGGGTAATAAGATGAGACTTGAACCCAGTGAATGAGAGTCCTAAGCTTCAAATGTTATTCTAGGATAGCACACAATCCTAACTCTCTAATCCCTTCAAAACATTACATCACACTAAGAACCTGAAAGGTGAGGTTGAAGATTTAAAATTTCTACAAAACCAAAAGAGCCAATAAGTGGCATCGAGAATGTCTTTTTAGTCTTGAATCACCTTTGGGGTGACCTGGACCCTACTAAGGGATAGGAGTCGGTAAAAGTTACAAAGGTGATGGATCATGGAGGTGGTCCAATACTCTCAAGGTTGACTCTACAAAAGAATCAAGGTTTTGCACAAAGTTAGGTATGTACATCCTTGGAATTTTCATTTTGGCATGTGGCTAGCGATGAGCTGCCCCTTTGATCTAAACCTTTGGTTACTTATGCTCTTGGAGAGATCATGCTGGGTGTGTACATCATTGGAATTTTCATTTTAGTATGTGGCTAGTTAGTGAGCTACCCCTTTGATCCAAATCTTTGGTTACTTATGCTCTTCGAGAGATCATGCATGTCATGAACACCCTACTCAAAGAGATAATAATACTACATATAATTATATGGGGTATCCTACAAGTACATGCTCTTTTGTATCCACATCCTACAAGTTGAAGCAGCCCCCTTAAGAGGTTTGAGAGTAGAAAAGGGTACCCTTTTAGTGGAGGAGAGGGGAATTGCAATGATCATGGAGAAATCAAGCGGGGATACTATTGATTCTTTTATCAAGACAAACAACCAAGGAATTGGCAGAGTATAGCACAATAGAGTCTTACAACAAGGAGTGTAAATTTTATTACATTGTATCCCAAAAACAATCGTGGGAAACACATGCATGTATGCGTGAGCTGTGTCTAGTGTGATCTCCTAAGAACAAAACATGGCAACAACATCATGGTGCGGTTGATGTAGGTCCAATTCTCGGAGATGGTGAGAAGAAAGTTGTTGGAGAGGGACATCGGGTTGAATAAGAAGGGAAGGGGCAAAGGGGGGGCACCCACCACAAGACCCAAAGAGAGTGGGTAATAGAGATGCTTCCTTGATATACACGGAACAATAAACAAGGTGTAAAAGACAAGGTAACATAGTATAAATGTATTATGTATATTGATCATTATGAAAAAATTGGAGCAAAAAAGGACCCTCTAACAAAAGCCATGTCATCACGTTGCTAGAGAAAAGGGGGCCGTGGATGAACCTTATGGGAAAACCCTCATATATGACATACTGTCATTGGAAAGCCCTTGAAAATTAGTTTGAAAATCTACAACCTTGAAGAAATTTGGAGTTGATATGCTTATGTTATGTGTTTCCCACTAAAAGATAGATTCCAACGATTGTGATATCCATGTTACAATTGTGAAAGATTCCATGAAAGCTAAACTTAACAATAGATTACCTCAAATATTATCTTCTGCCTCTGGTTGTCTCGCAATATCCTCCCTCACAACAGTGGATCAAGGTATGAAACAAGAAGAAGTGATGATGAGCAGACGCATAAATGATCTTCCTAAGATCATTTTAGGCTACTTGGAAAAGTGCATCATAAAATATGGTTATGCATGTATATAAATATTTTTTAAATGATTAGGTAAACTTCAAGTTATGCTATGAATAAAAAGGTAAGGCCAATTTAACTTAGACGTTAGTAATAAGACTATCTATACCTAAACTAGTCTTTATGATATGCCTACGGCTATAGTTCAAACTCAAGTTACACAAACCTTAGTGGACAATGCTAAGTCAAAAGGTGTTTTTTTCTTAAGGAATGCTTTTCGGGTAGATTTCTCAAATACTGTACCCAAATGCATGTACAGTAGCTGAATAATATCAGGCAACAAGAGAATGAGTCAGTACAAGAATATATTTGATGCATTAGATATTATCATTCTCGCTACTCAATTGATGAGAAACCAAGTCAACCAAGATTGATTTCATTTTTTCTTGAAGGCTTGAAAGATCAAAACTTGCACAATTACCTTTATTTGCAAAGGAAAACAACCTTTAACAAGTGCTGCATCGATGCTCTCAACTTTGATGATAACATGTCTAGCATAGAAGGGTCTAAGAAATCTAGTACACCATCCAAATCTCCTCATAGCATAGTCTCAAGAAGGAAAATGTCTGATAAAATGAGTGTCAAGGACATGGCTTCTGGCTATGCTAAAGAAAATGGAAGAGAATTGGAAAGTACTTCCTAGAGATTCTAGAGAATACCCAAGGAGAGAGGGAACATGGTGTCCTTATTGAAAAGGTAATCAAATTGGTAATGACTTTCCATTCAATAAGGGAAGGACGGAGTGGTCGTGTGGTTACGAGAGATACACTAATCATGATACCCGCAATTACAGGTACAATCCTATAAATCATGATATAGTTCTTCTAGCTCTTCGTGCTACCACCCAATCTTTACCACTCCATATTCCAACACATTGTAAGTAGTGGAGATGCCCCCCCAAGTAGCACTAGCCCCCTACCTAGAGGAATTATGAAGTTCCGTGAGACACCTCCCCCTACTGTAGAACTTCAACCTAAAGCTCGTGGTGTAACACCCATGATACACTTGGAGGCACGACCACTCATTGAGGATGTCACCAACACTTATATACCTAAACCAGATCCTATAGAGGGACCACTAAGATACAACACTCATTGAGGATGTCACCAACACTTATATACCTAAACCAGATCCTATAGAGGGACCACTAAGATACAACTCCTACTCAATGTCGAGTACGGACTCAAACATAGAGTTTTTAAGGATTCTTGTCAATACCTTAGCTCCCATTTATAGGATGTCAATCTTTGGCACGTATGGTAGTGGGCAACCAATGGGTTATAAGGCACAAGAAATTAACTCTACAAACCATGGGGCCAACCCTTAGCCTGCTATATGTGTGGAGGAGAACACCTCAAAAGGGAGTTCCCCTACTGAGTCTTTTCTAAGGCAGCCAAAAATATCTAAGCGATGTCACGATAGTGTCTAAGTTATGGCATAACTCACATCATTTAAAAGACCTTATAAAAAAATTGATGTAATATCCAAACCCCATGAAGGAAAGAAGTAGATTCATAGTTGTACACAACTTGGTGAAATACACTTAATACCAATTAGAAGAACCCCTAGTCCTAGTTACGCCGTCACAACTTTACAAGTTTGTGCCTAAGGTACCACACAGAAGGGAGTGTGTTGTCTCCCTCGAATAATCATAGTAAAGAAATATAATTTGTGACTAGGCCCATGGATGATAGAATTAGTGCAAATATGGAAACTCAGGCAATAAGGAAAGAAGCTATGAGAGGGAAAGATAGAGGATCCACAAACTTAAACAAATATTATCTTAATAACTACCTTGAAGAGCAAGAAATGCCTTATGCTGCTTCACTATCTAAGTGGTTGAATGAATCCAGACGAAACACTTTGAATACTCTCCATTCTTATTTAGGTCTAGAAGGAGCAATCACTTCAATGAGAACACTAATCTTCAGATGACAAGGAGACAAAACGATATGACTCGAATGAGCACAATAATGGCTTCTCATATCACACTCATACTGGAAGAATTCCTATCAAGATACTCAAGCCTTTAGCAAGATATAGGACAAAGGATGGATAAAAAATTTGACCAGTACTCTATAGATGGGTTGGACACAGAGTCTGAAGAGATTACTCTTGTTGATAATCCTAGTATCACCTGTAAAAACGTTCTTGTCAACGAATATGGCAAGACTTTGATGGTGAGGATATTAATGCCACTTTCTCATCGAGACTGAAAGAGAGAACATTTGCAGCAATCCAAGATGGGGGAGCTAGTGTCAACATACCCCAAAAAAAAAACAATGGGAGAAAATGGGGATCACCAAAATTAACTTCCACTATCTTAAAAATCAAATTGGCTGATGGAAATCTTACCATGCCCATGGGTGTAATTGGGATCAACAAGTTGACCTTATGTGAAGTTACTTTTGATCACATCTTTGCTATTATGTACTTTTAAAAACCCATGACATATGATGTGATATGAGGAAGGCCATTTATGAGACATCATTAAATGGTCCATGATGACTAGAAAAGTGACCACATCTATCTACACAAAAAAGAGGTCATCATGAAGGTCAACCTTAGAAATTGGAGTCACCATCCTATACAAAAGATCCTATTGACTTCAAATCTGTCACTACAGAGCGGATTGTCAAGGATTGAGTGAGGAGTGTTTTCTTTTTTATGAAATTTTAGACAAATGATCTATCATTTGTTGAATTGAACCTTGACACCATAGGTTTTCCCAAATGAGGGAAAGATGAAAATTGGTTGCATATCCTAGAAAGAATAGAGGTATCTAAAATAGGTGGTTCTCACTTTTGTAATGAAGATAGGATAGAAATAGCTCCTTTCATGATGGTGGATGCTACTCTAGATTCAAAAAAACCCCATTATGCTATACTAAGAAGTGAGTCTACAGAATTAAGAGATCCAAGCCTCCTTAAAAAGAGGACAAGACACCTTAGTCAAGATCCAAGCATCTATTGGTCAACTTGAAAAGTCACAAAAACTTCAAACAATAGACAACCATCCAAAAGACTCTAGGAAGAAGAAGACCAAATCTATCAAGATTTTAGTAGAAGAACCTTCAGTCACCGAAACAGACTATGACTAGCTCTGTTACATAAGAGCCATTTAGTCCCACAAAATGTTTAAACAAACTTGTGAGCCAAACCTGGGAGGGGGGACAACATCTATATAAACCCTTGTCTTCTTGAGTAAGACTAAAATTCCTTCCCAACCCACCAAAACTCTAAAATCCATCAAGCTCAGTCATTTGACTAGGTGAAAAAGAAACAAAGAGTTGGTGTTGAAGGATCGAGAAGCCAAGGCAAATGAAAGACTTAATGAAAGAAGAAGAAGAGGTAAATACTAGACGTGTTCCTAATCATTCGTGCAATTATAACTTTGGTGACAAGCTCACTCAAAGTTATAAGGTGAAACTAGACTTGAGCCATAAAATAGCTCATTTCACTTACCAATGGATAAATACATCACTTGTGACTGAGCTTGTAAGTTAATCAAGCAAGCATCTCCATATACACTTACAGCTGGGAATTTGTATTGAAGAGGCAAAGATGACATCTTGAGACTATGCATTCTAGAGAAACCCATTTCATAAATGAGATAGTGAAATTCTTGTTGGATGAGTTTATGGTGATCCATGATGAATCATCATGTTATTATCTACAAGGAAATAGGAACGCTAAAATAACCAATAAGGTCCTTTGTTCATTCTTAACCAAGGCTGTAAAGGCATCATGCTAAGATTAGGCATTTAAACTTCCTGCTACTCTTTGGGCTTATCAAACGGCATACAAGACAGCTAATGGCACAAAATGTTTTTACTTAGTATATGGTCTTGATGATATAAGTCCAATTAAATTACTAATCCCCACCTTGCGAGCAACAAAAGATGAAAATCTTGCGGCACATGACCTTTCAGAACCATTAATTACATTGAGAAAGTTGGATGAAGCATGACTATATGCGATGATTGAAATGTGGACATAGAAATACCGATGAAAGCATTAGGTTAATGCCAATATTAAAAATGTAAGTTCCACATGGGTGATTTAGTGTTGATGTACAACATTAAAAAGAGAAAGAAGAAACTTAAGCTTCGAGGCTTAGGACTTTACAAAATTCTAGAATTCTCCAAGAGTGGTGCAATTCAATTCAAAATGTCAGATAGAATTCTTATGGAGACCTTCATGAATGGTAGTAAAATCCATCAATATTTTGGACCATTAATAGCGGAACAACATAAAAGCATACATGCCACCCAAGAAAAATGGAAACTAAAAAGAGAAATGCAAAAAAAAACTATCAAGGAAGTTAAAGAATGCAAGAAAAATATCAAATGCAAATGTCGTGTTGCAAGTCATGGCATGTGTTTTGGTAATCGAAGATAAGGAAGAGTGGAAATTAAAGCCAACTGGCTATGGTTATACTTGACCATGAGCTGCACATTCCTCATCACATTAGGATTACTAGATTGTGGCACAAGTTACAATCTTATGTCCTATGAATCGTGAACATTTCTAGGCAAACCCAAACCAACTCCTATGATTTCTCAAGTACATGTTGTGAATAATTGCTTAGTAAATTTTGTTGGCATGTGCAAAATGGTATTTTCAATCGTTGACATATCTTTTGAAGGAAAATTGTTTGTTACACCTTCTTCATCACTGTCTAGGTGCTGCTAGGGAAATTGGATGGGACATCACTGATGTACCATTGACTGGGATGCAAGGTTTCAAGGGGAATCTTAGATCTTCATAAGAAGACCATCTTGGTGTGACTGACAGACCTGATGGATTTCTCTCCGACAAAACAATACAAGATGGAATTATGTATAATTTGGAATATGGATCTCCAAAGTGATACTTTGTGCTCAGAGAACCCTACCCTTTGTGCAAACCAAATTAAAGGATCTAGGTTTATGGAGAATGGACATATTTTGGTAAATGACTTCCATGGATAGCTCATGTGCAATTGATTCATCATGTGTCTCAAGCCATTGGGATCTCCGTGGTTCAATGATGGAATCACATGTACCACATCTACCTCACCAAAGCATTAATCTCCTACACATTTCAGCTCCCATTATTAGATCCACTACCAAACCCTCGATCTTATGGATTTTATAACATCTTCTTTTCCACAACTTATGGTGTGACAGCTCTTAACAATAATGAAGTACTATATGATGCCATTGCGGATGATAGACTCTACTTCAACTGCAAAGCCAACTCCCTCCTCGTCTAGGTACAAGGATTTTAAAGGCACATAGGATCCCTAAAAAGCTATTTTGGGTCATTTTAAATGACAAAATTGATGATTGGGTGCAAATCATTAGCAAGGAGATTGACTCATGCATGAAAAACCACAGGTGGGTCATTCACAATATCTACATCCTCAACACCCTCTTACAAAAATCTCTCTCCTTGATGTAGGTCATTCACAATATCTACATCATCAACACACTCTTACTCACAACAACCTCTCTCCTTGATATATCCGATCAACAATAGAATGTGGATCCAGACTTGGTGCTAGAGACTCCGTCCTTGATAGCTTTGCCACCCCTATTATCAACCTCACACAACCCTCTTCTCCCAAATCCCCACCCACATTTTCCACACCAATATCCAATCTACTACCACTCACTTATTTTTCCAATCCATCTCCCACCATGGAATCCTACATCCAAAAGAGAAGGTGTCCCTGATTCAGCTCTACTATCAAGCAATAACTTCAGTTGGACATGCCCATACTTAAATTTCACAAATTGGATTCACTCCTATCTAATAAGGTATCTCTTTCCCAACAGAGGAAAAATCTTTTTGGTGATGAATCCACCTCCACTCCTAAACCACATGACTCACTATCCATGGAGAAAAGTGTGGCATTGTCATATGGGTTGATGGGTCATAGCCTTTCTGATCCCCAAAATCACATTTGAGGATCCATGGGAAAGGTGACAAAATTGCTAAAACAAAATGAGGGATTGATTCAAAAGCTCTAGGATACAAACAACAGGGCAACAACTCTACAACAAGAAGCTGATAAAGTAGCTGAAATGGAGAGAATAACCATGCACCTCAATTAAAAGCTAGATAATATGACACAAGATCACAAAGAGAAGGAGGAATCTCTTAAGAAGCAGCTCGCAGATCAAGATAATTTGGTTCTTTACATGGGAATTGAAAAGAAATACTTGAAAGATGAACTGATGAGAGCTCAAAAGATTTTAGAGCACAAAGAAAAGTTGTACTTAGCAGAAATTAAAAAGGTGATGTAAGAAACTAAAACAACACTCCACGAGTCAGAGGAAAAGTATAAGGAGTTGGAAGATAGATCTCTCAAAGAACAACAAGAAATGCAAGACTCTATAACCCGCTTGATAAAGGAGAGAGACAAAATTAAAGAAACATGAAACTTATAGGAACAAGAAAACAGGTACCTTAGGCAAGGGTGGATCAAATGAAGAATTTCAAAACAAGGAGATGGGAAATTTAGCCATTACTACAATGAGAGATCATGCTACTCCTATTCTTGAATTGATCTCTATTCCTCGTTCACTAATCACATCATGGATGATGATGACTCTGAACTTTTCAACTCTCACTCATCCAACAAAAGATTGATCTCGAGAATACAGTAACATTCCACCAACTTGCACGGCTGACCCAGGTCCCTGACCCAGGTCCTGACTTGGTATGCTCACCCAACCCTAGTTATGGGAGTATTATATGATGATATATTCTTGGGAAATCCACAAGGCTTGGTGGCAACTCTTGATCTACATCCGAGATTTCTCATTATTTAGGCATGGGATTTACTTCTTAGAAAGTAAGATGTATTCCCAAATGATGAGGAAATGCATAAACTTACTATGCCTCATGCATTGAAGGACCCTCAAAACAAATTTCAAAACAACTTAACATGGATGTGGACTTTAGGAATTGCAAAAGCACATGCTACATACTATTATCTTGACTCAAGAGATTCGCCACTATATTCATCCAGTAGATAAAGAAGCAGAGGATATAGAACACAAGCTATAGGATGATGAAGCGTGACTAGAAGAAGAAGATGATAAAGCATGCCCAAAAGAAAGTCATAAAATCGATGATGATACTTGGATGGAAACTTGTGATGTTCTGCCACCACTACCTATGCTACCAGATGAACCGCTAATGAAAATTGAGTCAAATTTTACAAGCCACAAATATTCCATAGATACAAAGGAGTGCTTTGACACAGTAGTATATATATCTTTGATAGCATTGAGTCATGGGAATATGACTTTATCACCAAAGAACAAATCCACACAATACTAGATCTTCTATACAAGGCAGTACCACAAATTATTCCTTATGATCCTCTAAGCTAACCAATCCTCCCAAAAGACATTTTTCAAAGAGTTCTCTTGGCTTATGCACCGCACCCACATAAGAGGATATCTCCAATCCTCATCTAGAAGATCTCTTAGAGATATGGATGGTAACTTTCATTATTCATAGATGCTATAGAAGATGGAGAAGATAACACTGCCTAGAGGAAAGAGGAGGGTATGAAATCATCAAGCAAGCAAGAGTGGTCCAAAAAAAGAAATGCTGTGGAGAACAACCTGAATGGAGGATCAAGTGGTTAACCAAACCACATTACTCAGATTTATATGCCACTATGCCTCTTTCCTATAGAATTGAAACAACTAATCCCAGATCCGGATTTTGTTGTAGCCAGGCGCTTTCTTAACCTCACCATCATTCTCATCGATAGAAGGCGCTCCACCACATGGAAAAACTCCCACTTCATTTTTGACCTCAATGAAGTCCCCAACATGGATCACATCACTTTTACTACTATCATTTGTACCACCTGCCAAGCCAATATCATCACTTTTGAAGATATGATTTCCACACGTTTTTAGAGAGCCCCAGCACCTGACTATCATCAACATACTCCTACCTTCAATTCATTGGCTACAAGATTTGTCAACAATCCAAAAGGTCTCTTACCACAACCAAATTCATCTAGTTTACAAGATTAGAGCTATGATTCCCACTATCTCACTTCATGTCAATGTATGTTGTGTGTGCTAGAGAGACATGCATAAGAGTCTAAGTCAAGTGGTGTGCTGGAGAGACATGCATAAGAGTCTAAGTCAAAGTTTCATGTCTCACACATGGACATGCATAAAGTCGACCTCGTTATTTTAGGATAAAGGTGAAGAATATATATATCTGGCCAACACCCACACAATATGCACATTGACCAATTTCTCAATCTTGGACATCAACAACCCTTCCCATCAACTCTTTCTTGCACATAGTTTATTCTCTTTAATTTTATAAAGCATATAATCAAGAACATACTTGTAACATTCAAGCAGGAAGATACTTGCAACATATAAAGCATATAAATCATATAAGCAAGAAGATACTTCCAACATTCAAGTACATGCATTACACATTCAAGCATATAGCCTCACCATGCGACCTGTCTTACAACACCACCAAAAAGCTCTCAAATCACTTTTCTCTTGGACTCTTAGCATAACCAATTGTAAAATACTTCTAAGGACGAAACTAGAACTGAGAGAGGAAAATGTTAATCCAAGGTTGATTGAGTACCACCAAAAACATCTACATCAAGACCTTGTACACAATGCATAGTGGAGAAGTCATGATAAACAATGAGCTAATACTACACATCCAACTTGTGCAAGAGCTAAGAAAAGAGTTTACATGTTTACAATCAAGAAGAGATAGCCGTAGACATCAAGAACTATCAATTGGTCACCCAAACCATGCAATGTCCACCCAAAGTAGGACTTTAGATGTGTGTAACATGCTATAATCTCGCATTTGCACTTCATGTTATACTCAATGGGGATAGCATGTCTTGTATAAAGACCATAATCCTATGCACCACATGAAAGATCTCTAGTTACTTCTCATTAGTCACTTTTTAAGTGTTGGGCGTCCATCTTTAGCTAGGGTGAACGCCTGTGGGCCAATAAGTGGCATGTATATAAGTGAATTTAACCAATGAGAAAGGGACATTCCCTTGAGTATTGCTTATTGTTTTTAGTGTCTATCTTAGGTGTTCACTACATGAGTGGGGTACGTTTACACAAGTTGGGATAGGAAAAGAAAAGTATATTTTATGGCTACAAAGGTGAAGTAGCGTTACACTACTTTATTGCATGTAGAGAAGTACTCCTCTAGGATCTATTGTCTTCTTACAAGACCATGATAGTTGTTAGCAACAAGCACAAAGTGTTTATCATAGTTAAGAATGAGTTGTTAACTTTTGGTGTGAAAGTATTGAGGCCAAGAGTGGTTCAATAAATTGTAAAGTGAATTCCACCATTTGAGGTTATTTCAAGCGTGACACTTATGTGTGAAGAATTTTCAATAGGAATAGCATGCATACAATTAATAGTAGTGGTGGAGACTTGGATAAACAACGTTGTCAACACTTAGGATATCGCTTCGTTTAGTAAGTTTGTTAGACAAGGTGTCAACCATTTTATTTTATAAGTACACCTTGGGCAAAAAGCAGTACCTTAGGGATCAAAATTTTTTGAGTGTGTACTTGCTCTGGTTGGTGAGCTTTCAGTGTGGTATTTTTGCATGAAGCATGGTTCCTTTTGACCTTTGGTTGGTTGTGTTTTAGGGTATATTGTTTCAAGGAGTAGGTGTCTTTAGGTACCCGAACAAGTTATTGGGAGGATATTTTTAAGCTCTCAGAAGAGAATTCAGATAACCACTTTTGTGATTTCTAAGCTTGGGGTTGTTATACAACTTGATGTTTATTTGTAGGTTCAAAAGATGCAAGGAGGAAGAGAGCTTGCTCTCTTGCAAGCACACACACACTCACACAAACCCTAGAAGAGAACACACAAGATGAGAGGCTAAAAATTGTTCTTATTCTTCTTCTTAACAAAAGGGTTCTATCAAAAATATAAGTGAAAGACAACATCAGTACTAAAGTACTATGTACATGTGGTCCATAATGTGAACACACTAAGTGAGTGACTTGGCAAGATAAGTATGCCATAACTTAGTGGGGCCGGACTAGTAGAGCTATAGAATCACTAGCGAAGATATATCCTGTCAATATCCTACCAAACACGCTATTGATGTAAGTGGCAGAAACAATCAACCAGGCATATCATAAGTGTCAGCTCGTGTTGAGCTTGACATCTTAACACTCTTCCTCATGCTCAAATCCATCTATAGGACTCTCAGCATAGTCCGAAATCTGCGAAGCTTCTCTACTCCCAAGGCTTTTGTGAAAATGTCACAATAGATAACTTGTTCATTAACCTGTAGCCCCAAATCACCAAGTAGCTTGCACAACCAAGCTGCCTCTCATGCTACCATTGTAGCAACCCTATACTCTGCCTCTGTACTCGACAAGGAAATTGTTGGCTGCTTCTTGCTGCTCCATGTAATAGCACCACTCCCAAAAGAGAACATAAATCCACTAATAGACCTCTGATCTACGATACTACCAACGCAATTTGCATCGGTGTATCCAAACACCTGCAACTCCATACCAACCTCATAAAAGAGGCCATAGTCTACTATAGACTTCACATAGTATAATGTGCACCTCACAGCATCCAAATGTGGCTTCTAAGTAACTTGCATAAACTGAACCTCCAATCCAACTGTATAGTTCAAATATGGCTTGTCATGTAAATCAAGCTACCCACTATCTTTTTGTGGGGTTCTCTAAAATCTCACCCGTAACCTCACTCAACTTGCCATTTGAATCTAATGGCATAGAAATTGGCTTACAACTAGCCATACCATATTTGGACAACATGTCCAATGCATACTGACTCTATGATAGCCATATGTCCTTGGCCATCCTAATAACCTCAATGCGGAGGAAGTACCTCAGCTGACCCAAATCCTTCATGTCAAATTTTTGCTTGAGGAGACATTTCACACCCTCAACTTCCTCTCCACTATCACCCCCAACAATCAAGTCATCCACATACATTGTGATGACCACAAGGCCCCTATCACTCTTTCACACATAGAGTGAATGATCAAAATCTGCCACATGAAAGCGAATGGTGATAAGATATTGTGTTGTCTAATCATGCCATGCTCTTGGTGCCTATTTCAAGCCATATATAAGGCTTTACGCAACTTTACGCAACTTGCATACAAAATCAGGGTGACCCACATCTTCATAACTTGATGGCTGATCCATATAAAGTTCTTCTTGCAAATAACCATGCAATAACACATTCTTGGCATCCATTTCACGGTTGACATCTTGGCAACGGGACTGAACGTCTCCTATAATCAATGCCATAAATTTGAGCATAACCTTTGACCACCAATCTTTCTTCATACGTGATAATACTTCCATCTGAGTTGTCCTTTATTTTTTACACCCACTTGTATCCAATAGCCTTCTTGTCCGTAGGTAATGGCACCAAGTCCCAAATCTCATTTGCATTCAATGCAACCATTTTTTCATCCATGGCTTTCTCCTAATCTAAATTCCCAACTGCTTCTTCAAAACATTTGGATTCAACATCTTGCACAAATTTATCCATATATGCATAATAAAGAGCGATATAACCATCACATGTCAACCTATCTCAACACGTTTTCAAAACCTTCGTGACCTACGTTGGCCATGATCACTAGTTGGTATTTTTGTACCTTCTCTTGCCTTTCTTACACCAAGTGTTCTAATAGATGGAATTCCAAGATCATCATCAAGGCTCAGCTCCGAGCCACTAGACTCTCTATCAACATAAGACTCTCTATCAACATAAGAATGCCTTGCAAAAATGTTGAGCATACCAAGAGGCTCACCAACCTTTTCTTTTCTTTTCTTTTCTATGATGTACCAACTATATTTTCAGAACTCATATTTTGACGCAACCTGCCGCTCCATGGTCTATCAACATACCCAACACAAGAGGACTCTCCATGTCCATTCAATTACTATGATTGCTAACTTGCATTCTGTGCAATCACATTTCCAATTACATCAACCCCAATGACATCTTTCTCAGCAACATACTGGCTACTCATTTCATCAAACATAACATCTCTACTTACTCTCAACTCACGTGTAGTAGGGTTGTAGCATCTACATCTCTTTTTCTTAAGGGAATATCCAAAAAACACACATTTTTCTTCCTTTGGACCTAGCTTTGTACGCAACTCATCTGACACATATACATAGACAATACATCCAAGAAAAATCAAGTGAGACAAATCAAGTTTCTTACCACTGAATTTCTCCTATGGCATTACATTATGTATGACTATAGTAGAAGTCCTATTCATGATATAAACTACTGTAGAAATAGCTTCAGCCCAATAGCTATGCAACATATTCTTCCCAATAGCCCATTTTTTTGCTCAACAACTCCATTTTGTTGCGAAGTGTATCTACATGCAATTTGTCTCTGAATGCATGATTCCGCAAAAAATAAAAGAGAAATCATTATAGAAATACTCTCCCCCTCCATCTCACCTTAGACACCTCGCACACTTTTGTGTCTGCGTTTCAAACATCACTCTCAAATTCTAAAAATGAGTGAAAACTTCACTCTTCTTCTTCAAGAAGTACACGCACACTTTCCTTATGTGATTATCAATGAATGTTACATAAATTATGTTGCATCCACCCATAGACGTAGTTTTGCAAGACCCCGTACATCTAAATGCACCACATCTAATAAACTCTTGCTCACATTTCTATCATGTGGAAACACATGCTATGTCTACTTTCCAAATTGACATGCTTCACATACTTTTTGCATACCATCAGCTTGAAACTTAGGCAACCCTGTCACAATTTCTTTAGTCTACATAGAATTCATTCTTTGTACATTTATATGTCCAATTTTCTTATACCAAATGTATGTATTTGCAACAACTCTTGAAAACATTACGGCTTTCACTTCAGACATATTTACATCTAATGTAAACATTCTTCACACTCTGTTAGTAAGATGCTTCACCTTAAAATTCTACATAGACAATGGCACATTTCCAACAGACATGGATGAGTAATATCATCTGTTGTTTCAACAAAACCTAGCTTTTTAGGATTTTTCATATCCTTGAACCGCTCGCCATGACTGGTCATGTGGTTCGAAGCACCTAAATCTACATACCGTACATCATAATTCCATGCGAATGCATCATTTTCCAACACAGCATTGATCACATGTTGCATAACAAATAACTTTTCCTTGTCCTCACTACTTTAGCTAGAGGACACATTTTTTTTTACTACACTTTTACACTTCTCATGTCATTTTTCTTTTTATAGCAATCTGCCTGCACATGCTCAGATTTGCTACAATAAAAATAGCCTCTTGCATCATTTTACTGCCTTTGTCAATTTCCATCACCTCTTTGACTTTCCTTGTCTCTAAAATGACCTATTTCACTTGTGTGTTTTTGTGATTCATGGGATTGTTGTTATTGACCATAATTTTGATTACCTTCTCGGCCACCACCTTGTCCACAGCATCGACCGCTAGCTCATCGTCTACTTGCACTTGTGTAGAAGGTCTCTTGCTCCAAATTGCCTTTGTTTTGTGACTATTAGTCTTCACCTAAACTCTTTTCTTCAATGATATACATTGACACCAAATTTATAAAGTTTGGAATGTTCTCCTAAGTCTATATACACATCTTGAATTCCTTGTATTGTGACTCGATACCACGTAGGCATACTTTCACCTTATCATCATATCAACAAAAACACCAATCGATAAAAGGGATTTGACAATGCCCTTGATCTTCAAGGCATAATCATTCACAAATACGTTTTTCTTCTCCTCACAGTACAAAGCTCATTCTTCAACTAAATCTTCTGTGCCTTTGTGTTAGTTTCATGCAGCTTTACTAGGGTTTTCCATGTCTCCTTGGGTGACTTGGCATCCTATATATGCCCAATCATGGTGTCCTGTATGTTAATAGAAAACCCATACATGACTTTCCTTGCTCTTTGATTCCAATCCTTGTATTATTTTACATCTTCAGTGATTGGATTAGTCTCGGTTATCTCTGGTCCCTCCTCGTGTTCACCTTCAATGTAGTCCGAGCAAACCTTTTCCATCAAAAAATTTGTTAATCTAAACCTCCAAGCATGAAAGTTGTTCTTGTCAAGCTTCTAACAATCTGATTAATTCCATCATTTGACATCTTCGCTGCAATATAATGAAGCAATTTTTGAATCCCAAACAATAGTACATCAATTATGGCCCATCCAATTCCTTCTACAAAAAATCTCTTTTAATATATATCTAGTTTTTGTCAATGTGAAGTAAAGGATGATAAAAAAAACAATTAGATACACAACCAACACCATAAAGATTCCTTGACAACTCACTGAATGTAATAAAAAAAAGTACCACTCATAATTTTGAAATGTAACTAATGTAAGCGTGTATGCTGCAATCAACTACGAGCTTGCACCAATTATTTACTCCTTGCCAGTGGTGATGGGTGAGTCTCATCTACACCTCACCCAAAATTTTGTGAGAGATTCAGTAATCAATCTCCACCATTACCACAATCAATTTGCCACAATTATAGAGAATCACATATAATTAAATGAACATATAGAAAAAACAAAGTACACATGCAATAATCCTCATCTCCTCTAGCAATGCAAACTACTATTAGGTGGACACTTGTATAGTGATACAAGGCCAACTTTTGAGCAAAGAATGCTAGATCAATCAAGCCCCATAATCCATGACATTGTCCATATACAGAACTTACCAAAGTAACCTTTTTTGAAAGATATTTAGCTAGATGATTAGAAAAGGAATTAAGAGATGATTTAAAAAAATTAGATGGAGAAAAAATAAAGTTTTAGCACACTTAGCTCGTAATCCTTCATGAGAGTAGATAACCCTCCAATCACTATGAATAGAGAGAAAAAGAAAGAGAGATTAAGACGAAAGCTAACACAAAGAAGAGCTACCTTGTCTATGCTTTGGTGTGACAAGTGATGTCCTCTTTCTCACCACTAACTGCCTTTTTGCTTGTCTACCCTAGCCTCCACTTCTCCTTCTTGTCCTTGTCGTGCAACTATTAGATGTTTTCACTACTTTGTTTGTCGTTTAGCACTCCTCATTGTCCTTTAATAATCCCATGCTTCGATGGATTTAGCTAGCCTTGCAATCGTGCTATCCTTCTGGCCTCTCAATGTTGTAATCTTTGCCTTGTTTGACATGTAGCTATTCAACACCATCTTGCCTTCTTGGCCTTGCCATGGAGAAATTCCAACATACTTCTTGTAGACTTCTCCAAGACTACCTTATCTCCAAGCCTTGTGTCTCTTGTTACCTTCATTGTAGTCATGCCACAATGCTTTTCGTGTAGTACTCCTTGTGGCTTGTTGCCTTGCAATGCCCAATGGTGGGGAGCCACCCCAAGATCACAGTATTTCTTGAATTCCTCTAGAGAAGCACCAAACATTTGCTAAAAATAACACTCTACGTAACGTTTTCTTCTCTATTTTTTAAGTGCATACTCCTACCACTAACTAGCCCACTTATACAAAACTAGATAACTAAATACTTTTAATATCTAAACACTAATACTAAATACTAACTAATACTAACCCTAATTTAATATGTAATGCTAACTACTCTAATTAACACTAATCTTAGACTAATACTAGCATTAGCAACTAATTAAAATTATAAAGCATCTAGTGTACTAACCCTACTTTATCCAAACTTTACTCATTGATGAGGAAGGAATTAAAACCCTATAAAACACCTAGAAAACACACAAAACTCAAACAAATCCAACCCTAAAAAATCCATTAAAATCTATCGATTCAACCCAAGGGCTGTATGTTTCACCCAATGCAATAAAGAAAGCGGCCAACACCGGATCTTTTACCAAATGGCAACATAGAAAGCAAGTCCCACACAAGAGTCTAAACAAACACTAAGGCAAATTATCGTGTCTCCAGTAGCAATGACGCTAGTGAAAATCCCAAATCCACCACTCACTAGTACGAAACCAAGGGAAGAGAGTTCGTGATTCACATGTCATCCAAAACTTGATTAGTTATCTGCCATCTTGTAGAAAAGGAAACCCCACAAATGGTAGCTATAACTTAAGAAAAATCATCTCCCCTCACCACAAGGGTTGTCTATAAAGAGCTTGGAACTCCCCACCACTACAAGACGATGCTCCATTGTGCAAAGATAATATCTCTCACTCTCTCTCTCTCTCTCTATCTCACTCACTCACTCACTCACTCACTCACTCACTCACATACTCCCACTAGCACACAAGCACTACCAAAAGTGCAAGAGAATAGGGTAGAGAGCTAAAGTACAAGAAGAAAGAGTATACTTTCAATTAACACTCAAAGAAATGTGCCTTTCTCATTAGAGAAATTCACTTATATACAAGGGAGATATAAGTTTGGGCATCCACACTTAATAACTAATAAGGCGCCCATTTATTGTCTAACCTTATCTAGGCTAGTCTAAGCACACATTGGGTGGATGTCCGCTCTTTCACTTGGCTTGATCACATCCCTTGAGTATATCATTAAGCACAATTATATGAGAAATACAATGATTGAAACAAGGTATTAATTCTCACTTAAGTGGACAACATATAAGTGAGGGTGAACAAGGATGTGTGTACATCCTTTAGTGACTCCGCACTGCTTGTACATGCTTCTGACTCATTCTAGATGGCTCATCTTCACTCATGACTAGTGTACATGTCCTTTGCATGTGTATGCATTGATTCATGTTGATGGTCCGAGTTAATCTTGGGTTAATAGCATGTTGTATTTACACATAAATTAAAGCGTGGTACCTTTATATGTGCATAGAGTATGCATATTGTATGCTTATCCATAAAGTATGCATGTTCTATGCATATTATTCATAGGCTCATAGTATTGCTCTCAATATTATGCATAGAGTTTATTATGCATAGTATTATGCATAGGAGGTTTTAATATTTATATTTATGCATGGGTAGATGGTAAACAACTTATAGCATGATGTTACATATGAACAAGGAGTAGATATCCCAAAATTTCTTGTAAGTATATTACCTCAAATTATATCTTATATTTTGATATATAAAGATTACCTTATCACAAAATAAAATCAATGTTTATTTGTTTGTATGCATGTAGCTTGAAACAATGGACTTCCCCTCTGTGCAAGATGAATAACACCATATTGGGGAATATGGGAATTTTCCACAAGTTTGGGACACGTGGTCAAAAGTTTGGATTAACCATAACTTGAACACCATTAATCCAAAATGAACGCTTTATAGCTCTTTAGATTCCATTTTTCAAGCGCTTTCCAACGATAGGTCATATGATAGGGTTTTGAGAAACTTACAAACTTGTTATCCATGTCCCCCTTTTTTAAGTATTCAAAAATGAGAATTGGAAAATTCCCAAATTCACTAATATGGTGTTGAATATAAGTTTGCATTATACTGGGGTTGGGAAGCTCTCTTTAAAGAGTGTGATTAGAACAATGGATTATTATTTCTAGATGCCCATGCCCTGCTTGGAAAGTATGGCAAGTAAGTACATTCCTAAAGCCCTAACCTCTGTTTTTTTAAAACTGCATTTAACCTGTGTTAGTGTTGTTGTTGTGTTTTAGGATCATGTTACTACAAACCGTGTCCATGTGCAATTGGAAAGAAATAAAAATGTGAGTAAAGGCTAAAGTTGCAAGGGGTGACAATGATAATAATGTGAGTGTATTTGTGTATTTAACAAAGATGATGAGACGAGGACCTCAATGCAGCCCAATAATTTCTTATCATTTTATTTTGCGTCTAATAAGGGTTTACTCTTTTTTGCCTTTAATAAGGATTGACTCATTATTGCCTATGATAAGGGATAACTTTTTGTCCCATAATTTGAGATGTACTTCTTCGACGATTAAGTAATTAAAACTATATTTGATCCCAATCTTGTGCAGGATTTGTTATCTTTCATCTCCCAATGGTTATATGCTGATGTGATTGGCTTCACCTTAACTTACACATACACAAGCAAGAAAACAGTGGATGTAATGCTATTATGCATAATGTTATGCATGCTCTATGTATGCATAAAGAGAGAACACATAATGCTTTTATGTATAATGCTTTTATGTATAATGCTATTATGCATAATGATATGCATGCTCTATGTATGCATAATGCTTTCATGCTCTATGTATGCATAAAGAGAGCACACATAATGTTTTTATGTATAATGTTATGCATGGTCTATGTACGCGTAAATAGAGTATGCATAATGCTTTTATGAATAATGTTATGCATGTATAAAGAGACCATGCATGCTTTCTTTATGCATACCATTTTTTATGATCAAAGTAACCATACATGAGAGCTCTATGCATAGCATGAAAGCAAGAGGTATGCATGAGATCTATCATGTATATGAATAACAAGAGGTATGCATGAAATATCTATATATGAGAGCTCTATAAGAATAATGATAGCTCTCTATGCATGAGATCTTGCTTAACTTTGCCTTATTATCCACCATTAGTCTGTATTGCTCTCATTTTGTCTTTAACTATGTTGTGCTTTGAGAGCTCTCTATACATGAGCTCTATGCATAATGAGATCCCTACATGATAGCTCTATGCATAGCATGATGCATAATGAGAGCTATGCATGTATAAAGCTCATTATACATAACATGATGCATAATGAGAGCTATGCATGCATAAAGCTCGTGATGTATTTTCCTCCCATGTATTTTTTATGCATATGTTAGTTTTTTTTAAATGAGGAGGGAGACAAAATGGAAGAGAGATAAGCAAATCTGTTTCTCTCCCATTATGTCCCCTAACCCTTTTTTTCCAAATTTCTCTCATGCGGCTATGCGTGGGTCTATACATGAGGCTATGTGCGCACTTATAAACGAGGCTATTTGCGAGGCTATGCATGAGGTTATGTGTATGCCTATGTGCAAATCTATAGCCACATGCATATCCATGCAAGAGAAATTCAAAACTCCATTTTTTTGTTGCAATATAACCATACAAGAGAAATTTAAAAGTCCTTTTTTTTTGTCACAACATGATTATGGATGTGGCTATGGTATGCACACATCCTCATGTAGTGAATGCATTGTTTCTTATATATAGAGCTTGACTCATAGGTCTTATGCATAGAAAAAGATTCGTAATGTATAAAACTTATGCATAGCTCTTATGCATTAGATCAAAAGGCTTCTCTAAAATAAAAATCAATAAACTTTGTGTAGACTCTAGTGAAGGGACTTTATACAAGGGAACAAACAATGATCCCATTCCACATGTAAAGTTTACCAAAAGCTCAAAAGTTTCATGGGATACACTTGAGAATACTGAATTATAAGCAAGGAATAAGGCTTGAATTAAGTATTTGCATAATAAATATCATGGCTTTAAAATTGAAAAAGGCAACACTATCACGTAGCATATTATCACAAAGCTAGAAGACTTAAGGAGCCAACTCTTAAGTGTGATTTTACAAATTGAAGAGAAAACATTTTTTCCTTTTACCCTCGATAGTCTTTGTCTTTCCTATGTACCTCTTTTCACATATCTAAATATCACTCAAAAAGATGCTCCACTTTCTATTTATGGGTTAATAGTTCTCTTTATGCAACAATAAAAAGAAGTGAACTTTAATCGTACAAGGAATGAATGCAAGTAAGAGATGTTTTTTATCACAAAAGACAAAGGCAAGTGGAAGAACAAAAAGATTGTAGTAACATGAATCAAAAGAGAGTATTCAAAGTCCTAAAATAATACATCACCTGTAGGTTTAAAAAAAAGAAAAAGAAGGATAACTGCTGCATTTTCAAGCAACTTAGTCATTACATTAGTAAATTCAAGAAGAAGATTTCTAATGACAAGCAAGAGAAAAGTGAAAACCTTGTTGATAATGCTTCTATAGCTTCACATCAATAAGCGTACTAGCAAGTCTTTCTTCTTATTATATTTTTTTGTTTAAGGAAAAAAGATGTAATTTATAATTCCTAGTATTAGGATAAGACATTATAAGGATTCTTGTGTGTAGGATAATGTTGGAATAGCATGATCACGAGAAAGGAGAAGCAGAAGAAGATGAAGAAGCGAAAGAAGATGAACAAGGAGAAACAAGTTGGCTCTAGCTTAACCAAGAAAACCAACTGTATGATAGAGTTAGGTTATTTATGAAGTGTTATGCTTGACCTAGATCTCACCTATATATACACAAACTCATAATCAATATGAACTAGTCTTTTGGGAACGTATAAGGTGTAACTATCTTCCTTCTTATCTCTCTGAGTCACTCTGTCCCTATCTCTACGTGTTCGTGTATTTCCAACAGATGGAGGGTTAGAAATGCTCTCGATTTCGAGCTATTGAACTAAAGATCTTAGTTCCGTATTGGCCTAATTCGTAATTATTGACTTGATAATGTTAAATCACGTAGTGATCAATTTTTTCCTCTTTGGCATATTGGTACACTAATTTACTCTCCTTCCCTTCCTCCTAATAATGAGAAGATGACGATTGGATTGTGCAAGTTAATGGTGCATAAGGGTTACGCCAGTGATTTTTTCCATATTAAAACTTCTTATTGAATTTGATCATAACACACACATCACATTTGCTACAACTATAGAATCTGAAAGGATAAAATATGTTAAATTTAGGGAATGTAAAATGGTTGATGCACTACTATATGATGCATATGTTCCGACAATGTTTTCTGATGCCTATTACGACGTCGCGATAAGCATCTACATAAGTGTCTTTATTAAAATCGAGAAAAACATCGCTATAAACATTAAAAATAATGTCTCTATACACATTGCAGTAAAAGTTAAAAATTTAATTTTATATTTTTTTCCTTGTTTATATCGTTATCAATATATATGTTTCTTTTTCACTTTTAGTATATTAAAATACTTGTAAAGTTAAATGAAACTAATAAATACATTACCATCAAATCATAACATGTGAGATTATTTGCATGTTTACAAAATCAAAGTTGATCATTATCAATCCTGTCATCTTCAAAAAGATCATTAGCTCCAAAAATATCTATTTCAAGGAAAATCCCTTCAACTTCAAAGCGTGTGGGAATAGACGATGCATCTATGTCAACCTCTTAATCTTCTAGCTTTGGCTCTGGTTCCTCATTTGTTGCTAGATTTGGCTCTCATCTTTAAAAAGATCATTAGCTCCAAAAATATCTGTTTCAAGGAAAATCCCTTCAACTTCAAAGCGTGTGGGAATAGACGATGCATCTATGTCGACCTCTTAATCTTCTAGCTTTGGCTCTGGTTCCTCATTTGTTGCTAGCTTTTCATTAAGATCATCATGTACTATGTCTGAAACATTTCCTGTATCTGATTGTTCGATCTCTATACCTTCGTCTAGCGCTTGCTCTTGCTGTGCATCGACATGTAGTGAAACTTAATCTTGCTGGCCTACACCAATCTCTGCCTTATCTCCATCTATTTCCATGTTTTTATATATTTTCTTATTACATGATGCCACTTGGATTACAAAACACTATCTTAGATCTCTTAGGTCCTTAAAGATTATTTTCTGATAATGCGTTAGTAGTACAAATGTCTTTTTGTTTTGTCCATATCTTTGTGAAGTCCACTTGAACTAATCCAGATTTATCTCTTCATACAGTTGCATGTGCTCCTGTTGTGAATACCTTGAACTACTTAACATCAAAGATAAACATATGAAACTTTCTAAATCTAACCTTGATGATGTTCACATCCGTATTTGAATCACTTGCACGAGTCCTGCTTTCTTGCATGAAATTTGCTTTAACACCACAATTGAATGTTATTCTCTTCTTATCGATCCGCTTCACTCAAAAATGGCGTCCATGTGACCACAACGTTGCAAATTTTTTATACGAAAAGAAAATAACACATTGTTAGATTATGGACAAGTTGTAAATAATATTTGAAAAACATGTAAACATATCGAGGCTTAGAATGAATGAAACCACCTACACAATAGGCACAACCATGTGTAAGCTTCTCTTCCTCATTTGTAGTAACTTCATCACACAAAGTTTTGCTTCTTGTAAGGTTTGTTGAAGATATCCACTTGATGGAAAGTTTGAAAGTATAGCAATCGATGAAGGGTATGGTTGGCGACTCCTTCGAAAAGCTTGACTAGCTCGATTCCTTTTGTTCTTGGCCTCTCCATAACGCTCAATCCACTTTTGCATACTCTTTAAGACAAAGATGCAAAATTTATTGATCTTATCTTGTAAGACCACATCCATGCTTCTCTCAATCCCTTGTCCTTGTGGTTGTTCTCCAACTACCCTATCATCCTCTTCCATTGACCACAGTTTAAGCATTTCAGGGTTTACGGGTCTAAGAAACTCTGTGACGTACATGAGGGATTCTTGCACAAGTCATCCCATTTCCATACTTCCCTATGTGCAAGCTCTTTGATGAACAAACCCTTTTTGTGTCTTCATGAACCTCTCCAAAAAGAACATCCAACATGAATGGACGACCCCTGCCATAGCCACCTCATCCACAACATGAACTAGGAGATGCATTTGTATGGTAAAGATGTTGGTCAGGAGAAACTTCTCCACTAATGTAATTGCTTCTATGGCATTTAAGCAAGCTACTTACAAAGTGTCTTTTCTTATCTCCTTCAATGAAATCCAATGGACCACAGTGCTAATCTTGTATATTATATCCCTTGTGTTGTCGATAAGGTAACCTTTTATAGCGAGAGGCAAGACAAATTGTAAGAACTTGTGCCAATCATGTGAGTTTAATCGAGAGAGCTCGTTATCCTTTGTAAATGCCCCCTTTAGGCAATGCATTTATCTAGTGGAGTACGAAACTTTGAAATGTACTTCTTAACTTGAGCTTTATCTTCTTTTGTCAATACCCAAGGAGCTTTAGGTAATAGCAACTTACCATCACTTCTAGTTCGGGACCATAAGTGTCGCATACGATCACTTATTTGTAAATCCTCCCTTTGACCCTTGCTCTCAGGCTCTGACTCCATTAATAGTCTTCCAAAGCACTATGGCTATATTTTTACAAATATGCATAGGGGTCAAGCAAATGGTCAAATAGAAGACCTTCCCAATATGGTAGTCAGAAGAATATGGACGACCGCTTCATTCCAGGGGATGGAGACCCTTGGCTGTCCTCCCATGCTCTTTTCCAATCTCTTGCCTTTTGTGTAGGAAGAGGAGGACCCAAATAGCCCTCACTTAGCTCATGATCCTCTGGTAGATACTTCTTTTGTGACCCTCATACACCATCTTTCTCAAGCCTCTTGAATAACAAGAATCTAGTCTATCTCCACACAAAGGACATGCATTGTATCCAAAGATTGGTAGTCATGTATTAGAACAAATAATATTACACAACCATCCACATATATCAATAGCTATTACATATTAACAAAATATCTTACCACTACATTCTCCATAGCATGGCCAATCATGCATAGTCCACATTAGTATTCCTCGTAATAATGAGAACTCCCTTTGTCCAAACCTCTTTGACATGTCATGAACATCAATTCCTTTCCACATACTCTGTAGCTTGTCTATTAAAAAGGCTAAGTACACATCCATGTTGGCCACCTTATACTTCCCAGGGACCATTAATGAGAGAAAAATATGTCCCTTCTTTATTGCTAACCATGGTGGAAGATTGTAGTTCACACACTAGACAAATTAGCCATGTGCTCCATGCATGGCAATCAGCATGGGCACACGCATAATATCATCCCAGGATCTAGTGGTTTGATTCCAAGACATCATAGATGCCATGGATTTACACTTGAACACGGTTTGAATTCATAGAATGATAGGGAAATGCCTAAGTACTTTTGTAGGAGCTCTTTCTCCTTGGACATCTTTTCTATACCTGGATTCTCCACACTGTGGACATTTTGCAATGCCTCCATGCTCATGCCAATAAAGAACACAATTATTTCGACAAGTGTGGTAGGAATTGTAGTCCATACCAATAGATTGTAATATGTATTTTACACATGTACGGTCCGCAGACATCTCGTTGCTGTCTGGCAATATTTGATCTCTCAATGACCTATCATATTCACAAACAATGATTTAAAAAAGATAAAATAAAGAGATTAAAGAAGAAAAGGATGATAAGTACTTATGCAAAAATATTTGATATGCTAGTATTGAGCCATCCAAATATTGATTGCAAGTTTAGCATCATGAGGCATGTACGCAGAAGAGATATATGTGCACCATGATACAGAGGTGTACGGGCTAGCCTACGCAACTCTTGCTCTTCTCTTGAGGCCTGCTCTATACGTCGATGGACACCGCCCATCTCCTGCATTGTTTCTCGCTCCATATCCCCTGTGTCATCTCATGTAGGACATCTCTCATGTCATCCATGTCTTGCTCCAAATATGTCAGAGAGTCCACCATAGTTTCTTCTTCACCATGAGGCTAATGGTACTTACTTGTGTTGTTATCCATCTAGTACTCCACTTGGGTTGAAGGTCCAAGTAATGGATCTGTTGCTTAATTTGGAGTACACACATTCGCAACACCAAGTAATGCATTTAGATGCTCAACTAAATATATACCATTTTTCTTTCATATAATAATCTTTGATCGTCGAAACATACTTCAGAGATATTGTTAGTAAAAACGTCAATAATATCGTCTGTAATAGTCTGGACACATATTTGGATGCATATACTGACGCTTTTACCAATGTATCTTCCGACCCTTTTATCGATGTCTATTCGATGATATCGCCAATGTATGTTCAGACACTGAAAAAATAACAAAGCGAAAACGTGGACTCTATTTTGCTCATATTTTGCTTCTTCTCTTCCATGCGCGGTGAGTAAATCTCGCGTCCTTCGTAATTTTCATGTCCCCTCTCTCTCTCTCCTACATCCCTACACTCTCCTACTCTAACATCTTGCTTCCTTCTTAATTTTTGATAAATTAAATATTCTAATCTCTTTTTTTGAAATTTTTTCACATTTTTTTAACCGCCTTCCCTCCGGTGAGCTTTTGGTTTTCCTCTCTGTTACATCTCTGCACTCTCCTATGTTTTCATCTTTCTTACTTTCATGTTTTCTTATTTTTGCAAGTTTTTATTGTGTTCTAATTTTTTATTTTTTGTTCTTTTTATTACAAGTTGTATATCACTACTATCTACCCCTAATCTCTGAAAGATAAGCCCCTTTTTTCTCTCCTTAATCTCTTCATATTATTTTGATTTTTTGCTTTTAAAATAAATTTGATTAGTGTGTTGATTATTCTTAATCATAACTTTCATATCTATACACATATATAGATGGAGGACCATACATATAGCCCAAAAAAGATCCCCGGCATTACCTCCCAACCAATTGTCCCACCTACTCCACGCATCATGTGCTGTGACCAATTTTGAGCTTTCATTGCACAAGCCACCGTCGAGCAAGCAACCTTGGCTAGATCCTATTTCAACCATGGCGAGCCAGCCATCATCCACAACCGTCACACCTACACCCACCCATACCATCCCCTACTCACCTACACCCACCCATACCGTCCCCTACTCAAAGTCCCCCACCCTCGGGCCGTTCCTCCAACCACCGCCACACACGGTACGCGTCCTAAGGGTAGTGGTGGTGGTTGTGGTGACGGTAGTGCCACAAATGCATTTACCTCTCCACGAGAGCGTCCACCTATATAGAGTGATCGATACCCCCATCTCATCAAGTCAATCTAGTCAATGTTTTAGTAGTAGCCCTCTCCTTAATGCAGATCAACACCTTACATAGTGTGGGAAGGGAAGGTGGTACTTGATGATGTTCGTCAAGAGATGCGTAAAGGTGTGAGGAAGCTATGCAAAATAGTATTTATCCACCACAACACTTTAACCAGATTCTTCCACCTTCCATCAAAGAAGAAAACAAGGATTTACAATCAACTCAAGAGTGAGTTCAAGCCTACCCCAAGTAGCGAGGAAGTACCCAACTAGTGGATCTATGATCTCATGAGAGATTGTATGAAAACACACGAGTTCCGATGTCACCCAAGCGACAAAAATGGGGAAATAAAAGCCTTGGTTCATTGACTAAGAGACATGGGATGAGGAGGTCAGGAAGCACGCCGAAAATCCTCAACGATACTTGAAATGGGAGGAAGTAATGACAAAGCAACTAGAGAGCATGGAAAGCTCACATTTTACGAGTACTTTGTAAGTATCCATGCTTTTTGTAGCCTCTTGTTTGTATGCCAACTAGTGTATCGTAGATTGTTTTTGTTTATGTTTTGTTTTCATGTATGTAGGGGAGGGTGGTTGGACACTAGGCTACTGAGCTAGAGGAACGTAGAATCTTAAGTACGTTCTGAATGGGAAAAAGGTGAGTGGAAACTCTTACCACAATTATTGGTTAAATCAAGAATTCCACCATAATCAAATTTAATGATTTATGGACAAGGGAATTAAATTAAGGCTTTCTACAATGATTAAAGAAGAATTGGTTAAGACTGACTGAAAGAGCCTGATAAAGAATCTAATCCAACCCGTATTCCGTCTCTTGGTTAGGTTTTTGTGATAGGAAAAGGATTTCCCAGAAAAAGATCAAAAACATGCTTAGTTGAATGAATGTAACTATTGAGATTAATTTATTCCAAGACTCCCTAAGAAAGGATTCTCGAATTCTTGAAAGGATCGAGGATCCAAAAGTGAACAAAAATTCAAAATTAATTGAATTAAGTCAAGAATAAAGTTGTCTTTAACTAAGCCAAGTAATGACCGAGACTTAAAAAGTTCTATCAGTATGAAAAGTATAGTAACTGTACTCTTAACCCGGTTGATTGTGGAACAAAAATTCTAATAACTAGATCAAGGAAAGTTGATAGCCAAATCTGAGCGAAAAGAGACTATCTTGTTTGTGAAAATCCGAATAAGATGTGGAATGATGCGAAATAATATGAAATGATGTGAAATAATGTGGAATAATGTGGAATGATGTGAAATAACGTGATATAATGTGGAATGATGTTGAATGATGTGAAATAATGTGGAATGATAATGAATGATGTGAAATGATGTTGAATGATGCGAACTAATGTGGAATGATGAGAAATGATGAGGAATGATGTGAAATAATATGGAATGATGTTGAATGATGTGAAATAATGTGAAATGATGTGGAATGATAAGAAATGATGTGGAATAATGTGAAATGATATGGAATGATGGGAAATAATGTGAAATGATATGGAATGATGAGAAATAATGTGGAATGATGTGTACAGATGAGAATCTTACTTGAAAAATGTATTTGCATGTGAAACCTGTTTTTAAAGATTGTTTTATGACAAGAATGCTGGAGGAAGCATTTTGACTATCTTTTGGAAAGAGGTCATGGAACTAGGTTGAGAATGCTGTAATAGCCAGATGGAGACTCAAAGAAGCCATCTTGCGTGGCAAGGTCGGCCAAGGTCTTGACCAGCCTTGGTTGAGTTAAAATTGTAAGCTTCGAGTACGATGAATGAGGGGCCAAGAAAGCGGCCTATGAGTGAAGCGCTAGGTCACCTGCTGCGAAGGATCCTAAAGGGTGCTGACCATACGGTGCTCGGCCTCTAGGTTGCTCCTAAGATACCCATGCGTGCATCGAAAAAGAAATATAACATTGAGTTGGAGTTGTTTTCTGAACACGAGCTTGGATCTGGTTGGTTAACCTTGCTGATCTTCAACGGATGAGTCCATGGCTCCTTTTTGGTAAATTGAATCTTGTTGGTTGATCTAGTTGATCTTCAAAACAGAGAGTCCTTATGGGTTATATAAATAAAAGAGATCATACTCCTAGGTACTATGAGTTAGGAACCCTGAAATGGCCCTTGAGTGAAGTACTAAGTGAACCTAGAGGGATTGACCAGGTGGTGGATGCTCTAGTTATCAATGATGCCATAGGTACGTTGAGGAAGGTATGAATGGAATTTGGATTTTATGGTTGGAAATTTGAAAAGTTGAAACTTTGACCCTGGAACTGGAATACTGAGGATTATGATGGAAACAATGTGGTTTTATTGCAACTCTGTCTTGAAAATAGTTGAATATGAGAAAAGCAATTTCATATTGGGTCCGTAAGTAGTGTGTCTATTTAATATTTTTGCATGAGTGCCGGCTAGGGGACCTGGGAACTCTTTTCCCTGGTACCCGAGACAAAACACAACCAAATGTTTATAAAGACAGATCCCACCAATATAGTGGTTGGGCGGTTGGCTTACCCATGGGTCGGTTGGGGTAGACTGGATCGGTGGATTCCTACAATAAAGTTCAATTCTGTTCAAAGTTACATTAGTTGAAGTAAGTCACGGGATAATTCTTGTTCTATGGAAAAAAATCAATGGTTGTGCCTCACTTGAGGGAAAAAAAGCGTTAATCTCTATGAACCAAGTGCAAGTTCCTCCTTTGATTCGCGCATGTGACCCACGGATTTGGTCAAAATACAAAGGATAGTTAAAGACTCTTGATTATGTTAGAAAGATTCAAAAAGGAATTACTTAGAGGAATCGCTTATGTTTTCCCAGTAAGAAATTTTTTTCCTGGATCGATTTTGGAAAGAACTTAGAGATTAGTCTCTTGCCGAGATATTCGTAGGTGAGGCCTTGAGTAAGTCGCTCCACCCTCCACGCGATCCTTCTGGGGAGCTAGTACAACAGGTAGAGGAGTGAGAAAATAGAGGTTAGTCCTGCACAATTAGTGAGAGAGTGAAGCTACTTGAAGTAAACAAGGAAAAGGGAGTGCGCACATATTGGGATTAGGTATGTTCAAGAGAGAGTCATAAGAGAATAATGGAGTATGTATGGAGAATGAAGGTAGCACAAATAGAGAAATGCGGCACCACCGATAGACAGGCCAAAGCTGCAAAGTATGAAGGACAATTGCATCATCCAAGAACACTAATAGAAGGAATTCCACATTAGCAACTAGAAAGATAGATCCAAGAACCACTGAGGAATCAAGAAGAAGAAGATCACCAGGAGGTAGGAAGATTAAGAAGGAAGGATGTCTCTCAAGTATCCTAAATTCAATGGCAAGAGCAAGGAGGATCTAGACGCCCACATCTTCACCTTTGAAACCACATTCATGGCCACCAGATCTCCATTACCACAAAAGACAAAGTATTTTGTGACAACGTTGGGTGGAAAAGCCACTAGTTGGTATGCACAATATGGTCTAGAGCACTTCCAGACATTTGAAGAACTGAAGAAGGTCTTCCTGAAAAGATTTAGGAAAGACAAGACCATAATGGAGGTGCTGGAAAAGCTGTAGAGGCTAGCATAGAAAAAGAGGCCAACAAAAGACTATGCTATTGAATTTTGAGCAATGCTAATACACTTGGATCAGCCCAACCATCCTGCTCTAGCCACGCTAGAGCTAGTGGTTCATGAGAGGACTGAGGGAAAAGCTCTAGACATCAGTAGCCTCATATGGATGCCCTCACATTTGAACAAGTTGTGGCAAGAGCTACTAGAGCTGAAGGGATCCTGAAGCAAACAAACAAAGACCCCAAGAAGAAGAATAAGGACAAAAGGAAGAACAAAGACGAAGAAACTTCAGAATCAAAAGAAACATGCAATAAATGTTTAGAAAGAGCTAAAGGCTACCCTAGGACACATAGGATCCGGAGTCATAATAGACGTCTGGTAAACAAGGTGTAACAATCAAGAGAACATGAAGGAGGAGTGCCAATTAAGGAACACTTGGCAAATATGCACTATCTGCAAGAGGAAAAATCACACTGTAGAGACATGTTACTATAATACTCGAAGCAAAAATTTGAGGGTGATGGAAAGGCAACAACAGTTAACAGACCTTATGGAAGAGGCGGTGGCAGGACAAAGACAAAATGATTGGCCCATCTTTCAGTGCCATCAGCAGAAACTGCAAGAGGTAAAGTCACAAAGGGAGGCAAACCCGACAGGAGTTGATGTAGCTCTGAACATGGAAAAAGTAGACCATGGGGCAGGAAAAGAACAAGAGAATCCACAAGAGGTGATGGTAAGATCACAAGGACTTGTCAAGACGCTGACACGAAGGAATGCCGAGTCCGAATAGAAAAAGAATCTAGAATAGTGGACATGGCAACAAAGGGTTCAAGAATAAATCACCGAGTTGGTTGAAAACGGTATCATTCTCTAGGATAGCTTGTGGAACACTTGAGAAATTCAACACATTAATTCAACCATGAAAACACATGCTTTGCAGGTTTCAACAAAATCAAATAAATTAAATAAAAGCATAACAAACATAATACTTAGCTCCAAGACAAACATGCTGGGTGCAATCTTCTCCCCCTTGTGCGTGGCCTTCCCCATACAAGAGTATTTTTATTAGCTTCCAAGCAAAAATAGGCCATAGCCTCCAAAAATATACAAAGTGTGCTTTTAGAGAGCACGACACTCTTCCACAACAAAAATAAAGTGTCCCAAAAATTAGGGCTAGGGTAAATCCTTTAGGCTTTAATAAATTCAACATTATAAATGTATTTTTTCCAATGTATCAAAATGAAAAAATCAACTACTAAGGTTACAAGCTACGCTTATAAAAATAAATATGATGCGCATAAGAAACATTCTCCTCAACATTATTTATCAATCCTCGTAATCTTCATCACCTGAAAATATAATCTCAATTAATAATTAAATTAATCTCACAAATATTAAACAAGCACAAACCATCACCAACTCATGACTACCAGGCGTAAGTACTCTAGGAATCACCTTGCCAATACAAAACTAACTGAAATAATCATAGACGGCCCCAAGCATACGTCATATACAGTACGTATCTCTTATAATAATACTCCTCATTCATGGGTTGCGAAAGCAAATGCCTAATGCTTTGTTGATCAGTCTTGATAAGAAATTATAAACCCATTAGGTAATGCTTCCAAATCTTCAAGGCATGCACAACTGCTGCTAATTCCTTGTGATATGTACTATAATTTGTTTCAGCAGGTTTTAGCTTTCGACTTTCATAGGCAATAGGATGGTTGTCTTGCATAAGCACAGCACCAAAACCTTTGCCACTAGCATCAGTTACTACCACAAAGAATGGTCTTTGAAAGTCAGGTAGTGTAAGAACTGGTGCATGAGTTAATGCATCCTTGAGTGCTAGAAAAGATTTATCTTGACTGTCGATCCAATGGAAAAATGTAGTTTTCTTGAGAAGTTCCGTCAAAGGATGTGCAATATAAGCAAAATTCTTGACAAACTTCCTATAGTAACTACATAGACCTAGAAAAAATCTAAGATCATGAATGTCTCGAGGTGTAGGCCAAGAGGCTATACACTCAATCTTCTTAGGATCCACATGGATTCCTTCAGCTGACACTATATGGCCTAAGTATTCAATCTCTTTTTGAAAGAAAGAACTCTTTTCAGGATTGACATATAATTCATTTTCTCTCAAAAGATTAAACACTTGCTCCAAGTGTTGCTCATGCTTTTGACGATTCTCGTTGAAAACAAGAATATCATCAAAGAACACCACAACAAAGCTTTGAAACTTTAGGAACATGCGATTCATCATACGACTGAATGTAGCTGGAGCATTGGTCAAACCAAATGGCATAACCAAAAACTCATGGCCAGTCTCGGTTCTAAATGCAGTCTTGAATATGTCTGACGTAGTCATGCGTACTTGATGATAACGAGACTTTAAGTCAATCTTGCTATAGGCCTTTGAACCTCTAAGCTTATCAAGTAAGTCATCTACCCTAGGGATGGGGTATCTATTCTTGACAGTGATTTTGTTCAATGCTCGGTAGTCAACACACATTCGAAAAGTTCCATTCTTCTTCTTAACAAGAAGGACTGGAGCTCCAAAGGGTGAACTACTAGGTCTAATAAGGCCTCTTTCTAACAAATCCTTGATTTATTTTTGGATTTCTTTTTGCTCTAAATTGTTGACTCTATAAGAAGCTTTACAAGGTGAAGAGTTGTCTGGCAATAAGTCAATACTATGCTCTTCAGGCCTTGACTTAAGCAATCCTGGAGGTAAATCTTTCATAAAATAATCCTTGGAGGATCAAGTTTTGAACTATTGGATGTATTAAACTCAGCGCTAAGCTGATTAACCCAAACCATATAAGTCTTCTCCCTTTTTCTAAGAGCTCGCTTTGTTTGAGTATGACTCAATAAAGGGCTCGTCTCTCCTTTGATTAGACATTGGAGGAAAATATTTTCATTGTCCTTCCTTACACAAATGCTATGTGTAGCATAGTCTATAATAGGGTTGTACATATGTCTCCAAGGCATACCCAATATTACATCTACTCCTTGTAAAGGTGCAACTAAGAAATCCCTTTTTTCTGTTAAGGAATTGATGCTTAAAGTTAAACCTTTCATCTCTTGCATGCAATTATACTTGATTCCAGTAAATACAGCTTTAACTCTATAATGTATAGGTAAAGGTTGAATGTTTAAAGCTCTAATTGCCTTTTCAGAAATAAAGTCATGAGTGCTACCATCGTCATGCAAAACAATAACTTCATGCTCATTAATTGTTCCTTTTATTTTGAGTAGCGAATGAGCTTGAGGTTTACCTTCTGCTTCTGAATAGTCGGGGTTAGAGTTACCCTCTTGCTTGAGCGATTCTTCTTCATTGTCGTCTCCTTCAAGCATATTGACTCGTACTACAGGTGTCTGATTCTTTACACATTCTGGGTAATTTGGTGCTATATGTCCTTCTTTATGACATTTAAAACATTTGATTGGAGGACCTTTAGGCTTGCCACCATTGACTTTCTTTGAATTTGATTCACCTTTGACCCTTTGACCATCTCCTTGCCTTTGTCAAACCCTGACTTATGAAAATTTCTTGAAGCATGAAAAGGTTTAGAAAAAGGTTTAGAGTGGTAACTCTCAAATGACTTGGCCTCTCTAGGAAAACCATTTTTGCGTTCGAAATTTGTTACCAAAGATATAGCTGTAGAAAGTGAATGAGGTTTAAACATATTCACATCAGCCCTAATTGTAGACTTAAGGCCCGAAATGAATTTCCTCTTTTGGTCCTTCTCATTGACTTTCTCCACAACCTGTACCTGTAGTAACGTATTCCAAAACTTCTCCACATATTGAGACATGCTTTCTTTTTCAAGTTGATGCAATGTATCCCATTGATGCCTAGCTTTAGATTTAAATTATGAAGGTAAGAAATGCTTTTTCACTAGCCTTTGAAACCTTTTCCATGAATCCGGTTTGTCACGTCCTTGCTTGATGATGCTCCACCATAAAGCTGCGCTATCCACCATGTGATTAGCCGCACATTTGATCTTGTTCTTCTCGAAAAATTTCTCCCCTGAAAAGTAGTCATCCAATTGACTAAGCCATGCCAAAAGGACTCGAGCATCTTTCTTGCTATCATAATTTTGAAATAAAAAAGCTTTACGACTGATTTTAGAATCTTTTCGTAAATTTTGTACTTGAAGTGTAGCATTGACAGCTCTTTGGATGGTGTCATCTTCGTCATCATAAGATCGCAAAGAGTCACGCTGTCGTGCCATGGCACATCTATGGTGTGAAACCATGCATATGAGGCCATTAAATGCAAATCCAGATGCATGGGATTAAGTGCCATGACTTGAGTCATTATATGATGCCTAAGTACATATGTTCATATTGTAAATGAGGTTCAATAAGACGGGCTGAGGCTAAGCCAGGTCTCGAAGCCTCTGTACATGAGTGTGGTGTGAATCATGGAGTTTTTATGCTTATGGTAGACCTTGTAGTAGGGAACACCCTTCTCAACATGTATGGGAAATGTGAGAGCATGTATGATGCAAGGATTGGTTTTGAAAGAATGCCTTTTCGAGATATCGTGTCTTGGAATGCCATGATTTCTGTTCTTACTCGGAATGAGCAGAACAAGGAGGCTCTGGGTTTGTATGATGAGATGCAAGTTAAAGGCATCAAACCTAACAACATTACATTTGTATGTGCACTTAATGCATGTGCAAGCTTAAGAGCATTAGAAGAAGGGCAGGAGATTCATAACACTATCATTGATAACATTTATGGTACTGATACCATGGATGAAAATGTGCCCATAAACATATACGGCAAGTGCAGCAACATGCACAGTGCAAGGAAGGTGTTCTTGGAAATGCTTTCTCGGGATGTCATCTCATGGAATGCCATGATTTCTGCGCTTGCTCAGAATGGATATAATGAGAACGCTTTGGATTTTTTTTTCAACTGATGTTGATATCGTGGGGACTGCTCTTGTCAGCATGTGTGGCAAATGTGGAGATTTATGCAAGGCAAGGAGTGCATTTGACAAAATTCTCTCTCAGAAGCTTGTCACTTGGAATGTTTATATGGCTATGCTGGTTGAGAATGAGCAGGGTAATGGAGCTTTGGATCTTTGTTGTATTATGATGCTTGATGGCATGATGCCAGACAAAGTATCCTTTACATGTGCTATTGATGCACGTGCAAGCTTGGCAGCGTTTGAGGATGGGAAGGCAATCCCTACTACAGCAGACAGAAGCGAGGGGAGTGGAAGTCCGCCTAGCAGAGGCAACAACTGCTGCTCACAGGGTAACTCTGATGGCCAAGGACTTCAACACATTGTCCAGAGTGAGGTGGAGGTATGACAAGCTGGTCCATCCTGTGGAATGGCAGGACATAAAAATGAGAGACATATTATTAATTCCACCTACAAGGAAATTGAAGGCAGACAAGGTGAAGGTTGTTGAAGTGACCCACTCAATGAGCACCAGAGGGAAAGCTGCTTATGAGGAGTCACTGAAGCAGCAAATAGAGGAATCCAAGTCTGCTATAAATGTGGAGACTATACAGATGGAGCTACAGATACAGAGAAGGTTGCAGGAGCTGGGCCCTAACATAGTTGTCCATATTGAAGATGATTTTTCAAAGAATAATTTTGACTTGACAAGAGCATGCTTGGCAGCATTAGCTCATAAGAATGAGTATTGCTCAGATACTATCATTCTTGCAATGCTCTAGTAAGTGTCTTTTATTTTACATTTGTTTGCAAAACAATCCTTATTGTACCTCCTCCCTTACACCTTACCTTAATTATTGTTTTGTCCAATGTAGCATGATGAGAAGCTGGCTGAACCATGCTGTACAGCATACAGTTTATATTATTGATCCTGCAATTTCCTTCAAGTTGAGAGATCCAAAGGAAACTCCCATGGATATTTCCAATTGGTTCAGACACTGTGATTTTGATCATGTTGATATTTTGCTACTTCCATACCATAACAAGTATGTGTGTGGTTGCTTCTTTTGGGATTTTCCTTCAAGATTGAGTACTCTTGTAGCCTTTGATTTCTTAATGCTTTTTTCCTTATGCAGTGACCACTGGAGCTTTGCTTCTATTGACATCCAGCAGAAGCAATGCTTTTTATTCAACTCTCTTAGAAACACACACAGAGAGGTTAAATTGTAAGTGGTTTGTGTGCTATTTTTAACTTTAAACTTCATTATTTGGATTTAATGCACACTAACTGAATTATATGTATTGCAGTTGTATTAGAAGACTTCTAGATGCATTGGATCAGTGTCCTCCTAATGTCAATCTTTTGGATTCAATAGAGCCAATAGATTTAGAGGTAGAAAGTTTCTCCCTCTACTGATGTCTATTTCATGCTATGCCTTTGAACTTATTGAATAATTTTATTTTGTTCAGACATTAACAGTTTCTAACATATCTTTCCAACTATCCAGACACCACAACAAGATGATTCAAGTAGCTGTGGCTGGAGAGTGCTGATTAGTGCCAAATATATACTTTCAAGCTATTTTGAGATAGGACAGCCAGAGCTTGTAAGAAAAAATAATTTTCATTTAGCTTCAAAAAATTTGATATTGGTACAAAGTGTTCTAAATCATCATATCTCATTGCAGATGAGAGAAGATAGCTTCAACTCGAGCTATGTGTATAGTTTCAGAGCTGATATAATTTGGAAGTTTTTGAAGTATGCCTTCCCCAAACCTATTGTACCAGCTACTGTCGAGTTAGGTGAGAGCTCTAAAGTCCGAGAAGGTGTCATACACCTTGATGACACAGATGATGCAGATGTGGTGCCACAAGAACAAGGACCTGTTGCTGCTGATGTTATTGAGAAAATGATGGAGCAACAGCAAACAGATGCTCCAAGGGTAGTAGAGGAGACAATGGAGCAGCACCAAGAGACTGTACACGACAAGATGGAGCAACAGAAAGTAGATTCTCCAAATAAAGATGATACGGTGAGCTTGGACCATGTAGAGCAGCCTCTAGATCAACCTGTAGATAAATAGAAAATTGTTGTCAAGAATATGTTCTACATATGTAATTAAACACTTCTGTACAGAATTTTACATTTCTGAATATAATACCTTTGTTTATGGAGTCTGTGTTATCTCAATTTTAAAATTTTCAATGTCTTTGCATTTTATTGATCTCTCTCTTCTTTTGAGCACCTGCAAAAAAGCAATATGAAACAATAGGGTAAAGTAAACTAATAGCAGTGCTTAATGAGACTAGGATAAGTCACATGGTATACCTTCTTATTGTTGTAGATAAATAAAAAGTCCTTTGAAATAGAACCTTCTGTCTCAAATAGAATGTCATTGTGCAATTGAGCTAGGGAGCAGCATTGTCTTAATGTGATATTGACTAGCACATCACCATTCTCAACAACATCAATATCAAGAAGTTTATTTTCTGCACCAAAAGAATCTTCATCTTGATCCATAGGGACTAGTTTTGTACCTAGCATTCGACTGCGCTTATAATAAAAAGAAAAAATAAAATTTTGTGATGCAACCATGTACTTCAGTTGCATAGAAGGTTGGACAACCTCACAAAACACTGAACTACATGTCTTCTTATCCCAACCTTTATCCAAAAATTGTGGCATGCATGCCAGACTTGTTGCTTTAACTGTGAACATTGTTTTTGAAACCTTCACTGGAAAGGTATTAAACAAGTCTACAAAAACTGTGAGAGGCATGCACAAAGAAATTTTTATTATCCTTGTGGCAATATTGGGCCTAAGAGCTTTCTGTACTTCTTTGAAAAGCTTGGCTCTATATGCCTCTGTAACACTAAAATGCGGGAGAGGCCAATCCATTGAATTCCATGCTGGAAGGTCTTGTTTTCTTAACACACCATGTGTGTTTGCATTGTCCAGCAACTGATAAAAATGATCAGTAAAAAATATACCGGATTGAGCTAGCTCTGCTGCACATCAACCTTCGTATTGTTGTTCTCCTATCGATCCATGCAAAACATCTATAAATCCCAGAATACAATCGATGTTTTGCCATGTCTCATACGATGAAGGGTATAAATCTGGAATAAAATAACACAAGAATATCAATGAGCAAAGAAAGAAAGCTTTGTCTTAAAAATCCATGCACCTCATAAAAAACAAAACCACAATAGAAAAACATACAATTAGGCCTGTGTTGCGGAAGATCATTTGGATAGTCTCGCAAGACAAGTTCTTTATGCATGTACACATGCTGAATCAAAACTTCTTTCACCGATATCTTTCCTCTGGTGATTTTAAAATCTCGTACTCTTCCCTTCCATGATGCCAAGAAAATATTTTTTGTCTGGGGTCTCTTTCTTTTACTAGGTTGCATGAGCACCCATGCTCCTTTCGAAACAGTAAACCTTTCCCAAGTTCCTTCCGTTTTGACTGTACTTGAATTCTCTACCGAAGAAATAGAAGAAGCAGGTCGACGGGGTAAGGATGTGTGGTATAATTCTGCCTTCATAGCATTATCATCCACAGAGCGTCTTCCACAAGAACGACCATAGTTTTTATTCACCATGGATACCTTGTGAATCTGTAACCACAGCAAAGTAATGTAAACAAGATAACAAAGTGAAGTTTCAAGTAAGAGAAAGTAGGCAGACAGATAGTTGACAAGAAACATCTTACTCTAAGCCAAACTGGATCAAGGGAGCAGTTTTGGAAAAGAAGAGGTTACTGCACAATGAGGTAGTGGTGTAGAATGGTAGACCTTTCGAAGGAAAGGCAGCACAACAATTCAAAGTTCAAAGGGAGGTGGAAGCGGGAAGGCCCTTGTCAAAGAAAATGTCAGACTAGATTCTATCTTCATGTCCAAAGATCTTGTGAGAATAAAAAACCAATCTCTACATTAATGTAGCACGCTTGTACCTACATAAAATATTGTTTCTTTTATCTATTTTCTTTTATTTTTGTGAATTTCCAACGTTACGTTGGCCCTCTGTTCATTGGTTGAGAGCTTATTTTTCCAAACCGTAAAAGGCCCCAAAATGAGCTCCCTTTTTCCCTAATGAAATGTGCATGGAGAATTGCAAGAAGGCCAAACTGAGCCTGAATCCAACCAAGTGTACCTTCACTGCTGTTGTAACACATGGATCCCTTTTAGGACATATAGTGTCTGTCTGCAAAACAGCTAGCTGTGGATCCAGCCAAGGTCGCAATCATTGTAAAGCGTCAACTGCCAAAGAATGCCAAAGAACTTGCAACGTTTCTAGGCATATAAGGTTCATGAGGTTCTTGGCGAATGTGGTAGTGTCCTTGTATAGTGTGATGGTGAAAGATACAGAATATGTATGGTCTGGATCCTATCAAGAGGCATTTCGAAAGCTCAAGAGAATACTGTTGAGTGACAACACCCATTCTCCAACAAGCAAAACTATGACTTGGACTTTGATGTATTTGTTGATGCCTCTAACTTTGCCATTGTTAGTGCTCTAATGCAAGAAGCACAAGAAGGTGGGTACAGACTTGTTTACTATGTAAGCAAGAGGCTATCCAGGCCGAAGAGGAACTACTACACTACAGAAAAGGAGTCCCTTGGAATGATCTACTTCATTAAGAAGTTCATGGACTATCTGTTGGGAAAAAATATATAAATTTCATGTAGATCACAAAGCTCTCTTGTACCTAAAAAACCAACCACACTTGGCACGAAAATTGGCTAGGTGGATGATTTTGTTATAGGAGTTTGAATTCAACATAAGACACACCCTTGTGAACAAGCATGCAGTAGCAGACTTTCTATCAAGAATGGAGTCGAGAGAAGAACCAAAGGGGGTAGAAGATTATTTCCTAGATGTGCAACTCTTACACATAGAAGGAGAAAAACCCAATTGGTATGACAAAATGCTACAATTCTTATTTGACGTGTCCTTTCCAGAGTACATATCTAGAGATCAGAGAAATAAGTAGACTCTCTAGAGCAAGTCATTCATAGTATCTAGGCAGCTCTATAAGATGAGAATTGATAAGATATTGAGAAGATGTGTCCTCGAACATGAGCAACATGCTGTGCTGGAAGAAGCCACCAAGGTGTAAGTGGTGGGCACTTTTCTGGAGAAGTCACGGGGCACAAGGTGTTCTAGCCAAGTCTATGGTGGCCAATTGCATTAAAAGACATACACAAGTTTGCAAGGAATGCGTTATGTGCCAGAGGCTGGGGAAACCAAACTATGTAGATAGAATGCCGCACACCCTAGTGTTGCCCCTACAACCGTTCCAAAAGTGGGGTCTAGATTTTGTCGACCTATTCAAGCCAGCACCTCAAAGAACAAGAAGAAATACATCATGGGTGGCCATGGATTATTGCACCAAATGGGTAGAGGCCAAGGCCTTGAAAGACTATAAGGCATCACAATAGCGAAGTTTCTCTATGAAACTATAATGACAAGATTTGGATGCCCAATTGAGATAGTAAGTAACCAAGGGAACCATTTTCTTAATGAAGTGATTAGAATACTGAGAGAGGAGCACATGATAATACATTAAAAGTCAACAATCTACTACCCACAAGAAAATAGGCAAGTAGAATCCACAAATAAAATCATAAAGGGAATCCTGATCAAGCTAGTGAATGAGAATAGGAATGATTGAGACACAAAGCTGCACTTTTTCTCTCATATAAAGTGCTCTTTTGAGCACAATATGCACTTTGACATACTACTTCCAAGTAATGGCTTTCATGACTCCGACCATATCAAAACCTTTTGTCCTTGTCAAAGGTCAAAGTCCGATTTCCAAAAGTCTTACACACTTTTGAAATCGGGTGAAGTTACACAATTCAATTGTCAACTTCTCACTTACCAATCCTATCAAAATAATAATTCCAGACAACCTTAGTCGAGTTAAAAAATTAGAATCTTTAAGATTATTATTTATTGATAATTGTAAAATTATTCAATGAGCATAACTGCTCGTAACGCACCCGTTCGGATGAGAAACCTTCATTTATATCTAGCCCTATTAGAGAACCAATTAATATATCCCGCAAGTTTCTCTAATCTGCACACAACAAGTAAGCGTGTTTTAATCAAAACACAATAATTGTTGATTTTCTACATGGTATCAGTTGAAAACAAGAATCAACTCTCCTAACTAAAACAATAAAAATATAACTAATTAATCTCGCGCCTGGAAGCACTGATCTGGATAGTGACTGAACATGGCACAAGCAAATCAAATGTCTTCTTTGACTCGTACATACAATATTGATAAATTAACTGATAAAAATTATCAAGTTTGAAAATTACAATTAAAGATCGTACTAGAGAAAACATACATATGGGGGGTATGGTTGATGGAACCGACCCTGAATGGACCACCAATCTAGTGTGGCCCAAGAAAAATATAAATGCCAAGGCGGAGATACTCCTATACTTAGGCAACAAGCAAGTCCAACAAGTACGGACCCTTGTGAATGTTAAAGCCATCTGGGACAAATTGAAAGCCATGTATGAGCACAAGGATATTGCAACACAAGTGGCTAATTTGAAGAAATTAATTACTTTCACCTTGGCAAAAGACCAAGATTCCCTTCAATTTTTGGATCGATGGCAAATCATTTTAGATGACACCATCATTTCTTGCGTTGTCTTGGCCAATAATGTGCAAGTTGCTTTACTCTTGGCCACCTTGGCTAGGTCTTGGAGACCTTTCATCACCACAAAAATGTTCATAGCAAATCTTATTGTCACACATCTTGTCGCAAGCATCACTCAAGAAAATGTGATGTGAGAAACGCCACAAATACTCCCACACCATTCACTCCTTCATTGGCTATGGTTGCCACTGTTCATTAAAAAGGCAAAAAGCAATTCTGTCCATCTTCATATAAACCAAAAAGGCCTTTCCGTTCTCTTTCATGTCCCCGTCCTCGTGGTTCCTTTCAAAAAGTTGTTGACCCTTTTTGTACATACTATAATAAACCTGGCCACACTAGCTCTAGCATAAGGGCAAATTTGGTGATCGTTATAAGGGTCCAAGATGGGCCTATGAAAATTATGCCTCGAGATCCGAAGCCTCTATGAATATGATGATGAAGAGCCTATTCAAGCCTATACTTCAACCATGAGCCCCTCCAGAGGAAGCGAGACCTCGTGGATCATTGATACAAGGGAGACTGATCATGTAACCTTTAATAAGGATTGGCTATCTGATATCAATCTCTTAGTGAACCAGTAAAAGTTCATTAAGGTGATGGACGTTTAAGACAAGCCATAGGACATGGAACCGTCAGCATAATCCAACCTAATAATACACACATTTAAGTAGACAAAGTCTATTATGCTCTTGGCTTTACTAAGAACTTTGTTGGCTATATATAGAATGTCTCTATATATAGCCCTAGGATCTCCTCTATATATACTCATCTATTGTGTGTATTCCACACACTTTGGGGATTCAATCTTGTGTCCGTGTGCTTCTCTCTCATCTCTCTCATGCTATCGCCTCCATCTCCAACATGGTATCAGAGCTGTGGCTACGCTCCACGGACGTCTCGAGAAAAGAAGCTAAGTGGTATTCCTCCTTGATATATTGTTCTTTTGTTGTTGCTTAATTGTGTATTAGCCTATTGCTTATTGTTCGTCGTCAGAAATAAACGTTATATTCTTGCTTATTGTTCGTCGTCAGAAATAAACGCTGTTATCACCTGTTTTGAGTGGATTATGCATGTAATTACGGCTTTGTTTGGTGCATGCATGTAATTAGCTGTATGCATATAATTAGTCGTAGCCTCTGATTACATTGCTCAGAGCATGTTCCTAATCGCCATCTAGCGGCCCTGTGTGTGACTTGTTTCTATAGAGTATGCAAAGAAGGTTGCATGCATTGCAGAGAAGGCTACATGCATGTGCAGTTTGCATAGAGAGGCCCACTCGTGAGTGCATGGTTGCATGAGGCCCAATCGTGAGTGCAGTTGCAGAGAAGGCTACATGCGTGTGCAGTTTGCCTAGAGAGGCCCACTCGTGAGTGCATGGCTGCATGAGGCCCAATCGTGAGTGCATGGTTGCATGCGGAGGCAAGGTGCAGCAGCGATAGAGCAAGGAACAAAGATGCAGCAGAGATAGAGCGCGAAAGAGCGCTACTTTGCAGCCGAGATAGAGTGAGCACGAGCCCTGCAGAATTAGCCAGACTGCACCGTCTGATTTAGCTTTATCTTCTTAGTGCTTATTTCGGACAAGCATGACATGTATTGTTGCTTTCTTGCTTCTTAGTGCTTATTTCGGATCTTAGTGCTTATTTCGGACAAGCATGACATGTATTGTTGCTTTCTTGCTTCTTAGTGCTTATTTCGGATTGAGAAGTTTGCATCCCATCTCTGGTTCATGTACAGCAGCAGTGCATGAATCTTATAATTTCTTTAGCAACGGATAGCCTTATAGAGAATGGATGAGCAGAGAAGTTTGAAGTCGTAAGCGCAGTGCAGTATCAATATTCAGCCGTATGAGCAGAGAAGCATACCTAACGCTTAGAGATGAGCAATGATTAATGAGTTCTGCATTCAGCAACACCATAATCCTGGTGGTAGTTCTCAGCGATGGTGTTGGTCTTCTATGAATTGATGAGGAATTGAAGCAGATGAGAGAAGCAGACTGATGTGAAGGCGATCGCAATCTTTAGAACCTGCCATCACCTCCTCAGAAACATAATGGACATCGTGCTGCTCCTTTCATAGAATCGAACTGTTGGCCGCATGAACTCCAATATCACAACTACTCTCAATTTCACGTTCAACCCTTTCTCTTATGGACACAAACTATTGGTTACAACCAATGCTTTGCGGCATGATGGACCAACAATACCTTTATTTACAGGCAATTCTTTTGCGCCCAGTAGAACAAGAAGCTGCGTGCCATATATACAGGCAATTCTTTTGCGCGCAGTAGAACAAGAAGCTGTGTGCCATTTGCTGCCATGATAGAATATGATTACTGTTAGGCCATGGTTATTTTGCATGATTGTTCAAAGTAAATCAGCAAAAGGAAAAGCTTTGTGATGAAGGCCATGGTAGAATATGATTACTGTTAGGCCATGGTGATTTTGCATGATTGTTCAAAGTAAATCAGCAAAAGGAAAAGCTTTGCGATGAAGGCCATGGTGCTGTTGCATGACTATGGCAGTTTACAAAGACCTTCAAGGACAAGGACTGAAGACAACTTTTGCTTCTCAAATAAAGACTTGCTTCCAAAATTATTATGACTATGTTTTGGGTTATTTTGCAAGGAGATGATTTGCTTATTACAAGAATCAAGCGCTCGAATGAATTTGGGATATCCGAGAAGATAGGTTTGCGTTCTTTGTCCATCATCATCTCCTTTCCTCTCCTCATATCAATGTCCATGCTTTTCCATAGTTGCAGTTATAGTTTTTTGACTTTCAAGCATGCATGCGATGAGTACCGACCCAAACAGTTGATGACAAAGTTCATCATCATCTCCTTTCCTCTCCTCATATCAATGGCCATGCTGAAATTGTTCTCAAAGGGTCGATCTTATGTTAGAGAAAGTTTTATTCCTTAAGATCATACTTTGTTTTGTTAACTTGTGTATTCAAACTTGTCGTCTCGTCTCATCATTCCGATAATTTCACAATAATAACTATACATTCAAGGAGACGAATTAACATGTGGCTTTAGTATAGGTTGCATATTTTTCTCTCTTCTGTCGATATAGGAGATCATGATCATATCATTTTGAAGGTATACTCCATTATGGTTACGGTCTTGTTAATGTCAAAAATCATAAACCATCGTACTCGCAATACTCAACTTTTCGCGGGCCCTTCATTCACTTGCCTCACTTATAGCCAGGCCACTACCTCGACTCCACCATGTGGTCGCGGGTCACCTCGTTCGCATGCCATGCATTATTTGCATGATGAGCCTCTCAGCAACCCAAACACACGTGAGTCCACATCCTCTTTTGCTTTCGCTGCTTCACCTTCTGATTCAGTCATCGCCTCCCCAGCTTCCCTGACACGTCTTTGTAGCTCCTAAAGCCGTTTGTGCTCTCTCTTCGATCTCTATGCTACAACCGATCGAATTGACATTTTTTTCGCTTATGTGGCCCTAGACGACCCACCAGATGCTTCCCCTTCTCATCGCTCTCACCCTTATCATGATGTCAGCGTAATAGTGAAGGAGGCCTTGTGTGGACCTGATGCAGACAAATGGTGAGAAACGATGACGTCTAAATTGGATTCCTTACGCACAAACTCGACATGGTCATTGGTACCACTTCCTGTTGGGCGTAAACTAATTTTGTGCAAGTGGATACTTTGGTGTAAATTTCATCCTGATGGTACTGTTGCCAGATATGAGGCTCGTCTTGTTGCACGAGGTTTCTCATAGGTCGAAGTCATGAGGTTTCTCATAGGTCGAAGTCATGGACTACAAACGAGGTTTCTCGAAGTTATGGACTACAAGAGACGTTTACTCGGGCTCTTCACATGGCTTCGTTTCGGATTATTATGGCACTTGCTCTGCACTTGATCTGGAGGTGCATCATCTCGATGTTTAGACTACGTTTTTACATGGCGATCTCTCAAAAGAAATATATATAATGCAACCATCGTTTCATCTTTCAACAGATCATCCTAGTTACGTTTGCAGGTTGCATCGTTCCCTTTGTGGTCTAAAACAGTCCCCATGTCTTTGGTATCATTGTTTTCATAAGTTTATGTTCTCTCATGGGTACACAAGATTGTCCACAGATAGGATATTGATTGCTGCTCTATATGTTGCTGATATACCAATAGTAGGTTCCAACCTCTCCCTCATTCAAGAAGCCAAAGCCAAATTATCTTCTACATTTCATATGACCGACTTAGGACCTTGACCTATTTTCTAGGAATTCAAGTCCAACAGGATAAAATCAAAGGCACCATTACTCTTACACAATCAAAATATAGTAATGAAATTCTAATTAAATATAGCATGGAAACATGAAAGTCTTGTAAACTTTCTTTAGCTGATGGCCCAACTACTAAAGCTCATATAGACTATATGACACAATTCCCTTATAGTCATATTTTAGGTAGTATCCACTATTTAGTTACCGATACTAGGCCCAATTTGTGTTTTTCTACTGGTTTTTTTGTCTGGATTCATGCAGAATCCCGAACGTGCTCATTGGAACGGACTTAAATGCTCATTAAGATATTTCCCGCACACAATCTTTGAGTCAACTCACCTCGTTACTCAGATGGTCTGACTCAGATTTGGGGAGGGGGGAATGTTGATACTAGAAGATCTAGTGCTGGTTTTATTTTCTTGCTCGCAAGTCTAGCCATTACATGGCAAGCAAAGAAGCAATCGAAGGCAAGAAGTTACAGTCGGAGTACACATCAACAGATATTATGTGGCCTGATTTTCTGATCAAGCTCACAACTCAACAAAAGCATGATCTTTGCTCTACAAGTGTAGGAATAATTAGAATCTAGGAATAATTAGAATCTAGTTCTTAGGTTGTTTGCATTAAGGGGGAGTGTGCATTAAGGGGGAATCTGGAAATAATAATGCCGCACAACCCTAGTCGAGTTAAAACATTAGAACCTAGTTCTTAGGTTGTTTGCATTAAGGGGGACTGTGGAGATAATAATGCCGCACAACCTTAGTCGAGTTAAAACATTAGAACCTTTAGGATTATTATTTATTGATAATTGTAAACTGAGCGTAACTGCTCGTAAGGCGCCCGTTTGGGTGACGAACCTTCTTGTATATCTAGGCCTATTGGGGCACCAATTAATACGTCCCGCATGTTCCTCTAATCTTCGCACAGCAAGTGTGCGTGTTTTAATCAAATCACAGTAATCGTTGATTTTCTACAAATCATAAGATCCTTCTTCCCTTTGGGGAACCTTGCGTGACTCTTGAGATGCCAAGGATGCCCGTAGCAACTTGCTAGCTCAACATTTCAAAGTAAGGCCAAGAAAACAATGACAGAACACCTTGAACTTTCAAGCACCAATATTTGCAAATCCATGTGGAGGTTTTACTGGAAAACGCATACTAAATAGAACAAGCCACTACATGCGAAGTTTCAATTACCACACACAGCATGCATTAGTTCCAACTTGTACTCTCGAAATATCAAGTTAACGTGCATTCATCGAATTCGCTGCATCTGCCTAGTATAGGAGTTGAAAAATCTGTGATCCTGGGCCTGCAGTAGAGCGATATTGAAAGATGCCGCTCTTCCCTGCATCAGGGTTGTAGAAGCTGACCACTAGTAGATTAGCAGCTATTTGCTACTTGTGTGTTTTAGCTAGAACCATAGTTTAAAGTAGAAGACGAGATCTCGACATTAAGGGCTCAGAAGGTGTAATGGGTCATATCAAGACGATATGAGCAGTCATGGTAACATGTGGGTGGTCGTAAACGAACCCTGATGCCTTTAGCTAGTTACGTGCAAGCACACCGACGAGGTTCCGTAGAATGCACGGGGCATGCTGTTCTCTGAAGTCCTAGTCTTGAACTACGATGTGTAGGGCTAGTACAGTGTTAATCATGATTCGCGCGAGCAATCAAATTTAGAAAGAGATAAACAGGAAAAATGAATATTTGGGAAGAAATAGAATTTTAGGAAGAAACACGAAATTGTGTGTGTGAGAGAGAGAGAGAGAGAGAGAGAGGGAGAGACTTACTTGGAGCTAGCAAACTCGAACCGTTTTCCGGTGCTGGAGAAAATGATCAGACCAACCTCAGCATCACAAAGAACAGAGAGCTCGTGTGCTTTCTTCAAAAGCCCACCACGGCGCTTCGAGAAAGTCACCTGACGGCTCGTCGATTTCTCGATCCTCTTGATTTCAATCTTCCCCCTCCCCATCGCAGTCTCCTCTTCTCGCCCTAATAATATTTTTTTCCTTCTTAGAAATCGGCAATAATAATAACGGTGACAAGATCTTGATTCTGTCACAGCGTTGAGAGCCCCTTGCACCTTGATCTGTGGTATTTAAACCGGGATAATAAGGGCTCGATAGTATTTTTTATTCTACTGCAAGGTCGACATGTGAGGGTAAGTCCTTTGCTTTTGCATTGAGAAGACAGTTTACTCCTGCGAATAAGGTGGTGTACAAGAGGGTATGAGGCGTCGGTAAGAGAGAATAATTAGGGGCAATATGCAAGAAGGCAAGCGTTTTTGTTAGGTTAATGGTAGAAATCTCCATCTTGGCCGAAGTGGAGAAGAAATCCTACAAATGGGGTCAAGAAGGCAGAAGGGTATGTTAGTGGTAGACGTGAAGAGTAGAGACGTGGGTGTGCAGGTGGTCTGAGCGCGAGAGGATGGAAGAGGACAGAGCCTGGGGAAGAGTGACGCTCAAAGGTTCCCAAAAAAAAAAAAACAATTTACACCGGGAGTGAGGTAAAATGGCGACCACTGACAGGTCACGGTGGCATTTGTGGAGGGAGAGTCGGAGAGAGAGGCGCCTTATTAGGACAGTACTGGCTTGTTTGCACTTGTATCAGTAGAGCTTAATCAAATCTTTGAAAATAATCCAAACCCCCAACTTGAAGACCCAAATCTGGATTGGATTTCCAACACCCTCCTAGATTCCCCGTTCCTTTTTCCCATACTCTTCCATAAAACCTATAGCTCACTCCTATAACTTCTTTCTATTATAGTAGCTCTATATCTACATGATTATCGTGTCGGTCTATTGAACCCGTACTGTAGTGGTGGTCTCATCAGCCCCGTACCCAGTACCCGCCTAAACGTTTCAAAGCCACTAACTTCACATGCTCCCCCACCCCCTCCTTTTCCCCTTTCACATCAATCCTTTCGTTCCATCAATCCTCCGTCCTTCCCGAATCCCGTTCCCAACCAGCTGAACTACTCCCTCCTACTTTGCCTTACAAACCTCGCACTGCAAGCGGCTTCAAGCCCGCTCTTCAGGATCAATTAGGGTGACAACATTGCGTTGTACGGGGACGAATTTCGAGAGCAACTCGCCCTCCATTCCGTTTCTAGAGTGAAAACTTAGAGAAACCACCCCACACCAACTAGTTTTACAAGGAACTCCAAGCTCCTTCCTATACCTATATAGTAATAGAAGCTCAATTTACCAAATACAAATGAACGAAAGTCCGGACTAGTAAAATACGAACCTTTTGCTAGTTTGATATATAGACAAAGGTTTTCTACAAAAAAAATCTATATAGTAATTTTTTAAACTATCTATATTATAGTAGTTTATGTATATTACATAATAAAGTTCTATATAGTAAACTTTCCCGATTGTCTATATAGTAGTTTATCTATTTTTATATAATAAAGTACTATATAGTATTTTTTTCTTGTAAAGATGCCAAACATTGTCTATATAGTATTTTATCAACATTAGATCATAGCAAATTTATCTAGCAAGTTTCTCTATATAGAAAAAAGACATTGTTACTTAAAATGCCAAATCATTAGTTGTGTCACCTAAAACTACAAACCCCTTTTTCAGTGATGCTTTTCTGACTATCCTCTCCCATTCATGCCCACAATAAGGACATTAAGCTGCACACCTTTGATGTCCATATCAGACATCGTTGGTGATCGTGGAACCTCTTTTGCCTACCCAGGCATGTGCCTTGCATGTTGACTCCATCTAGCATCAATTTCTTGATCGAAAATTTTATTCAACTTACAGCGTCAACCTCCACTTGTTGCCTGACTTAGAGTTATAAACTCTACAAGAAGATGAAACCCTTACTTGCATGTTAAAAGACAAACCGGGAAACTCTCTCTCTCTCTCTCTCTCTCTCTCTCTCTCTCTCTCACACACACACACACACACACACACACACATGTGCATGGGTGCGCGTGAGCGCACACATAAATAGAGGTTTAGACTGGAGATTTAGACTGGTGAAGATGTAAACATTTCTACCTAAATTTCGCGTGGCGGTAAGATGTACATAACAAGCTACATAGACATGACACTCATCATCATCATCTTCATCCTCCTCCTCGTCCTACAAAAAAATAAGCCAAACCCCTCTAGTGAGACAAGGAGCTTATACTGGAGCAAGAGATAATACCAAGACTCGATAAAAAACCCAAGGACTCCATGGTTTCTATAGTTAGAGAGAATAATAAGACTCATCATTTTTTTACTCCTACTCCTACAAAAAAAAAAAAGCTAAACCCCTTTAGTGAGAAAAGGGTGACACTACAACAAGAGACAATAACAAGACTTCATTAAAAACACAAAGGGCTCAATGCACTACAACAAACGAAGAGCACAGCTGTGTCTAGAGACGTACAAATTTAAAAGAATCTATTTATGGAAAGACACCTTCACACAACTATCGATGCGGCTATACATGTGGCTATAAGCACGCAAATACAACCATACATATGACCGCACATATAACCACGTATATAGCAGCGGACTATCTTTAAAAAAAGGCAAGGACATAATGGGGGAGAGATGTGGGGACATGTATCCCTACATATCTCCTCCATTCTATTCCCTCTTTTTTTTAGTCACATTATTTAAACATTACTTAATCACATTTTTTTTTAAAATTAAACAGAGCATAAAAAAACTTATGAAGAAATTGAAAACTAATTCGATGAATGCATCATCTTCATCTTCGACTGCATCTTCACCATGTGCACCACAACCTTCATTATCACTATCACTTTCAGCATCATCTTCCTTTATTAAATAGTGATACAATGCAAAAACGTTTGCCACAAGCAAACCAAGTTGGGTAAGAATTAAAACTCAAGTTCAGCTACTCACCAAGATTCCCTACTGAGCTCATTAGATATCCACATCGATTACCACTCCCTCGCATTTGACCCCCTCCCAAGTCTCGGCTTTGTTGTGATGTTTGCGATACATATTCTCACGAGTGAATGGGGAGTGACCTAGTACCCTTTCCTATAATAAATTACAATATGCATGAGATATAAAATCACAATGATAAATGTAATAAACTTAGTGCAAAATGGCAAAGAGAAAACATATAAATTGTGCAAGCCATCTTGTGTTTCCTTGGGATCCATACTTTGTCACACTATACGTGAGCAAGTGACTCGCATGCGCCACATTTTACTAAGGGTGTTGAGTACCCTCCCTAGCTTCCTTATGTATCTTCTTCCACTCCTTATAATGGTGCAATTCAGTACAGCAGAAAGAGGCGGTAGCTACATCTATAGTGTGGCTTTTATAAAGGGAACTACAAAAGTGTTAAGGTGTAAGCATCACTGGAAGCACCGCTATAAGCGACACTATTTTCTCAACGCTATAAGTGTCAGTATAACTGATGTTATAAGCACTATTATAACCCACACTATAAAAGTTGGTATAATCCACACTATACACATCGTTATAACCCATGCTATTAGCGCCGCTCTATTGCATGAATAACAAAAAACAAACGACGCTATAATCACCACTCCAACGAACATGAAAATATATTCTTTGAATTAGATCGGGGTATTATTCCCAATATGCCCCATTTTATTCAATATGTTGAAGACATATCTAATTTGTATACACAAACATATTGACGTATCAAAATACATATGAAACATACATTTAAAGCATATTAATACCTAAAAACTTATTTGTATTGAATCCAAAATGTCATATAAGAAGTCGTGTTACATCTTGTATTAAAGCCAAAAACGCCATGATAGGTAAACTACATTGAGTCATCTCGAGTTACATAATAGGGAATACATAAAGACAAAGATAAAACACAATAGACCAGTCTCTACTTATCATCATCATCATCCTCGTCATCATCATCATCCTCACCTAAATAGTCTCTTCTTTATCTTCGTATATCACATAAGACTAAGTAATATTAAAAAATAAATAAGATAAATTTCCAATTTTTTTTAAACCAAAAGAATTTAAACTTTTAAAACTTGTTCAAACAAGTAACTTATAGTGAGCACTCTATTGACACAAGCATTTAAACATAGCCGAAATCCCATTACGATAAGCATATTCGTACTCATCACAAGAAGGAGAGCCGCCTACCACATTTTCTTACATTAAACATACATTAAAAAAGAACAATTTTTATAAGTTTAACTTCTTTGAAAATTAAAAATTTCAATACAAAATGGTAAGTTTAACTTCTTTGAAAACTAAAATTTTGAATACAAAATGTTTAGGGTTCAAATACTTACAAATTGAGCAAGGAAATATGGCCTTCCACCTGATCCAAGATGAGAAGCTTCTCTTTTATATTGTCGTACTCAATTTGTTGCTTTAATAGATAGGGATTTTCTCAATATGTATTTTTTTACCTTTTTCAATCTTTATCTGATTCTTTTGGTGGCAGTGTAACATACCTTCGAGATTAACCAAGTTATGATTAAAGATAATCCTAAGTTTTAGATGCTACAGATTTCAGTAATGAATTCCAGCACGTTTTTTGTGGTTTTTCAGCAGTAAAGATTCTACGTGTTAAAATTAAGTGAAAATTCAAGATTGAGTTCTCAATAAGTTAGTATACTCAAAGGAGGCCTTTAAGTGTGTATATAGACATGTAAATCCAAATTTGATAAAAAAGTGAAACGTGACCTATTTTTGGAGTCCACTTTCACATATAGCTGATTTTAAGTACCCACATGACTAGTATCTAATAGCTGTGCGTGAAGTTATACATGTTGCAGATTGCAACCCTGAGAGCAGATGTGAGAGGCTTGCCAAATCTATAAGAATCTCTTCCACAACTTCTGGAGAGTAGACATGGATTTTCAATCAATCAAGACATCAGAAAATATATCGGGAAAGTACACAAACACCCTTTTTATAATTTTGCTTTAAATTCTTTTAAGATAAAATAAATAAATCGATAAGCATGTAAATGAGAGAATCTCAGTTGAGGTATAGAACGCTTAACGGTTGAATTTATAAACTAAAAATGATCGCCTTGGTTTAAAGACTCATAGAATACACACTTTTGGAGATAAAGAATTAGAAAATAGAATATTTGACTAAGTTATGACTAGATTCTAGGTAAAACCTTCATGAGAGGCTATTTTGTAAACAATTGATCTTTCCATATGTTTAGAATTAGATTTTAATGTAAACATGAAAGTTTTAGATGGCAAGAAACTCTACAAGAGTGTATTAGACTCTAGAAAGCCAAAATTCCTTTTGTTTTTTAGTTATTCGAGCGCAAAGTGGGGCACTTGACTGTTTTTGATAGTTTCATGCTAAAAACATGACTTTGGCTGTTTTGAATGCTCTCATGAAAGAGACCTTAGAACTCATTTTTAGAGAACCATCACTGAGACATCACTCATTTTTAGAGAACCATCATTCAGACGTCACTCATTTTTAGAGAACCATCACTAAGACATGCTTTATAGAGCATTAGAAGTCATAAAACTATGTAGTTTTGACTTTTCTCTAATTCCAAATAGATTGGAAGATATTACTCTCCCAAAGAGACGAGTTATTAGACTTTGCCTTAGAAACTGCTATCAAGATTGACTTTCTTATCTATATAGACTAGATGGACTAACGCATAAGCATAGTTAAGACTTAGCTATAGTGACTAGAGATGACCTTGCTCGATAGTACATGATAATTGATTATGTTAGAAATAAGGATTCCCATGTGAGTTAAAAGATAAAGAGAAGTTAAAGACTCTTTAAATTAAAAATCTTATTTTATACTTGAAATTGATTGTGATTGATTTGAATATACTTGAAATTGATTGTGATTGATTTGAATATACATTCCTTGAAAGATTATGGACTAGAGATGAGTGTGAGATGATATGTATGAGTTATGATTGCTTTGTTTTGAGATGATTGATTGATATGCACACATATGACTAATTGATATGCATGTGTATGATGAGACTTGACATGAGATTTTGAGATTCGGGCCGACCGTTCTTAGACAGGGAACACCGGATAGAGAACGCGATTTATGCCCTCTGGGAGCCATATGGTAGAACCCAGAGAGGACCAAATTCAAAAAGAGGCATACCCAGGATAGCCACGATGTCCAGTGTGGAGGTTGGGCGAACGGGCATCAGAAAAAGCCCTAGATTGGCTAGATTTTGGTCATTATTATGACTAACAATGTTGTTGAGCATGGTGACGATGATAGAATCTTGAGATAGGCATATGCATTGTGATTGATTGCGATGCTATGCTGTAATTAATAGAGATGTATATCATGTGAATGTTTATTTGAGATTACATGATTCTTTGCTTATGTGATAAGAACCTTGGATATGGCATGCATGCTTATTTTCTATTTGAGAATATTGATTTCATTGTATTTCTATGTAGAAATAGGAGCATTAAGTGCGTTTAATGTTTTCATAGATTAACTTATACGATTAAGATATGATTAGATTCAAGACCGTCACAGGTAGCTTGAGGACACCACGCTTGATGGCCTTAGAAATCAATGATTTCCTATTACTCACATGTCCCTATATATAATCAAGCATCTTTAGGTCATTAAGCTGTAAGTCCGGGTGTGAAACAGGAATTCTATTTTCAATACACTTTGAATGTATTATTTTTTCACATTACCTTGATTTCATCGTAACCAATGTCCCAAATATTTCTAAAATCAAGATTTACCAGATGATGCATGTGTGGTATGACATGCTTTGCCTTATTATCCTCAATAATACTCCCATTTTTCTTCCTCACATGGTAAAGAAGTGTCACAGAGTGTAGGCATTTGGATCAACCACTTGATGTGCATGTACATACTTAGATGGGAAATTGGAAGTAGTTCTATTACTACCCCCATAAAAACCACAATCACCCCCACTAGAACGATGACGAGAAAAGGCATACCTCCTATTTGATGATGTGGTACTAGGTCATGGACTAGGTTCCACGGAAGAAATGGGAGTGGGCTAGTTGCAACCTACACAACAATGCCTATCACCCTAAAGTTGACTAGATCCTCCAATGGGAGTGGATAAGGGCATAGGAGCACACCTATGTGTCATAACCATGATGATAATGTCTCTGCATCTCGTTCAATTAGTGGAATAGGATTTTGTATTGATATAGGAGCCATCAAAATGATGGACTTAGAGATAGACCAATTGGCATACATGGATTTATTGCAAGATGGATTTGATGATGGTACTAATTAAATATATATCTCATCATAACATATATACATATTGATCGGTTTATAGTGATTTGGTGATTTCGTTCTTGAATTTCAAAAATATTTGGATGTTTAGACTTTAATTTATTTTAAGTTTTAATTTCCACACAAGTTTCACAATCTATTTTTTCTATATACCATCACCATTGAGCGACATTTATATTGGTGTTTATATAGTGCAACTTAGCAGGGCTTATGCGAGTGGTTTTCTAGTGCTGCTCATAGTGGTGCTTTCAACAGTGCATATAGCAACATAACATAAAACACGGTTCTATTTCTTGCTTTTCTTGTAGTGATTGGAAAGCATTTTTGAACCACCTTTTGCACACCTCCTTGTGCAAGACCTCCTATTATTGAGGATCTTTATTATGTGATCCCTCACCCACTCATCGAAAAAACATGTGTGTGGTGGGTTTGGAAACCGCTCATGCATGCGCTACACCACATACATGAAATATCTATCCTTCTGCGCTCCCATGGTTTGAAGGCATCTTTATAGGTTTGGTTGACTAATTGACAAAAGGTATAATAAACACTCTATCTCGTGTCATCCATATAAGGCACTCCCTTCTAATAAAGGGTATAGTAAATCATACCACCCTCCCCAAGGCACGTCGTCTATAGCCATAGGCAAAGGTTATCGTGCACCCCCCCATAGCACCCGCCACATCCACATTCCCCAAAGCATTTGTTGCAGCAACCGCCCCCACTACTAGATCACCGATGGCTCTGAGAAACCCTCGAGCTAGCACTACCTGAGAGACAGGCATCATGGAGGATGTTGTATGGTGAGGAGATGGCATTGTGGAAGGCATAGGAGTGCATGAAGCACTAGGAGGAGTTGAAGGACGAGGAGTAGGGAAAGTGGAAGAGTGAGGGGTAGGGAAGCCGGTGGTATGTAGGAGGCAAACGAGTGACTATGGAATAGGTGAAGGGTTTGACACATACAAGGTAGGGGATAAGCTCGAGTGACTTAATTAATCGGCCCTATATTTAGAGTTTAGCCAGTTCCAAGCCGCCTGTGCCTCAAAAACATGTTGCAAATGAGGGTCATCTACTACGAGTATGGGAGGTGTGCTAAAGGATGCCTCTCCATGTATAAGATCTTGGTCTGTTTGGTGATGATCCCCATGATGGCCACATCTACATGTATAAAAACATTACATATAAATATAAAAACATAGCTCACATAGAGCATACATTACATAAAAAGTTTTATACATAAAAACATTAAATAGCTTAGATATTACATGTGTATGCTTTTATGCATAACCATATGCACACATAGCTCATAATGTATAAGCTTAATACATAAGTTATTACAATATTTCTTTATGCATGATGCATTTCAGTAAATCCAATAATGGACTGTTATGGCATCTTTTCTTTCTCTCCAGAGGCTTACAACTTCTTCGCCAGCCCTAGCTATAATCTCATACAACCCCATCGATGTATACCGTCATGTTGCTATCAGATCCAAAATATGCCTAGATATAAGTGTTGGCTTAATGGATAACTAGAAGTTGCTGGGCCTAGAATTTTGTAGAAAGCTAGGCCTGCATGTCGTAAACCAGTAGCTATGAATGATGGCATTGCCCCACGACACTGCAAAGTAGTGAAGATATTATCTCTTGCCATATGACAAATGTAAAAGATTGTAGCACATTTGGAATCAAAAAGGTTAATTTGGATTGAAAAGTTGGCATGCACCAGAACGAAGCACTTGATTAGGTTCTGTCCTATGAATATTGCCATGTGGTTGCTAAGTAAATCTAACATTGAAATAAGAAGTGGTAGCCATGTTAATCTGCCTACCGCTCCAAACCCGATCTGCTAGATTTGCATTGAAGAAAACCACAACAACCTAGAGCCTGTGCAACTACGTCAGGGAGGTTCACCGAGATGTGCAAGACAAGGAGTGACGCTTTTCAGAGGTCGAAGGGCATGTGAGCGCATGCGCTGAAGGATCCTTGTTGGCTCAAAATTTACTATGAAACTACCAACCCATCTAGTCTTTGGAAAAACCTTCTTTGTAACTAGTGAGACTTTATTGCTTACATTCAGGAGAAAACTAATGTTTCCTGATGATGGGTTGATCCCGTTTGTGGTGTATTTCACTTTGTGTGGTGGCTCGGTGATGGCCTCTACAACACCACACAGGCACACAAAAAGGACAAGGGGCCAGAACTGGGGAATGTTGAAAACTCAGCTCTAAGGGCAACACTAAGACCTTGAACTATCCCCATCCCTCTAGCTGACTCAGTGGAACACCACAACGCAGTTCAACACCCTCCAAACCTCCCTAGCATTAGGAAATTTTTTGGACCCAAAGAGGGCCTCTTGGATTAACTTTTGATTAGGAATGGATCAATAGGAAGAGGGCTGGGTGCACATTTTTGACTTCTTTGACCCTAGGGAGCCTAGGCTTTGGTTTTCTAATCGGGCCTAATTACTACTCTTGTCCCCCTACCTCTTGGGCCCAAACTTAGAGGTCCTCCCACCTAGAATCGCCTAGATTAAAAACCCTCAAAATTCAAAATTTTAATTTTTTCCCAAAAGTGTGTTTTCCCTCTCAAACTTCCCCCCAACATACTCTAGGTTTGGAAAGCTCATTTTGAACCTCTTTCTTCCTCTTCTAAGCTCTCAATTGCTGCAAAGACTCCATACCTCTCAAGCTCTCCCTCCTTGTCAAGCTCCCTTAGTCTCAAGCTCCCTCTCCCTCTTTCTTCCTTTTCTAAGCTCTCCATTGCTGCAGAAACTCCATCCCTCTCAAGCTCTCGCTCCTTCTCAAGCTCCCTCCCTCCAATCTCCCTCTCTCTCTCTCAAGCTCCCTCCCTCTCCATTGCTGCAAAAACTCTATCCCTCTTTAGTCTACTCTAGGTTCAGGAAGCTTATTCTCAAACTCCAACCCTCTTTTAAGCTTTCCATTGCTGCACTGAAAACCCTGAACTTTCTCTCCTCTCCACTCCTCTGTTGTAAAACAAGCTTTTCTTTTCCCTTCTTCTCTTTTCTTACCACCATGGCCTCTTCCAGTAATGTGAGAAGACCTAGCAAGAAGGTGGAAGAGCTTGTGCTACATAACACAAGAGATGAGAATGGAGTTTGGGCTCCAACAAGATTTAGGGTTAGGGCTTGGGTCTACATGCAGCTAAGCTCTAAGGGGCCACATCGAGTGCGTCATATGCTACATCATTGGAAGGGGCGGCTACTACAAGGCTTCAAGCATACTAAGAAGGAAGGGCTGGTTGCCATAGTGCAACATGTGTATACCCTTGGAGACCTGTACATTCAAGGCCACGACCAAGGCTTCCTTCAAATTGTCAGTGTAACATAAACACAGCGTTAACAACATGCTAATATTGGAATTTTTGTTTCAAATTTTCTTATGAATCTCCATTTTCTTATGTCTCTCTACAGATATTTTCCCCTCTAATTTTGTTGAGGAACAACCACTCCAAAGCCTCACTAGAGTTTTCTATGCTATGCATGTATCCATTGGAAGCACCAAAAAAGGATGAGGCTAAGTCCTCGATTGACCTCTCCGCCCCCACCAACACTTTGGCAAAAGAAGACATTGAGCAAGAGGTAATAATAGACCTTTTACAACCTAGAAAGATTTGTAATTATGTATCAAAAAATATTTTGATTTTTCCTTTGATTGCAGAGGGTGGTTGAAATTGACGCATTTGCTACTAGGAGAGGAGGTGGCGACAACAGAGACCAGGCCAAGGTCCATGGACATGATGCTGCGTTGGTGCACTATCTTGGTCGACTTCCTGTGGATGGCATCGCCATTATCCAACATGGACTACACCCCTCTCTAAGGTGCTCTGTGTCGCCTCTATGGCACAGAGCACCAAATGTATAGTTCTGATTAAAAAATCCCTTGCCTTTGATATTTTTGGTTCTGGATTTAGGGGTAAGCTTCTTGCTTGTATAGGTTGTTGGAGCTCTATATATGGCTCACTCTACCTAACTTGGTCTCACCTTGTCCTCAATATGAATCAGTCTTTGGGAGCGTACATGATGTGTACGCTCACTCTACCTAACTTGGTCTCACCTTGTCCTCAATATGAATCAGTCTTTGGGAGCGTACATGATGTGTACATGATGCTGCGTTGGTGCAATATCTTGGTCGACTTCCTGTGGTGGATGGCATCGCCATTATCCACATGGACTACACCCCTCTCTAAGGTGCTCTGTGTAGCCTCTATGGCATAGAGCACCAAATGTATAGTTCTGATTAAAAAAATCCCTTGCCTTTGATATTTTTGGTTCTGGATTTAGGGGTAAGCTTCTTGCTTGTATAGGTTGTTGGAGCTCTATATATGACTCACTCTACCTAACTTGGTCTCACCTTGTCCTCAATATGAATCAGTCTTTGGGAGCGTACATGATGTGTCTCTTGTCTCGTCTCTTTCTCTCTACATTTCAACATGGTATCAGAGCATCTATAAGGGAAGCATCTATGTCTTCTTGTTAAATTCATGATTATAATTTCATGTCTTACAAGATTGTTCTTTGAGTATGTGTTATCTACATGATTTTATAGCTTAACTTGTTGTAATTAAAGTTGTTTCTTAATCGTATCCTTAAAACCAAAACGGAGTTGTGAGTCAAAAGTTATGACAGTTCAGGCAAACAGCATCCTTAAAACCAAAACGGAGTTGTGAGTCAAAAGTTATGACAGTTCAGGCAAACATCTGTAACAGCAAAACAGGTTCTTTGAATAAGCAAACAGGTTCTTTGTGTGAGCACACAGGTTTCGTCTTCGCCAAGCGTCTTTGTGAGCACACAGGTTTCATCTTCGTCAAGCGTCTTTTATTATTTTGCTATTTTTAGCAAACCGCCAAATCTAGCTTTTTTGTCAAGCATCTCTTATTATTTTGCTATTTTTAGCAAAACGACCAATCTAGCTCTTTCATCAAGCGTCTATCAATGAATCTTGCGTCCCACGTCTCTCTATTTTGAGGACTCTTTTCTTATTGACGTCTCTTATCTCTTGCGGTCGTCCTTGTCTATGGTGTGCAGATTTTGTGATTTTATCTTATATGTCTTCTCGTCGGCTATGACTGTTCTCGTCAATGGTTTTCCTTTTGGCCAACATTCTATTCCTTCTTTTCAAGGCCAAGGGTTTCCCGGTTGGAAAGCAAAGATGTTGTTAATTCTTGAAGGCGATGAGCTCTCATATGTTGTTATTGGCAATTCTCTATGTTCGTCTCGGCCTACTATTCCGGATTCTGACAACGTTCTTATCACGAAAGGCCCTGGTTTTGATGCATGGCATCTTGCTTATATGGATTGGCAGAGGTGTGATAAAGCAGCTCGTTTGGTACATTCTTTCTGCTCTTAGTGATTCTCTCATGCTTTATGTGTATGACTTTCCTACTTCCCATGACGTATGGGAGTATCTTATAGCAAATTTTCAGAAAAAGTCTGTTTTACAGAAACACTTTATTTGAGAGGCTTGCTTTCAAAGTTACAGTATGAAGTTGGTACTGCTATGACGGGGCATATTGATTCTTTCAAATCTATTATTAATCAACTTGCTGCTGCGGGTGATCCTGTTCCACGAAAGCAACTTATTACAATTCTTCTTGATACGATAAAGGATCCGTCTTATGACAACATTGTTACCATTCTTTCTAACAAGGACGGTCTTGATTTTGACCAAACTTGCATATCTTTGATTGAGTATTCTCAACGTCAACAACGACGTAGCGTTGGTCATGATGCAGCTATGTTTTCACAACAAGAGGAGCCTAAGTCACAACAGTTGGAACGGGCCTTTTATGTGCGAAGGCATCCTTTTCAACGAGGCAACCGTAGAGGTGGTCATCGTGGTGGTAGTTTCTCTCATCTCAAATTTCCTAACAAGCATTGTTCTTACTGCAATAGGAATGGTCATACTGAAGATAACTGTTGGGCACGTCAATATGATGAAGAACACAACATTACCATAAAACAACCACGTTTATCTAGCGATTCTTCTTCTTGTGATTATTGTGGAAAATTTGATCATCCCTCTTCCATGTGCTTTAAGCGTCGATTTGATGTAGATCGAAATCGAGCATATGCAGCCGAGCATCATGATAATGTTGCGCCTGAAACAAGTTGTGTTTTATGTTCAGTTCCCCTAGATAGAATACTTCATGTACGTGATGGTTCACTTTTCATTATTGATTCTGGTGCTACAGAAAATATGACATATGAATCTAAGTGGCTACATAACTATCATTCTTTACCTGTTAAGCATGTTGTTTATCTTGCTGATGATACAACTTGTCAAGTCAAGGGCATTGGAGATTTATATCTTGGCACCTTATCTTCTTTAACTTGAGTTTTACGAGGGGCAGAGTACGATTCTCTTATCTCTAAAGGTACATGGATACTCACTGAGTTGCCTCCTGGCTGTACTGCCATTAAGTGTAAGTGGGTATATAAGACAAAATTTAAAGCAGATGGATCCTTTGACAAATTCAAGACACGTTTAGTTGCCAAAGGTTATTCTCAAGTTGCTGGCGTTGATTATCATGAAACCTTTTCAAGTCGTTCGCATTACGAGTATTCAGGTTTTATTGGCATTTGCTGTTCAATTTGACTTAGAAATTCATCAGATGGACGTGCACACAGCTTTCTTGAATGGAGATTTGAATGAAGAAATTTACATGGAGCAGCCAAAAGGATTTGTTATTGCAGGTAAGGAAGATCTTGTTTCTTGTCTTCATAGGGCTTTATATGGTCTTAAACAAGCTTCACGGGCCTGGTACATCAAGTTTGATCTTTTTCTTATCTCCCATGGCTTTCTCTCTTGCTCTTTTGATCCCAACTTATTTACCAAACACCAAAATGGTAGTTTTGTAATCCTTGCCCTTTATGTGGATGATACAATCCTTGTTTCCAATGATTTGGGATTTTTACACCAAAATAAGCAGTTGTTATCTTCGGCATTTGATATGGTGGATCTTGGAGAGCTTCACTCGTGTCTTGGCATTCAGATTCAAAGGGATCGCAGCAAAGGTATTTTATTACTTCGACAGTCAAAGTTTATTGAAGATACTATTAAGAAGTTTGGTTTGGAATCTTCACATTTAGCAACTACTCCTTGTCTTGCGAGTTCCATGAAAAACACTTCTGATGGTGGTGGCCAGCTTGTTACAAATCAACCATATGCTAATTTGGTTGGATGTCTTCAAGTTGTTGGTTTGAACACTCGTCCTGACATTTTGTTTATTGCTAACTATCTCAGGCAACATCTTGCATGTCCTTCTCTTAAGCATTGGTCTTCAGCAAAGCGCGTGTTGAAATACTTGAAAGGCACTACAGATTATGGTTTGGTTTATCAACGACAATTCACATCCGACTCCATTCCATCTCTTTCTCTTTTGGGTTACACAGATGCAGATTGGGCCAGCTCACATTTATCTATGCGATCTACTAGTGGCAATTGTTTCTTCATTAATGGTTGTCTTATTTCTTGGACCAGCAAGAAACAACGTTGTGTTGCAGTTTCTACAACCGAATCTGAATATGTTGCGGCAGCACTTGCAGCTTGTGAACTCATTTGGCTTCGACAAGTGTTAACAGATATTGGCCATTCTCCTCTTTCTAGTACACCCTTGTGGTGTGATAATCAGAGTGCTATTAGTCTTGCAAAAGACTATATCCAACATAACAAGTCAAAACATATTGCTGTGCATTACCATTATGTTCGATACGAAGTACGCAAAGGCACTATCATGATTGAACATTCTCTAAGTGACCAGATGATTGCAGATATTCTTACCAAAGGACTCATTGAGTCACGCTTCATTCTCTTGCGCTCAGAGCTTGGAGTTGCCTCGGGCTCACTCTTTCTAGAGTAGGCTCTTTACTCTTATGGTAGCTTTGTACATATATCGTTGTAATCTTCTAGACACCATGCACTTTGCACATTTCACAATTGCACACTATGACCTCTTGGTCCTTTTGTATATTTGTACATAGATGCACAATGCACTTTCACATCATTACTTCTGGTTCATATTTTCACATTTGTATAGGGGCTTGGGTTTTTCCCTTGTACTCCCCAAGGGTTTTTTCATCCATAGCTAGAGACCCTTATTTGAGTGGGGGTGTTGGAGCTCTATATATGGCTCACTCTACCTAACTTGGTCTCACCTATATATATGTATCTTGTCCTCAATATGAATCAATCTTTGGGAGCGTACATGATGTGTCTCTTGTCTCGTCTCTTTCTCTCTACATAGGTATAGCCAAAAGCATAGGCATAAAGGATCCTCAAGAAATAGCCCAATCACTCCTTGAGCACACTCTACCCAATAACAAGAGAAGGAAGCTCAATATTGTAAGAAAGCTTTTGTAAAGATGATGTATCACTTCTTATTATGAATACAATACAATTTTTGCAAACTTCTTTTCATCAAGTATATCATTGTTTTTTCTAGTTTGTACCATCAATGTTTTTGTGAATGCATCAGAAATGACCCTGGGAGCCTGGAGGAGCAGTGCTAGAATAGTACGAATTTTGAGCCAGCACCGCTGCTATAGAGCCCAAATTCGCACTGTTTTGGCACAGCTTTCCCAGTCCTTCACGAGCAATTTTGATGCATTGGATGACAAATAATGTATTTTTACACATGAATAAAGGTATTTTTATCTTGTAAATTATTATTTCTCATAATCAATATACTCAACTTAATTATAAATACATCAAAAATGATTCTGAGTGGCTAGGGGAGCAGTGCCAAAATAGTGCAAGTTGTGAGCCTACACTGCTGCTATAGAGCCCAAATTCGCACTGTTCTCGCATAGCTTCCCCAGCCCTCCAGAAGCAATTCTGATGCATTGGATGACAAATAATGTATTTTTACACATGATTAAAGGTATTTTTATCTTGTAAATTACTCTTTTTTAAAATTAATGTACTCAACTTTATTATAAATGCATCTGAAATGATCCTGAGTGTGGCTGGGAGGGAGTAGTGCGAGAACAGTGCGAATTTTGAGCCTGCACCGCCGCTGCAGAGCCTAAATTTGTATTGTTCTAGCATAGCTTCCCCAATCCTCCAAGAGCAATTTTGATGCATTGGATAACAAATAATGTAACTTTACACATGATTAAAGCTGTTTTTATCTTATAAACTATTGTTTCTCACAATTAATGTACTCAACTTCATGATAAATGCATCAAAAATGATCCTGAGTGGCTAGGAGAGCAGTGCTAGAATAGTGTGAATTTTGAGCTTGCATCGCCGCTGCAGAGCTTGAATTCGCAATGTTCTCGCATAGCTTCCCTAGTCCTCCAGGAGGAACTTTGATGCATTGGATGATAAACACTATATTTTTACACATGATTAAAGGTGTTTTTATCTTGTAAACTACTGTTTCTCACAAGTAGTGTGCTCAACTTTATTATAAATGCATCAAAAATGATCCTGAGTGGCTAGGGGAGAAGTGCCAGAACACTGTAAATTTTGAGCCTGCATCGCCGTTTGTAGAGGCCACATTCGCATTGTTCTGGCGGCACAGCTTCCTCAGTCCTCCAGGAGCATTTCTGATGCCTTGGGTGACAAACCGGCACATGATAGACACTCCATGTTAAACAAACATGATGACACCAAGACATTGTAAGAGAAACTTAAAATTTTGGTTATTAGAAGGTTACAAATGAAAGCCAGATAGGCTTATAACAAAGGGGGGTTTGAAACAAAAGAGTTGCTTCAAAAAAAAAAAAGTTAACATCATCTAAGATCTCTAGATCGTCTAAGGTCGACGCGCTCGCTGAAGCTACGCCCCGTCTCCTGCCTGCGCGACCTGCACACCAGCACCCCCCCGCCATTGCACTTGCTCTTACCCCCCCGCCTGCTGTTGTTCCTGCGCCCCCCTCCCTCGTTGCTCTGCCCGCCACCCTTCTTTCTTCCACCCCTTCGCCTACTTGCTGTTGCGCCCCCCCTCCCTCGCTGCTGCGCACCCTCCTCGCCCCCTCGCCCCCTCCCTCCTCGCCTCCTCGCCTCCTCGCCCCATCCTCCTCTTCGCGCCCATCTCACCTCTGCATCGCCCCGCCCCCCCTTCGCCAGCATTCTCCTCCCCGCCCCTCATTCGAGCAGCTGCCGCCTCCCCCGGGCTTTTCCTTCGTCGTTTTTACCCCCCCTCCCTTTTCATGATGACCTCCGCCCCCTGGGGGTTTTGCTTCTTTTTTCCTTCGGCCTTCCGCCTCTCTGTGTGCAGCCCGTTTCTTGCAGGATTTCCGCTTTCGCCTCGCCTACGCCTGAGCTTCAGACTCTGATGGAGACTCCTCCCGCCTCACCTCAGAGGGACTCATCCGCAGCCCCCTTGCCCGCCCCCGAGGACACCCCCATCAGGCTTTCTCTTTCGCCGGAAGAGGAAGCGAGCCTCACCGCAGAGGTGGAACGCCTCCAGGCCCATTCCACCATCTGCCGTATAGTCGGCACTCGCCCCAGCAGAGGGGAGATCCGGGGTCTTCTCCAGGCCCGCCTTCTTGCAGATGTGGGCAAGATCCTGGACGTACAGCTTCGGGGCTGGGGACATTATCATATCGAGTTCGAGACCGCCCAGAGTGTGGCCAAGGTCCTTGCCATGAGTCCCCTTGACATCAGGGGTGCTTGGGCTTTCTTCAGACCCTGGCAGCATGGCTTTGATCCAGCAGAGCGGCTGAGTAGGGAGAGCGCCTTTTTCATGTTACAGTTTGCTTCCCTGGACTCCGTTGGGAGTATCTTCCGCTTCTCTCTCGGCTAGGAGCATTGGTGGGCTCGGTACTCGAGACTGGCCCCACAACAGCTTCAGTGGTGGTGGCCAGAGCAGCTGGGCTACCCTCTGTCAGAGTTTTGGTGTCTGACATCTCCTCCCTACCTAAGGTCATTCAGCTACCTAGGATAGGGGGGGATGGATTGATCAGAGAGTGGAGTTCTCGGGGCTCCCGAACCAGTGCTTCATATGCAGGCAGGTCGGCCATCTGGCCAAGGCCTGCCCTCACACAGGAGACCTCGACCCTCACCACCACAGGAGATGCCAGCACCCCCTCCTTCACCCCCCCCACTCCCACCCCCATCCCCTCCCATTGCCTCGCTTCCACCTTCTCCTCCTCCCGCCCCCGCGGTCTCGGCAGCGGCTCCCTCTCCGCCCCCCTCGCCCCCCCTCCTCCCCTTCCACCCGCCTCGCCTTCCCGGGAGACCCTGGCAGTCCTCGGGCACTCTCCTGTAGTTCGGAGGGCGCTGAGCACTGATCTCGCTCGAGCACCATAATGGAGACGTGCCATGCCGATCCGGGCTTCACGGATATCATCTATCCGCAGTCGGCTGAGTCGCCTCGGTGTTAGACAGCGATCGGAGGCTTTCGGTTATGCCTTCACTCGGCTTTTTGGAGCAGAGGGCCCCCATGAGCCAGCACCCATCCGCGTTCATGTAGTGACACCTCAAGCCCGTGGGGAGGAGGCACTTGATTCAGCAGTGGCCTTCTCGTTCCCTCTCTGTGGCCCTTGCGACCGGGAGTGGACTCTAGAGCTCGCTATTAGCACTTTGAAGACTCAGGCAGTTGACTTTTCACATCATGTGAGCAACCTGGAGGTGACAGATGTGATAGGCCGGCTCTGGGAGTTCTCATTTTTTCTTAGATCTCGGAAGTGTGGATGCCTCAGGGATTCGTCATTTGGTCGTGCGTATAGTGGTAGACTTAGCACGCGACCCTGGATATGTATATATACACGAGGTTGCTCTGTCAGAGCGGGAGGCAGTCGCCATGGGCCACAGCCACTGGCGCCTGATCCGGGATTCTTGCAGTACACCGGGTGGGCAGATCCGCAGCCGCTCGGATGGGGACTACTCTCCATCCAAGCCGCTTGCGAAGACCCGCCGCACGGCTGAGACAGCATCTACCTCAGCAGGTCATCCATGAGGATCATCTCATGGAATGTACAGGGCCTGGGCGGAGCACATTTTATACGCTATCGAGGTTGCTTGAGGCAGGAGCTTCAGAGATGCCTGGTTGGTGGCAGCATTGATATTTTGATGATGCAGAAGCACCACTTGGGTGAGAGTAAGATCCGGAGATATGGTTCGGTGATGCCTGGTAAATGGGATACCTTTTGGTCTGCAGGGTTTGGTCCTTTGGGTGGACAGGGAGGAGTTTGCATGGTCATTGCAGATGTATGGTGGCAGGCCATTGTGGATCGACGGATCATTATGCCTGGTAGAGCACAGTATGTCATTCTGAGGATGCATGATGAGCTATTGGGCGTGCTCAACGTCTATGCGCCTAATCATGCTAGTGCCAGAGCAGAATTCTGGACCCAAGTTACGGATGCATTGCCAGAGGCCGCACATTGGTGTGTCGGGGGAGACTTCAACATGCTTGAGGACCCGGCCGATAGGGTGGGAGGCAGTCATGTTACAGTGCACGGCACGGAGCTTGCAGCTTGGGATCCGTTTTGCATGACACTGAGGATCACTGATGCATGGCAGCATGGGGCTTTCTCCCGTTCTCAGGACAGTCTTAGTTTCTCTCGTCTCCCCTTCTCAGGACAGTCTTAGTTTCTCTCGCTCGGATCGTCGACAGGGAGGGACTAATCTATCACGGATTGATCGCTTTTATGTGGGCAACTGGTTAGGGGAGCGAGGGGGCTCCGTCGGCATTCTCGCTGGCACCTCATTTTCAGATCATGCGCCAGTTATCCTGACATGGGAGGAGAGGACACGGGAGCCCAGCTTGCAGTTGAGGATCCCAGAGAGGGTACTTACAGATCCCAATCTCGCTGAGGACATTGAGAGGATCTGGCATGATAGTCAGTGCTCTGACCAGGATGCAGCAGGCCAGTGTGCCCAGGGACTCATCGAGGTTAGCTCTTTTCTGCACGCTGCAGCTTTCACACGGCTGGGAGAGATTTGCGAGAGGGAGCATCGGCTGAGACGCAGCCTCAGCGCCTCTAGGAGCAGCAGCCGGCATGTGAATGGTTGGCGTCCCAGCTGAGCCAGGCACGCCAGGAGGTTAGAGAGGCCGAGGAGCAGAGACATGAGTTTTACTATCGTCGTCAGGCCTCTCAGTGGACGCAGCTTGGTGATAGAGTGACTGGTGAGTTTTTTGAGATCACTGGACCCCGCCATGCTCGGGCAGGAGTCCGTCAGCTTGGTAGACCGGATGGTTCGGTAGCTACTGAGCCCGGGGAGATCAGAGCCATAGCCAATGCATTTCATAGAGACGTGCTTTCAGCGGAGCCAGCCACTGAGGACAGAGATGCTTGCAGACAGACTGTGTGGGCCCATGTGCAGAGGAGGGTCATAGATCGTATGCGTTCGGTTCTTGGTGTGCCTCTTTCAGAGATTGAGCTTGCCGAGGCCTTGAGGGTCCTGCCGCGACATAGTTGCCCAGGGGAGGACGGACTGACGCCGGCCTTTTTTATGCGCTATTGGGACCTTTTGGGACCAGGCCTCCGCAACGGCTTTCGGCATGTTTTGGACACTGGGGTGATGCCGCAAAGCTTTTCAGAGGGCTTGATCTATCTTATCCCCAAGGGGGAGGGAGTATCAGATGATATTTGGCACTGGAGGCCTATTACGATCCTCAATACTGTCGTTGATTCATGCTACTCAGACAGGATTTGTCAAGGAGCGCAGTATCCTTGACAACATCTTCACTTTCTGGGAGGCGACGGCCAGAGCTAGATTTCTTGGCGAGGACTTGGTCGTGATGCTTCTCGATTTTGAGAAGGCATACGATAGAGTTGATTGGGGTTTCTTAGAGGGCGCTATGCTTCGCCTGGGCTTTGAGCCAGGATGGATCAGAGGGGTGGCGGCTCTGTATTCCATAGCTCGCAGCCAGGTGTTGATTGCAGGAGGACGGGGGTCGAGTTTTGAGCTGACCAGATCAGTCCGTCTCAGGGGTGTCCCCTCGCCCCCTTTCTTTTTCTCTTCTTTGCGGAGGCTATGAGCATGTATTTGACGGTAGAGGAGGTTGGTTTGAGAGGACTTCAGCTCCCAGTCCGGGGGGAGGACTTGCTAGATGCTGAGTTTGCAGACAACACGGGCTTATTTTTGCATGGCCAAGAGGCCAATCTCCTTCGGGCAGAGCAGTCGCTCCAGGTTTTTAGTGCAGCTTCGGGAGCATTGATCAATTGGCGCAAGACAGTGGCCTTTTGGATCAATAGTGCTCCCACTCCGGCATGGAGCCCGAACCCCGGTTTTAGATGGATTCCTCCAGGCACAGCAGTGCGGTATTTGGGATGCCAGATTGGCCTAGATTTGTCACCTGAGCAGCAGATTGCCCCGCTTCTTCTGAGCATCCGGAAGAAGCTTTTGTATTGGAGTATAGCTCGACTATCCTTGGCTGGGAGGGTGGTGGTGGCAAATCAGGTGCTGTTAGCGACCATGTGGTACATTACGTCTTGCTGGATCTTCTCGAGCTCTTGCATCAGCCAGGTACAGAGGCTGATCAAGAACTTTCTGTGGTCTGGGCGGAACGGTCAGCCAGCTCGGGCAAAGGTTGCATGGGCAGTTATTACACTTCCGCTGGCTCAGGGAGGTTTGGGCAATATAGATCCAGTCGATCAGAGCAGAGCCTTATTGGGGAAGCTTATTGTTCGGGGGTTGCTTCCAGGCGGTGAGCCTTGGAAAGAGCTCCTCTTGCAGCAGCCTGCAGGGGACACTTGGGCACCAGAGATTCGCTGGATCTTCATAGAGATGAGGAGGACAGGCCTCAGTAGAGGATGGGAGGACAGATTTGCTTTGAGTATCCTGAGAGCTTGGGAGCTGCTGAGACCGGGGCTCTCTCAGCGACCTCCTTCTTGTGTTGAGGAGCGGGCCAGACAGCCGCTCATCTGGAGCCCAACCAGCGGTTCGCACAGAGTAGGGTATATGCTGGGTTCTCGGCCTCGTTTAGCCTGGGGGCCTTTAGTGGCAAGCCCAGCTCGTAGTTTTGGAGATTGGCAGGCCTTCTGCAGTCTCCCAGAGGAGATCCAGGTGGAGAGGCTGAGTCACTTCAGAGGGATGATTATGAGAGATGATATTCAGGAGGCACTCACAGAGGAGTGGTTCACGCCTCTCGAGCCAGTGACCCCACGGTGGATGGGAGCCTTTACACAGTTGGAGATCCTGATTGCTGTCAGAGCTTGCAGTGAGGATGGCAGTTGCCTCTACTATGAGATTCAGGATGAGGGCAGACTCCAGCGAGTGGAGGAGGAGTCGCCTTTGGTTGCAGAGTGCACCTTTCAGAGGATTCGGGTAGTGGCCGCTGCTTCTCGAAAGTGGCATATAGACCCCGATCCTACTGATGTGCTCCCGGATTGGCGCATATGGGCATATGCAGCGCGCCCCTTGGCCCGGCTCTACAGTGGGACCCCGGGGAGTATGAGTGGCACGATCCTTATGCATCCCTTGAGGCCACAGAGATTACCTTTTTCCAGTATACTGTTTGGCTGGGGCGGCATATTTTGACGGCAAGGAGGACGGTCTCTCCAGTGGTAGCGGGGCCTTGACGGCTACAGGGACTCTCACAGGAGTTCCTGGAGGATTTTTGGGCTCGGCTCTGGGCTAGTCGACAGGCCCACAGGATCTCGACTTTTCAGTGGTGACTGGTCGCCCACACAGGGGCTCAATAGTTGGCACTTGGCTTGTTTACAGCGGTCTTCCGGCGGCCTGCGTCCGATGCGGCCACCCTATGGAGACACAGAGACACTGCCTTTGGGATTGCCCTCGGGCGCAGCAGATTTGGCTGCGGATGCTGCGTATTCTGGCTCCCCTCTCTCCAGAGGGTATGTTTACGTGGGGTGCCGCTGCTTGGTCGACTTCGTCAAGGCTTGCTATGGGCAATGAGATGGAGCACGACAGTCAGGCCATCAGATTTATTAGGGGCCAGCCTCGCCTGGTTCCGGCACCGGATTTCTCGTCCGCCAGCTGGACACAGGAGCGGGATTTACGATGGGAGCTCCTCAGTAGCCTCACCATTTGGTTCACCTGGAGGGCCCGGTGCTTTACGGCCTTTGAGGGGAGATTGGAACCACCAGCAGAGACTGTACGTGGGATTTGGTAGGAGTTGATCCACACCCTGCGAGGACAGTACGACCGCATCCGGGGAGACTCGGATGAGGCGATCTTGCGGCGCTAGGCCTTTCACACCACTTGGCGTTGTGGCCCCTTCTACACCTTACACACGGGATCCCCCCGTTGGCACTACAGGCCACCTGTTTGGCTTCCCCCCCCCCCTATTGTATGATTTAGCCTCTCAATCCTTTGTACCGATGCTTGTATTTTGCAGCACCTAGGGAGAGTCTCTCGAGCTGCCATGCTGTATTCACTACTCTAATTCTCTTATGAGCAGGAGAGATCTTTTGTAGCCCTACGGGTGTTTTTTCTATAACTAATGAAAGGATCTTTTCTCGGAAAAAAAAAAGATCTCTAGATCGTGTCTCGCTTTCCTCGAATGCGCCGAGCTAGTTGCGTGTCCTTGGCAGATATGGTAATCCTCTTTGCATGTATTACAAGGAGGTTGGTGTCTTCAAAAAGCCCAACAAGGTAAGCTTCGAAGGCTTCTTGGAATGCTTCAAGGGCAATCCCCTACACACACAGAACTCTGTTCTATATCGTTGGAGAATCTCCTTCACTGTGCGAGCGAAAGGGGCTCTTCTTATCAGTAACTTAGTGTTCCTATGATAAAACTTGATTTCTTGTAGAACCCTCTGACATTGGCATGTCGTTCTCCTTGGAGCTCTCTCTATCGTGTTAGTGCGTTGGCGAGGTTGGGACTTCTTTGGCTTGAAGAGCTTGACCTTTCTACACTTGCGCACACTTGCAGGAACCTCCTCTTGTTCTCTCTCATAGTCTGAATCCTCCTCCTCTTGCTATGGTACCTAAATCCTCCTCCTCCTCTTGCTATGGTACCTGAATCCTCCTCCTCCTCTTGTTCTCTCTCATAGTCTGAATCCTCCTCCTCCTCTTGTTCTCTCTCATAGTCTGAATCCTCCTCCTCCTCTTGCTATGGTACCTGTGTATCAAGTTCCTCCCGGGAGGTAGGGGACCCTGTCGTGGTAGTAGGGTCTTGCCACCTATGGTGCTACACAATGTAGGAATGTTTTCACCAACCTAGTCGAGCTGCTCATCATCAGCCTCTCTGTCTTGATCTCTAGGGTGGCTGCATTGTGGGGTCTTCTTCACATGCTTACTTCCACTAGAAGGGCCTGTATGTGTGTGCGTTGGTGTTGTTGTGGGAGGAGGGTTGGACTCTGGTGATCCCATTGGGCGTGTCCTAGAATCCAAGGGGTCACTCTCTTCCGTGGTGTCGCCAATATGTGGTCGTTGGGTGCCTTGCACTGTGTTTTGTGAAGGCATGATAACACGTGTGGATTTCTTGGTGCGTGCCATATCCATGTATGACTATGCTAATGTGGTGATATGCTAGTGTCCTTACGTGGGTGTCTACGTAGATCTTGAGCTCAAGCTCTCTGAAAAAGTGAAATGAAAATGAAGTGAGAGAAGGAACTATTAATAACTTTTTTTAAGGGGGAAAAAAAACTTAACCAAACTTATTTTCTTAGCCTTATTACATCTAGATTTATGCTGGTGCATGTACAACCCAACGCCTCCCTTGTCTCCTCGTTCATGCACGCCAACAAGCACAATGCCTATGGGGAGCATTGGTCTACAACCATTCAAGCTGAGCATGACTTTTTGCAGCCTTGCGTGTCTCTTGGGCAAGCTTAGATTGTTAGGCCTGCTCCCTAACCAATACCCTTCCAAAGGTTGTGCGATAAAACCAATTGAGCATCTCTTGTAGATAGTTTGTACGTGTTCCTCATGCAGAAGCTCCACCTCCATGTCTTGTATTTTTGAAATAAACCCCTCTTGCTTTATAATGTGATTTCTCCATCCCTTGGGTACTCCACATGTCGAGCGATCCATACTTGTTCATGAAATACGCACCATGTGCATAAACTTTGTGTTGTACACATGACAATAGAATTTAATTAGAAAAAGTCAAGGTTAAAACACCAATTTATTTTTTTACTGTATAACTTACCATATAGTGTGTTACTTTACTCTCTCCCCAAGCACCTAGCACACTTTTGGTGAATTCTATGATATGTTGTTAGAATGATTCTCGTTCTTGGGCAGTTGTGCTACTTTGATTCATAATGCGAACCATGTTATTGAAATTTATCCAAAGGTGTTTGTGCATATTTACAAGAGCTGGCATTGGACAATCTACATTTGTGGTGAATGCACAGAGGTCTCTCCAGAGTCCCCAAGTCTTCTTTGAATTCTCTATGTTTGTTGGCTTCTCCAAAAATCTTCTTGCCTTTGATCCAGTCATGGAGACCTTTTGAGCAACCTCATATGACATACCAGAGGCCTTCCTATTCACTTCAATTTTCACATTTCTGCCATGGCAGCCCAGAGAATTGAGAAGATGCTCTAATTCACCAAGGACTACAACTTTCCTTTCTTGTGTAGGCATTGTGAATGCATAATTAATATGGCACTTAAGCAATCGATCAAAGATTATCATGAATGCATGAAGTGTGCAAAAGTGAATATTCTTTAGTGATGGGGCTCCAATTTGAATTTCTGTTTGGTTCTCCTAGCATATCAGGTGACATGACACCTTCCACCCATCTTGCATTTGGTTGTTCCTCGTCTTCATCATCATTTGACTCGGTTGGATCTATTGCATCTTCTTGTTGCTTCTTCCCTTTCTTGGCACCTTTCGAGGCATCCTTCCCAACAAAACCAACCTTCTATATACCTTTTCCATTTGTCTTTTTCTACCTAGGAATATCAATCTGAGCATTGCAGTATGGACAAGGCCATCTTGATGTCGTGCCTTGAGCACAACCCATCATGTGTTTAATTGTCTTCAAATCTCCCCCAAGATGCCAATCCACCTTTAACTTTCCTACATTTTCTACATCTAAAAGTTGACCATCAATTTGCTTTTTGATTACATATATTATCCAGGGAGTCCTTTCAAACATCCATGTCAATACCTCATGTGTCTCCGTCGGTACCTTGAATGCACCAAGCCACCAGACCTCTTTCTCAGATTGCACACTAAAACTTGATTTGGTAGTCTTTTTCCATGCACAGATCATGAGCGTAATGCTCATATGTTCTAGCTTCCGACCTTTCACAATTTGGCACTCATCTAGCTTGAGCACAAATGAAAGTGTGCTCCCCAAAATTACAAATAAACAGTAATTTACAATATTCAAAACAAAATAATCGTCTTCATTTTCTACTGAAAAACATGAATAGTAGCAACTGCAAGTTCTCACCTTTTGGTGAAAGACCATAGAACTTCACCATAGCTTGTTGTAGTCTCTCAATATGAACAAAGATGTTATTGTAAACATCATAGTGAAATTCTGTACTTGTTGTCTTGATTTTCTTTCTGCTCGACCCTGTGTCTAATGTTATTGTACCCTCAACGTGATAAAACTGTCCTATAGCTCATTGCACATCATCATTATTGATACGCTTGACATTGTGAATCACCTTGAGTGTAGGAAATAAAGTGCCACTGATTCCTTATCTTAGAAATGCATCTTTTATAACCTAACGGATTGCTTGGTACCCTTTCATGCTGATTCCAGCTGCATCACAAGCATGTTGAATTAATGAAGAATCGATGGAGGTGGTAATATCGCTCACCACATTGCTGACAACAGCTTGGTGTATTTTAGGATGATGAGGGTCAGTAATAATTGAGAGAATATCCTTGGTATTCAGAATGGCTTTGACCAAATCCTTCCATCCCTCTTCATTAGAACCACACACCGCTGCAAAAAAATCCTGGTAGAACACAAATCATGACTATTTTGTTTAAATCACTGAGTGCATAATGATAGTTTTTGTTACTTACTTTGTTGTACGGATCCTTTTCTTCTGTGCTTCACCTTTAAACGCAAGAGATTCTATACCAACCAATGTCTTTTTGCATTCACCGCGACGACAAGCACCATTTGGCATTGCTTTGAGTCGTTTGATAAGTTAGGCTCTAGCCTTTGAATCTTTGCATCCTTCTCCACATTCTTTGCGAGAATCTCTTTCATTTTATCTGATGATGTTTATCTGATGATGTTTTAAGTCCTTCTTGACATTGTAAAAGGCTGAATTGTGATGCTTGCAATTGAGATTGGAGAATATGGGTTTGCCAAGCTCCACTTGTAGTCAATCTGCTCTGCAGTATCCTAACAAGCCAAGCTCTCCTTCACCAACAAATTTGCTTAAAAGATAATAAATTGCAGAAAGGAGGGTTTGTTCTAATGGAGGGTCAATCGGATAGAGATGTCCATCAACCCAAAGATCTACATTTTTCTCTCCAACTAGCTTGGATAGATTGTGCATCAGCAGGATGGGTTTTTTTAGAGCTGCCATACTCTTCAGGAATACAAATGTGTAAATCAACCTTCCATTTTCTAGCTTCACAAGGGGCTACACACATAGCTTGTAAAGGCTCCATAGCTAAGTAGAGGAAGAAGCTAAAGCAGACAGATCCTCTGAGGGGGGGGGGGGGAGAGAGAGAGAGAGAGAGAGAGAGAGAGAGAGAGAGAGAGGGAGTGAGTGAGAGAGATTGTTAAAACTTTGCTATTGTAGGTTTAACATAAATCCATTTTTCTAAGTAGAAAATGATATTTTTGATATACAAATATACTAACATGGAGTTTTTCATCAATAAATTACATTTATGAGAAAAATTAAAAAATAATAATTTTGGGGTCCCCACAATTTCGGGATCTCATGGATGTAGTGGTTCCTGATGTTTGTGGGGTTGTGGGGACCTGACAGTTAGTTATGGATGTACTAGCTCCTGATGACACGCTTCTAACATGTGACCCTTGAATTACAAGCTTTTTGGAGGAAAAATTTTATTTTCATCATAGATATTGGTTGGGTGGTGTTTTTTTCACCTCAAAATGTAAAAAAAATAAAAATAAAAAATTTTCACTTTTTGGGGCTCCACCTAAATATGAGAATGTTTTACTGATGTGGAAGGGAGATATGGTGGGAGTTAATGAGAAAGGAGATTTCAAACTCACAAGAAAGATTCAATTTGTAGAGAGTGAAGATAAAAAAATTCAAAAAGTAAGAGAGAAAGTATGAGAAGTCAAAAAGTAAGAGAGAGAGTATGAGAATATTCCCTTTAAAAAGTGAAACTAGGGGGGTATGGCTGATGTGGCAAGGTAAAAAATAGTGGTCATCATAGCCTTTGTCTCCCTTAAGCCCAGCTTTTTAAGCTCTAATCCCTTAAAATTAGGAATCCTTAGGATGCACTTTTTGGGTCCAACCTCCATGACATCCCCTTCCAAATGTACTGAACATGCTCCACTTTCCAAGTGCACCTTATGACCCTTGTAATCCTTCCTCAAGTTTCTCCCAATAATAAAATAATGAGACATATTGTGCAGTACTTGTGCACGAATATCCATGTCCTTCTCATCCTAATGAACCATATTTAAAAATGATACTCAACATTACATATGGCAAACCATGAGTATCATATCATCTCATAAATTTATATACTGATTGAGGAATTGGCTTGCATCATCATGTCGGCTGTGGCACTGGTTCAAATGATCCTGATTTTCCAATATGCTCCAATGCCACTAGACATTCATGTACACAAACATTATTACATCTTGCACATGAGCAAGGGATTATTCTTCTGTGGACCTTCAAATAATGGTGATCCATCAGCCAGACTAGTAGAAGACATATGTACCAGGAAAAAAAGTGCAATTAAAAAACTGAATATGAATACATGCATTAAATCTAATAGTGCCATAGGTTTGCTCTCTGGAGTTTCTCCAGCGTCGCTCTATAAGAGACGCTATAAATGAGGCTATAAGTGATGTTCCACTAGGTGTCGTTCTTAGCGGCACTGGGAAAGTTGACTTTTTGAACCTATGATGCCGCCAACGCCTATCTTTCTCCTGCAAAAAGTTTCCTCCACTCCTTTCTTTGAGTGATTGCACTGACTTTATCCCCTCCATCAATCTAGCTCTATCACATGCATTTGTAATCATTATGGCTATGGTGGAGCTATTGAAGGTATTCTTCTCTTATGTTTAACCCTAATGCATTTGTTCTTCCTCTTTTTGTTCATCTTCCTATTGCTCTTCCCCTTCCCCTTCCTCTTCCTCTTCCTCTTTCTTTTTCTCTTCCTATTGATCACTGTACCAGTGACGGTGTGACCTAGTGATTAGCGTGTTTTTCTATTATGATTAACCTAATGATTAATAGGAAACATAATAAGATTAGGGCTAAATTTTACAGTACTAACATTCCTTTTACTTCTTCTCCTTCTTTTTGCGAGCATGTGTAATGTGTATTGGTCTTTTGTATGTCTCTTATTTTTGTAGGTAGATTTCATTCAATGTGTTACTACTTACTCTTTTTCCATTTTATGTTGTGTAGGTCTTACACTAATCCTCTCCTTTGGCTTCAAAATATAGAGGTAATCTCATTTTCTTGTATTCTTCAAGGTTTTGCAATACTTATGCATTATTCCTTAATGTTGTATTCTTTAGGGTTTTGTATTACTTGTGCAAGATTTTAGGGTTTTAGATTAATTATGAATTAATATTTAATCTTATGTTTAATCTACTAACTACTTTGTTTAATCTTTTGTTTTTTAGGTCTTTCACCAATCCTCTCCATCACAAAAAAGAGGCAAGACCTCTTTTTCTTTTAATCATTTATTCTTTTGTCTACATATTATTGCACCCTTGGTGTGGTTTTAGGGTTAGTTTAAGCTTCTTGTAAGCATGCATAGATCTTAATGTGTAAATTAAGCTTAATGCATGCAAAGAGCTCTGTACATAGATCTTAATGCATTCATAGAGCTTTATAGCATCTAGCTTAAGCATCGAGCTTAATGCATGCACAGAGCTTTAAAGTATCTAGCTTAAGAATAGAGCTTAATGCATTAACCTTAATGCATACATAGAGCTTTATGCATGCATTAAGATTAATACATGCATTAAGATTAATGCATATATTAAGATTAAGATTAATGCATACATTAAACTCTACGCATTAAGCTTATTACATGTATTAAGATAAGCTTAATGCATCCATTAAGCTAAGATTAATGCATGCATTAAGCTTTATGCATAGAGCTTAATGCATGCATAAATCTTAATGCATAGAGTTTAATACATAAGGCTTCATGCGTTATGTACTTTGTGGAGTACTATGCATGGATGGAGAGTATAACCTTTTTGAATGTTTATACTCTCTTATTCATATAGCATATATTTCTTATACTCTCTTTTTTTATGCATAAGGTATTCTCTCTATTCATAGAGTTTATATGTGTATAGACATAGTCATCACAATGCTTTTTAGACGTTCTTGTGTTAAAGTTTAGTGACAAGTGACATTGCATGCTAATATTGTTGAAATATACAAGTGAATAGGGTGTGTGCGGGAACAAGCCCTTGGTTAGAGGCTATAAAAGAGGATGTGTAAATGTGAAAGAACCTATGAAAAGGTGAGAAGAATCTACTGAGAGAGAATAAAGGGTAGCATGAGAAGATTTAGAAAGTGTGGCAATATTTTGGGAGATATTCTGGGAAAAGTGAAGAGGTGGAGAGAATCAAGCAAAAGAGGTGGAGATATTATGGGAGAGGTGGAGTGAATCAAGGAGAAATCAGTGGGATTAGATGCTTGGATGTAAACTCTATAAATTGAGGCATTGGCCTAATGAGAATTTGCTGGTTTTTGATTATCCATGCCTACATTAAGCTATTTGCTAAGTACTCACTAATTACGTCTTAATTATTTATTAATCACTAATTATATCTTAATTATTTATTAATCACTTGTTAATAATGTTGATTCTAGTATTTGATCCACTATAGCTCATCACATTGCTCTAATTTCAACATGGTATCAGAACCATGCCTAGAATCCATCATTTTGTGAGCCCATTATCTTGTTAATTATTTTACTAATTAGGATTAGGAGCTAATTATAAATTTTCCTCTTTTTTTCCACTCACCTCTGTACCCCCAGCCAGTGGAGGAGTTCATTCTCCTTGCACACTTAAAATTAGGCCAAGCCCTTTTAGGTACTTAAACTAGACTCAAGGGGCTACAAGCATATCAAAGGAATTAAAGTGAATCAGCGTACAACGTCGACGACAGCACATTTTACAGGCATCATTTTTCAGAAGGGGATTTGAGATTTCTTCCAGATCATTTACAATGGATCTAATTGCTCTTAGCCCAAGGTGTTTTCAAGCATGCTCTACAAGTTGGTGAAGTTAGAATTCAATTTCATCAAGTCTACGGTGAGATCCACTCTCTTCATCAAATTTGCAGCTGACTTTGGTAAAACAGAGATTAAGCTTTCAATATTTGGTCAAATCTTGTGTTTCTTGCCTTAATCCTCTACTAGACTCATTGCTATTGATGGCTTTGAAAGCATCTGAGCTCATTTGGAGTCTAAGGCACTAGATCTAGACTCCCCGCATACTCTGTTTTTTGCACACAAAATAGAGAATTAATTTACTATTCAATGATTAATCAGTGCTAATCAATGTATTTTGGTGCAATTGAGGATTCAAATTAACTATTAGTTATCTAATACAGATCCCTATAACTTTAGATTGCAATTCGGAGGATGTTTGGTACTCCAACCATCCCGTACAAATTGGTTACCCTTGATTTAATGTAATTTCTAGTGATTTTATGCTGTGTAATCATCTCTTAAACACCAGATTGAGTTGTAAAAGGGTAGACACTGTCCTTGAATCTTGAAATCGGATCAAGAGGTAAGACCCCCTTCACATCATCATGAGTACAGCACAAAAAATAGCCAAATTTAATGGGGAGCAATTTTACACATGGCAGACAAAAACCATGTATTTGCTCATGAGGAAAAATCTGTGGGGGCTGGTTGAGGGAAGAGAGGAATGTCCAGAGAGAGGGAAAAATGAGTGGAAGAGCAGGAATGAAAAAGCATTCGGACTTATTGCACTCAGTTTAAATGATGAAATCATTCATCACATCACAGGGATACAATGGGCAAAAGATGCATGGGATGAACTCAATGAATTATTTGGCACACAAGCAAAAAATTCAAAGATAAATCTGTTAATGCAATTCTACAAATTGGACATGAAGGAAAGTGAACCTTTAATCATACACTTGAACAGATATAAAAGCATTAAGCAATAACTGGCAGCTATTGGGCAAAAAGGTAGAAGATGATGAGGCACTAGCAGTGTGGACAAAGGTGAATATGAAAATATTGTAGCAACACTAAAGAATGTAGCTGAATTGAAGCTACATGAGATAGAAGCAGCTCTACTAGAGCAAGAGAGCAGAGGCAAAGAGAAGAAATGGCTCGACTCAACAGCAGGAGAAGAAAAAACATTCTTCACCCGAGGAGGATTCTCTCGAGGACGAGTACGAGGAAGAGACAGAGTAGGAGAAAGGATCTTCACTTGCCACAAATGTGGAAAGCCAGGACACATGGCAAGATACTGCTACAGCAAACCCAGTGGAGAAGGAACGACATCGGCAAACTTCATGGTGGAGACTCCAAAAAAGTGGAGTCGGATCATCGTTTCTGAGAGAGAGAGAGAGAGAGAGAGAGAGAGAGAGAGAGAGAGAGAGACCCCACAACCCAATGTAACCTGCCCCAACAAAGTAAAACCACCTCTGAGCCATCGATGATGTAGGCCACTTGTGTCAAGGACTATGAGTTTAGGGACTTGAGGCACTGGTCGCGGGCTATCAAGTAAGAGAGAAACCTTGTATAGGATCCAAGTGTGCTAGGAGTATTCACTTGAGGGGAGGTGTTGAAATATACAAGTGAATAGGGTGTGTGCGAGAACAAGCCCTTGGTTAGAGGCTATAAAATAGGATGTGTAAATGTGAAAGAACCTATGAAAAGGTGAGAAGAATCTACTGGGAGAGAATAAAGGGTAGCATGAGAAGATTTAGGAAGTGTGGAGATATTCTCGGAAATATTCTGGAAAAAGTGAAGAGGTTGAGAGAATCAAGCAAAAGAGGTGGAGATATTCTGGGAGAGGTGGAGTGAATCAAGAAGAAATCAGTGGGATTAGATGCTTGGATGTAAACTCTATAAATTGAGGCATTGGCCTAATGAGAATTTGCTGGTTTTTGATTATCCATGCCTACATTAAGCTATTTGCTAATTACTCATTAATTATGTCTTAATTATTTATTAATCACTTATTAATGATGTTGATTCTAGTATTTGATCCACCATAGCTCATCACATTGCTCTAATTTCAACAAATATAAGGATGTCGTGTATGTATTGTGAAGTGGGATCCTCTCACATATTAGAGCATACATAGGCTCTATGCATGTATACATATAGATCATGCATAGAGCTTAAAGCTATTATCATTATTTTTAGTATCTTAATCTTATTACTAATAACGAGCTTAAGTTTTATAGATGCTGCAATCATGGTGCATAAAGCTTAAAGCATGTGATTTTGGTTTTTTCATAAATGTGTTACTAATCATTTTTTTTCATGTTATGTTTTGTAGGTCTTACAATGTAAGCTCCCTTATTCATGTAATAGTTAATGAAAGTTCATGTTTATTGACCCTTGGGTTCTAATGCATAAGGCTTATGTATAAGCCTCATGCATAGAGTTCTAATGCATTCTTGTGTTATTAAAGCTTTGAGCGTTCTAATATTATTTAAGCTTTAAGCATTCTTGTGTTAGAGCACTAAAAAAGGTCTACGTCCTATCTACATAGAGTGACTCAAGTATCCCAACCAATATTCCATCTCTTGAGGTAAACTCCAATGTTCTTATTGTTCTTATTTATTTGGTTTGCATCCTTGGGTGTCAGGGGTTTCAATCTTTATATTTTCTTATGCTTTATTTGAATTGCAAGCTTATGTCTTATGCATAGAGATATGTGGCATTATTATAGGCCAATTATAATGTTGGTTATATGGGCATTTGTGAGTATTGCGCTCTTGGCAAGCATCATCAAAAACCTTTTCATATCTCTACCTCTGACATTCACATGCCCTTTTAAATCTCATTCATACAGATATTTGTGGACCTTTCCTCCCTCCAAATCACTATCGTTATTTCATTACCTTCATTGATGATTTCTCTAGTTTCACATATTTTTTCTCTTAAGGCATAAGTCTGAAGCCTTGTCCAGATTCAAGTAATATCAAAAAGCAGTTGAACTTCATAGTGGTCGCTCTATCAAGACTCTCCGTATTGACAACGGTGTATAATATATTACAAATCTCTTCAATGACCATTGTATTGAACAATGAATTCATCATGATTTCACTGTTTCATATTCTCCTTGACAAAATGGCATTGCAGAGCATAATAATCGAACCATTCTTAATGCTATAAGATGTATGCTTATTCATTCTAGATTATCTAGGAGCTTTTGGGCTAAAGCAGTTCATACCGCAGTCTTTGTTCAAAATCATCTTCCCACAACCGCACCTGCTGGTAAGATTCCCATTACAATTTGGATAGGGAAAACTCATGATTCACATTTTTGCACCTTTGGATGCATTGCTTATATTCACATGCCAAAAGAAATGTGGAAAAAGTTGGATCCTCCTTGTTTGAGAGTTATATTTATTGGATATTTTGATAATTCTAAAGGATATAAATTTTATGATCCTACTTCTCAAAAAGTCATCATCAGTCACATTGTGATGCTCTATTTGATGAGCGTTTGATGGGAGGTACATGGTCTAGTAAGGATTCTAATGATACACAATCCTTACTCCCTGCTTTTCCTTTTATGTTTAATAATCATTGTATCTCTCAAGATGTTGTGCATCCTTCTTCCTCTATGAAGGATTTTGAAGACCCTACAAAGGATTCTAGTGATAATCTTGAAATATACAAAGGATTCTAGTGATAATCTTGAAATATACATTGATCTTCCCATTGATATTGGACATGGTCCAAATCATGTCTATGATGACAATTTTGATGATGCTATGAATGTTCATGAAGATACGGCAACTTATACATAAGCTATCTCTTCTCCACAAAAGGATCACTGGCTGCCGGAGGCTATGCAAGCCGAATATGACTCTTTGATTTCCAAAGGTACATGGGTTCTTATTGATTTGTTTCTTGATCGTGTTCCTATCCAGTGCAAATGGGTATATAAAACAAAGACAAAGGTTGATGGATATTTTGATAATTTCAAAGCTTATTTGGTTGCAAAAGGATACTCACAAGTTGCAGGTGTTGATTATCATGATACATTTTCCCATGTTGTTTGGCATGACTAGCATACGTGTCCTTTTAGCATTTTCTACTTATTTTGATTTGGAGATTCATCAGATAGATGTGAAAACTGCTTTTCTTAATGATGATCTCAAAGAAGTGATTTATATGAAACAACCAGAAGGATTTTCAATTCCTGGCAAGGAACATCTTGTTTGTCGTCTTCATCGTGCTCTTTATGGTTTAAAGCAAGCATCACGTTCTTGGTATATCAAAATTGAACTCTTCCTCACATCGAAAGGGTTTATATCTTGTTTCTCTCATCCTAATATATATGTCAAGCGCGAAAGTATTCTATTTGTTATTCTTGCTCTATACGTCTATGATACCATACTTGTTTCCAATAATCTTGACTTTATGCAACTCATAAAGAAGGTTTTGTCATCGGCCTTTGAGATGGTGGATCTTGGTAAGATTCACTCTTGTCTTGGTATTCAAGTTCAGTGCTATCGCGCTAGAAAGGTATCTTGTTTCTTTGTCAATCAAAATTCATTGATGATATTATTGAAAAGTTTAGTCTCGTCAATGCTCATTTTGCAAATACTGCATGTCTTGTAAGCTCCACCAAGTATGCAACTATGACTCATGACAAATCATTAGCCCCACATCAACCTTATGCTAATCTCATTGACTGTTTACAATTTGTTGGCTTAAACACGAGACCATATATTCTCTTTGTGGCTAATTTCTTGGGGAAACATCATGCTTCTCCTTCTGTTGGGCATTGGACTGCAACCAAACGTGTTCTTAAATATTTGAAAGGCATTAAAGACTTTGGACTCATCTATCATTGTTGCCAACAAGAATCCTCTTCCTCGGATTCCTTATGTCTTCTTGGTTATTCAGATGCTGACTAGCAAGTTTTCACTCGTCTATGCGATCTACAAGTGAAAAATGTTTCTTTGTTAATGGTTGCTTAATTTCTTGGGCTAGCAAGAAACAACATTGTGTTGTAGTCTCTACAACCAAATCTGAGTATGTAGTTACATCTTTAGCAGCTCGTGAATTGGTATAGCTTCATCAATTACTTGCTGATCTTGGACATCCATTATCGTCAAGTACTCCACTTAGATGTGACAATCAAAGTGACATTAGTGTTTCCAAGGATTATGTTCTACATAGAAAATCTAGGCATATTGTTATTCATTGTCATTATGTTCGACATGAAGTGAAGAAAGGATCAATAATGATGGAGCATTTTTCCACGTATCAAATGATTGTAGATATATTCACCAAAGGACTGAGTAAAGCTCGATTCACATCATTACATGGAGAACATGGAGTTGTTTGCATTTGGAGATTAATACTTTTCACACTCACACCCTGAATAATTAAACTTGTACAAAATGTATTTTTGTATTCTTGTAGATACTCTTTCACATTACACACATTGATCTTTTGTATATGATATGTATGTATAGGGGTTCGGATTTTTCCTTGTACTCCCCAAGAGTTTTTTTCACTCGCAGACACAACAAGACAGCACCTACAGACGCGCACACAGACGCATTTACTCAACTAAAAAAAAAACTTACGGGTGCGTCTATTTGCACGTCTAATAGCGCGTCTATAGACCCATGTCTAAAGGCGCGTTTAAAAGGTAGCAAACAAACGTTCCTATAGACGCGCATATAGACATGCATATAGACGCGTAAATAGATGATCGGGGAGAAATTAAAAAACAGTCCCTTTTCATCATTAATGCAATCCTCTTCTTCAATCATGCAATCCCTTTCCATCATTCACGCAATCCCTTTCTTCATTCATGCAATCACTTATTTCCATGAAAGGAGAGGAAAAGAGAGGAGAAAAAGAGGGGATAAAAGAGAGGAGAAAGGAGAGGAAAAGAGAGGAGAAAGGAGAGTAGAAAAAGTGAGGATAAAAGAGAGGAGAAAAAGGAGAGAAAAAGTGGGGATAAAGGAGAGGAAAAGAGAGGAGAAAGGAGAGGAAAAGAGAGGAGAAAAAGAGAGAAAAAGTGGGGATAAAAGAGAGGAGAAAGGAGAGGAAAAGAGAGGAGAAAGGAGAGTAAAAGAGAGTAGAAAAAGTGGGGATAAAAGAGAGGAGAAAGGAGAGGAAAAGAGAGGAGAAAAAAAGAGAGGAGGGGAAAAAAAAGAGAGAAAAAACACAGCGTCTATATTCGCGTTTAACAGCACGTCTATAGACGTGGCTACTTGTTTCCAAATTCCAACACAAAGTAGACGCGTCTATAGACGCCCTCTTAGACGTGCTTTTAGACGCGCTCTTAGATGCGTCTATAGACGCGCTTTGACAGACAAACTATTTAAAAAAGATGAAAAGGACATGTGCCCGGCGACGCGCCGCCGGACACAAAAACACCGTTGTACCAAAAACATTCATTTCAAAGAGAGCAAAGGACGAATCAAACGAGAGCAACTTTCAAAGAAGATCAACCCTAAAGAGACTTACCTTGGATAGAGGTATGGAAGCTTCTTGTCCTTCTTCAAAGCTGCTTCTCTTTCTTCTCTTCCTTGTTCGCCCTTTGCTTCTCTTTCTTCTCTTCCTTGTTCACCCTCTTCTCTTGTGTGCTTGGAGATGATTGTGTAAGCCTGTAGATAAGTGTGGGTGCTTGAAGATAAGTGTGGATGATAGGCTATGGATTTGTTCATAGCAAAGCAAGTATGTTAAAAGTATGTGAAGAAATGCAAGCGCGCTAAAAGTGGGTTTGAAAATGAAAATCGCGTCTATAGGCGCATCTAATATCGCGTCTAAAATCGCGTTTAATTGCGCGTTTACAGTAGTTTGACGCGCCTATAGACGCGTACCACACAGAACAGACGCGGTTTTAGATGCGACATGGTTTTCAGATTAAATATTTGATACACTAGTAATTTTTTTGGGTTGTTTATTTGTAGGATGTCTTCATCTTCAGCAAGTAACTCCAGTAGTGACAATGAATCCCTCCATATCCACCATCGCGAAATGTGGTTGGAGCAAAAAATCAAATGTATGTGTGTGATCGATGTCGAGGAAACATGTACCATGCACGCAAGATTACACTCAATCACATCTCAAAGTATGGAGAATGCGATACGACCGTAAACATGGTAAGTGTTAAAGAGTTAAGGTTGATACCTATGGGTGTTCATATGTTTGAGTTATGATCCCGTTTTAATTTGATACAGGATGCAGTGCCACACCCGCATATGTTGCCTTATGCTCGTCGTGAGGAGGCAAAGAGTCGATGATATGAGGTGGGATCTTCATATCGTTACGGATGCCTGGAGTGATGGTGATAGTAGCCCTCCGCCATTACCTCATGAAGCTGTGGAGGAGGAGGTGTTTGATGATATGGTGCGGGATTTATATGTCCATCAATCCGAAGGGAGGGATGATAGCATGTAGCAGGACGATCTTTTTACCGCAACATCGACTCCACTGTTTGAGGGGTGCACATTCTCTGTTCTACGTGCCTCCCTTGAGTTACTAAACTTGCAAACCATCTATGGATGGAGCAATGCAAGTTTGAATGCATTACTCAAGCAAGCTTTAAATTCTATTTTGCAAACATGGTGAATTATGCTAGTGGGTCAATTACTCGACTGCTTTTCCTCATTTATGGTCTTCACGTGTAGGCTATTGTGTAAAATGCTTCCAAGGAAGAATAAATTACCAACCTCAAGAGATATGGCAAGGCAACATGTGACCCATTAGCGAGCTTTGTTATCCAAGGTAAGTCCAAAAGCACTTATCTCAGTTTGTTCATCTGTATGGCCAAATGCTTCGAAAATCTGATGAAACATCTCCATGTGAGTAATCGACTCACCTCTACCATCAATCTTTGTGATCAACTTAGAGATGTTCGCTTGTTTGGCTCATTTCTTTCTGGGTTGACTAGGTGTAGGGGGAGCGATGCCCGTAGCTACCCCCTCCCTATTTCCATGGCTGATCTTAATATTTCAGGTGTCAACCCTGTCATGGTAGGAGAGCTAGCTACCCCCTCCCTATTTCCATGGCTGATCTTAATATTTTAGGTGTCAACCCTGTCATGGTAGGAGAGCTAGAGGTGCTAGTTGGGGAATGTTTTGTGGAGGAGTGGGTTCGGGTGGATAATGGACTATCAGAAAGTCTTTGCCCTCTAGGAGGCCTGGGTTGTGGCCCACGTGGTTCTGTTTGGTATACTGGGTGCGTCCCTCAAGGTGGGTACTGCCAATAGACAGGAGGGCCTAGTCGTTGGGATGGGCCTACGTACACCCTCTTTGGTATGATGTCTCAGGAATTTGGAAAAGATGGACCTGGTTCTTGGTCTAGTAAGGTTTCTAGAGCTCTAAATGAATCAGTCATACCTGAGACAGGTATGGCTCTCTAGACTGGTAATTGGGTCTAGGTCTGATGGCTCTTGGTCTCGCCAACTTCCACTCTAGGATATAAAGGCGGAACAAGCCCACTTTCTTGGGGTTGAGCCATATCTCTCACTCTGGGTTTCATATCTTTGGACTATCTTTTTCCTAGGATAAAATTTTCCTGATGACCGATATTACAAAAGATGTAAGCTCGGTCATCCCATGTCTCATATACAATTAGCGCATTGCACGGCTACAAAATTATGAAATACAAAAGGATGTAGTAGCTGCACGAAAGTCATGTTAAATAGAGTGGTTGACAAATGCTTAATGCATTAAGACTATGCCTTAATGCTTAATGCATTAAGGCTATGCATTATGCTTAATGCATAAGCATAATTCATAAAGTATTAATACATTAAGTATATGCCTAATGCATAAAGAGTTAAGCATAATGCGTTCTCCATTATGCTTAATGCATTAATGTTTAATGCATTATGCATTATGCTTAACACATTAACCATATGCTTAATGCATTACGCTTAATGTATTAAGAGTATGCTTAATGCTTAATGCATAATGCATAATGCATCATGCATCAAGCATAATGCATTATGTATGCATAGTGCATAATGTTTAATGCATTATGCATTATAATTAATGCATTAACCATATGCTTAATGCATTACGTTGAATGTTGTAAGCATATGCTTAATGCTTAATGCATAATGCATTAAGTGTAATGCATTATATGCTTAGTGCCTTATGCATAATACATAATGCATTAAGCGTAGTGCATTAATTATATGCTTAATAAATTATGAATTAAGCATATGCTTAATGCATTATGTATTATACATAATGCATTAATCATATGCTTAATAAATTATGCATTAAGCATATGATTAATGCACTACGCTTAATGCATTATGTATTATGCATAACGCATTAAGAATATGCTTAATGCATTATGTATTATACATAATGCATTAAGCATATGCTTAATGCATTACGCTTAATGCATTATGTATTATGCATAAGACATTAAACATATGCTTAATGCATTAATGCTTAATGTGTTATTGCATTATGCATTAAGCGTAATGTATTAATGCACAATGCATTATGCATTATGTTTATGCATAGAGCACACGCTTGCTCTATGTAAGCTATGTATGCTCTATGTGAGCTATGCTTTTATTGTTTTATGGAATGTTTTTATGCATATAAATGTAGCCATCATGGGGATCATCAGCAACGAACCAAGATCAGATATATGGAAGGTAATCCTCTAGTACCCCTCCCATATCTGCAGAAGACCCAGATTTTCAAATGTGACCACAATGTGGGTGCCGTAGGTTTGTTGGGATGGTCCAGATGCATTAACAATACTCTAAATTTTGTTGCATAATCTTCCATTGGCCTCTTCTTCCATGTCAGCCTTTGCAGCTTTTCTAATACCATAGTGGTGGTCTTGTCTCTTTGGAATCTCTTCAGGAAACCTCTCTTTAGTTACTCAAACATCTGGAAGTAGTCTAGACCATACTGAGCATACCAACTAAGCGGCTTGGAATCAACTGAATTCTAGGTATGGGGCCGAGCAATTGAGTCTCTCAGGCTTATCCCCCTCTTTTTATGTTTCTAACACATTAGCTATCCCATATTGAGTGTTTTGCTAATGAAAACTCATGCATGATGATGGCAAAGACATATCCATGAGAATCAGCTGGTGCAAGATTATAGAACTTGACAATGGCATACATATTTGTATGCATCAGGAAATGAACATTAATATCATACCTTGGTTAAAATATAAACATGCTAGTCTTTATAGGCATATGTATTAGGGGAAATTCGGGCTCCAAATGGGCCCTTTAAGGGCTTTCTCTCTCCTCCTGAAATCCCACAAAAGTGTAAAAATAATATTATTATATTAGGTTTCTCTCTCTTCTTTTTGAATGTAAATTCACCTTTTTCTATATTTTCTAAAGAGATTTAATGCTTATTTTATTCTAATGCTCTTAAATTCTATGCAACTTGAACCATTGAGAGTGGAAATTCATAAATATGAAAACCTAGTACTCTATAAAGTAAGAAAACAAGTACAAGGATATTTTAGGAAATAGGGGCATTTTTTAAAAGAACTCAAATATATCTTCGGAAGTGAACTTAGTATTATGAAAATATCTTTTTTTTCAGTGCAATTAAACACGCTTAAGTTCTGTTCTAGTGCATTTTCATGAAATTATGGTGATTGTCATTGTGCTAGTTTTCCTAATTCAATAGCCACTCTTCTCCATTTGAATTTCCCTCCATTCAAATCTTCAATCTCTCATCTAAGATTTTGCCTGATTTTCCTCTTTCCTCACATACTATTTATACATAGATAATAATGAAGAGAGATTTGGCTTTCTGGTGTCTTCAAGTGGAACCAAAAAGTCATATTTACCTTCATTGATTTTCTATACTCGATTATTTTTCTACTAAGAAGTGTTATTGCATCAAGAAGTGTTGCTACAATGCTCAATGGAGGTATGGCATTAATTTTTATGTTATTTGAAATGCAAACTTGTCCAAAAATAATGATAATGTTTTACTGCATCGTATATTTTTACAACAACGAAATGAGTTAGTTACAATTTTATTACTGTTTTGTGATCTGTAGAACATTAGAGATAATTCTGAGAAGCGATGTATACATGTGGACATGGACGATGAGTATGCTCCTATCTATAAGAGAATAGAGGCTTCTAAGGTCAATCCTTATGTAATGCAACAAGCTAGGGAATTAGGGAGAAAGCATGTTGATATATGGGTGGAAGGATCAATTTACCCACCTGATCCGTTGACCCAATAACCACCTAAAATTTCAAGCCTAACTTCTTTGATCAAATATGTTTGAGAGTAATGTTGGCTAGCTTGGTTATATATAGCTTGCCCAACCTAACTTCTTTGATCAAATATGTTTGAGAGTAATGTTGGCTAGCTTGGTTATATATAGCTTGCCCAACCTAACCCTAGGTCTCACCTATATATACCTAACCTTGATGTGCATTTCAAACACTTTTGGGAGCTATCTTTCTTTGTTGTATCATGCTTCTCTTTCTCCTTCCTTCAACATGGTATCAAAGCGCAGTCGTGTCCATTGCGCGTGCGAAAAAAATCTGCGCATGCAGAAAATTTTGTACTCTTCAAAAACATAAAACAATCATAATTTCTTCATACTTCCACCACTCATGCACTCTACATTGTGCCACTCCTCCACATTCGATGGATATAAAAATGCAAGAAAATTTTAATGCTTAGCTATAGAGCACAAAATAATGAGGCATTGAACATAGAAAACAAAGACTACTTATTGAATCTTACTATTTGTCTTAGATCTTGTACTTCATTGTGGTAATGTAGCATAATGCCCATGTGTGTATAAACATGTTGCACAAGGACCTCCATTGCACCATTTGGCTGCCTCAAAAATCCACAATTCTACCTTTCCAATGCTTGTTAGGATCACCAATGTCTTTTTGTTTTACCTTTAATGTTCCTCGAATGATGGGTCTCATCGTGATCCATTCTGACTTCCTAAGCCACTGAGGGATGCAGCCGCCATCAACATCCTTCTTGTTGAAAAGCTCCACACTTTCAATGCCGCAGATGTGTTTTCTCCTAGATATCATCTACAAAGGTAAAAGATAAAATTAGTACCATTTTGTTGAGCTCAATGATCTAAATAACAAAAATAAAACTTTAAAGAAATGTTGTGAACCTTACACTCCGTTTTCCTTCTAGTCAAGTTGACAAAAAACCTTGTAAAATTTCACAAATGACATACATCATGGTCAGGAAGATTAACAAACATAATAAACAAAATAGATATCATGATTAGCTTAATGAAGTTTAGTAGACTATTAAGACGGAATTAAAAAAGAGGCTGAGAAAAGACGAAGAAGAGATGAAGCAGATATGGCAGAAATAAGTGACGCTCTAAGAGAGATGGGAAATGAAGAGAACTAAGTTCAAATTGTGGAAAAAGACTTTAATCAGACTATCTTTCAATCAGTCTAGCCTCTTTTCCTAATATTCCCTTTGACATATGTTTTGGTAGGTGGTATTCACGCCTTAAATTCTATTTTTGAGTTTTATACCAATATATTTTATTCCTCTTTTTTGGCCTTAAAATTTTGGGGACCACTCTAACAAAAAAGATCCATGTTACATGGATTATAGATCCATGTTACATGGATCTATAATCCAAGAACTCTCATTGGCTAGCCTTATATTATTTTAATGGGCTTTACAAGAGCCCATTTGGAGCCCGAATTTTCCCTAATGTTGTGGACTCCCACCTGCAATGTAATGTGTAGATACCAACATAGATAAACTTAAACTGTAGTATAAGTGTATGGAAAGAGTGCATCATAGTTTAGATATAGTAGTTGGTAAAGAGGGGTGAAAAAAAAGACATTTATGATACAACAGAGCTTGTAAATGGGTACATTTTGACTAGATTCTTATTATTCTTTCTTACTAAAGAAACCATAGAGCCCTTGTGTTTTTGATGTCTTTTTGGAGTCTTGTAAATGGGTATATTCTGACTAGTCTTAATATTTTATGTCACTATATAAACCATAGAGCCCTTGTATTTTTGAGGTCTTACTGGAGACCATTTATTTTCTCTTACTCTAGTATAAGCTCCTTGTCTCACTAGAGGGGTTTAGCTTTTTTTTTAAAGGAGAAGGAGGATGAGTGGCATGTCTTTGTAGCTTGTTGTGTACATCTTATTAAATTTCACACAAAAAAAAGTTTACATCTTCACCAATATAAACCTCTATTTATGTGTGTACTCACACGCATGCACATGCTAGGGTAAAAAATAAGATGCCTCCATGAATGTATAAATGTAGGTGGGTTGGTGATTATTCCTACTATATAAATTTAAAATTTAAAATGGGGGGAAGGTTTTCAAAAAATGCCCTTAAACGTCCAAAATTAGGCAAATATTTTCTAAAACCTTTCAAAACGGTCAAAATTTGGGTGAATGTTTTAAGATATTGAACAAATTATTTTTTGGAAAAAGCCCAAAAATATCGAATTGGCAAAGATTAGTCCGTATTTTTTCCTTGGCACACACATGTGTGTGTGTGTGTGAGAGAGTGTGTGTGTATGTGAGAGAGAGAGAGAGAGACTACATGTAGGTAACACTACAACAACGAATGAAGAGCACAACCATGTAAAGAGACAAAAAAATTTAAAAGAACCTATATATGGAGAAGAGCATCCATGTGGCTATGCATGCGGCTATAGTCCATATAATTGCACAAATAATCATGTAATTAACCACGCATATAACCGTACAAATAATGGAATATTCAATGGCTTATATAATCGTGCACATAACCGCGCATATAGGCACACATGGCTATAGCCATGGACTATTTGTAAAAAAAATGGGGATAGAATGGGTGATATACATGGGTACATATGTCCCCACATCTCTCCATTCTCTCCTCATTTTTTTTCAAATCACATTATTTAAACACTACTTAATCACATTTGTTTTAGAAGACAAAAACACTTAAAACATAAAAAATAATTGTGATACAATAATTCCATGAACACAATAATTCCATGGATTATATTGAAAATTACATAAGGTGTTCATTTCTGAAAATGAATAAAGGTGAAGACATTGAAAACTAATTAAATTAATGCATTATCTTCATATTTTCCCACATATTCACACATGCACCACCACAATCATCATCACCATTATTTTTAGTGTCATCGTCTTGTTGCATTAAATAGTTATACAATGCAAAAATGTTAGCCACAAGCAAAACATATTGGGTGATAATTAAAATTCAAGTTTAGGGTCTCACCAAGTTGCCCTGCCAAGCTCATTGGATATGCGTTTCAGTGTGACGACATTTGAGCCACTCCCAAGTGTCGACTTTGTTGTCATGCTTGTGTTACGTATTCTCCCTAGACATTGGGGAGAGACCTACTACCATTTCCAACAACAAATTACAACATGCATGAGATATGAAAATCATGATGACACATGAAGTAAACTTAGTGAAGAAAGGCAAAGATAAAACCTACAAATCGTGCCAGCCGTTAGGGAAAATGTGGACTCATTTTTGGGCCCTCTAAGAAATGCCAAGTCATCATTCTATTACAAAAAGGGGGATTGTGGATAACTCTATCCATAGTACCTCAAAACTATGTCATGTAACATATCATTGGAAAGATCTTGATGAGAGGATTCTAACGCACTAATCTCCGACAAATTTGGAGTTTTTGTGCTCAAGTTATGGCCTCCCACCAAAAAGTAACCTCAAAAGTTTTGTAACGGAAGCCTCACCCTCATTGGTCCTTATGGAATATTCCCTAGAATCTCAAAGAGGTTAAAAGGCCTAAAAGCGAGTCCAAATTTTCCCTAATGAAACCTGCCTTTCCTCTAGATCCACAGTTTGTTGCACTATACTTCAGTAGTTGACTCGCATGTGTCGCCTTTTGTTGAGGGTGTTGAGTACCCTCCTTGGCTTCCTTCTTTGCCTTCTTCCAGACCTTAATGGTTAAATTGGAGGGAATTTTTTTCCCCTCTTTTGGGCACCTTTTTGCACAAGACTTTCTATTATTGAGGATCTTTTTAATGTGATTCATCACCCATTCATCAAAAAACTGCGTGTGGTGGGTTTGGGAGCCACTCATCACTCATGATTGCATTACACCACACACATGAAGTCTATGTCTTTTCTATTCTCCTCATGATTCAAAGTCATCCTTATAGGTTTGCTTGACTAAATGATGAAATGTATAATAAAACCTCTCTCCCATTTCATTCATATAAGGTCGTTCCTCCTCATCGAGGGTACAATAAATCATACCACCCTCGCCCGGCATGTTGTCTATCACCATAGGCGAAGGTGACTGTACTCGGCTTACCTAGAAAAATATAAGTATAGCACATGAGTTCAAATGAATTAGGAGTTTTTTAATTCAACATTTCAAGGTAAATGCATTTACAGAAGAACTTTTTCAAATCCATTTTGAAAAAAAACCTATAAGTTCATAAAGAAAAAAGGGTCATTTTATTCACATGAAATTTTAACGAGTAAGGGGTTTTTTAAATACCCCTTGAACACATGTGATACAGAGGGTTTCTTAATAATGCACCCCTTGATGTGATCGTTCACCTTCTGCAAAGAATCCATTGCTCCCACATCCTGCACTACTAGATCATTGCGGCTCTAAGAAGCCCTCAAGCTATCCCCACATAAGTGGCATCTTGAGGATGTTGCATGATGGAAAGATGGCACCATGGATGGAATAGGAGTGCGCTTAGCACTAGGAGGAGCTAAAGGGTGAGGAGTAGGTAAAGTGGAAGTGTGAGGCGTAGGCAAAGTAGAAGTGAGTGGGGTAGGTAGTGGGATACATGGAAATGGGAAACTATGGGATAGCTAATGTGTTAGAAACATAAAAAGAGGGGGATAAGCCTGAGAGACTCAATTGCTCGGCCCCATACCTAGAATTCAGTTGATTCCAAGCCGCTTAGTTGGTATGCTCAGTATGGTCTAGACTACTTCCAGATGTTTGAGTAACTAAAGAGAGGTTTCCTGAAGAGATTCCAAAGAGACAAGACCACCACTATGGTATTAGAAAAGCTGCAAAGGTTGACATGGAAGAAGAGGCCAATGGAAGATTATGCAACAAAATTTAGAGTATTGTTAATGCATCTGGACCATCCCAACAAACCTACGGCACCCACATTGTGGTCACATTTGAAAATCTGGGTCTTCTGCAGATATGGGAGGGGTACTAGAGGATTACCTTCCATATATCTGATCTTGGTTCGTTGCTGATGATCCCCATGATGGCTACATTTATATGCATAAAAACATTCCATAAAACAATAAAAGCATAGCTCACATAGAGCATACATAGCTTACATAGAGCAAGCGTGTGCTCTATGCATAAACATAATGCATAATGCATTGTGCATTAATACATTACGCTTAATGCATAATGCAATAACACATTAAGCATTAATGCATTAAGCATATGTTTAATGTCTTATGCATAATACATAATGCATTAAGCGTAATGCATTAAGCATATGCTTAATGCATTATGTATAATACATAATGCATTAAGCATATTCTTAATGCGTTATGCATAATACATAATGCATTAAGCATAGTGCATTAATCATATGCTTAATGCATAATTTATTAAGCATATGATTAATGCATTATGTATAATACATAATGCATTAAGCATATGCTTAATTCATAATTTATTAAGCATATAATTAATGCACTACGCTTAATGCATTATGTATTATGCATAAGGCACTAAGCATATAATGCATTACACTTAATGCATTATGCATTAAGCATTAAGCATATGCTTACAACATTCAACGTAATGCATTAAGCATATGGTTAATGCATTAATTATAATGCATAATGCATTAAACATTATGCACTATGCATACATAATGCATTATGCATGATGCATGATGCATTATGCATTATGCATAGTCTTAATGCATTAAGCATTTGTCAACCACCCTATTTAACATGACTTTCGTGCAGCTACTACATCCTTTTGTATTTCATAATTTTGTAGCCGTGCAATGCGCTAATTGTATATGAGACATGGGATGACCGAGCTTACATCTTTTGTAATATCGGTCATCAGGAAAATTTTATCCTAGGAAAAAGATAGTCCAAAGATATGAAACCCAGAGTGAGAGATATGGCTCAACCCCAAGAAAGTGGGCTTGTTCCGCCTTTATATCCTAGAGTGGAAGTTGGCGAGACCAAGAGCCATCAGACCTAGACCCAATTACCAGTCTAGAGAGCCATACCTGTCTCAGGTATGACTGATTCATTTAGAGCTCTAGAAACCTTACTAGACCAAGAACCAGGTCCATCTTTTCCAAATTCCTGAGACATCATACCAAAGAGGGTGTACGTAGGCCCATCCCAACGACTAGGCCCTCCTGTCTATTAGCAGTACCCACCTTGAGGGACGCACCCAGTATACCAAACAGAACCACGTGGGCCACAACCCAGGCCTCCTAGAGGGCAAAGACTTTCTGATAGTCCATTATCCACCCGAACCCACTCCTCCACAAAACATTCCCCAACTAGCACCTCTAGCTCTCCTACCATGACAGGGTTGACACCTGAAATATTAAGATCAGCCATGGAAATAGGGAGGGGGTAGCTAGCTCTCCTACCATGACAGGGTTGACACCTGAAATATTAAGATCAGCCATGGAAATAGGGAGGGGGTAGCTACGGGCATCGCTCCCCCTACACCTAGTCAACCCAGAAAGAAATGAGCCAAACAAGCGAACATCTCTAAGTTGATCACAAAGATTGATGGTAGAGGTGAGTCGATTACTCACATGGAGATGTTTCATCAGATTTTCGAAGCATTTGGCCATACAGATGAACAAACTGAGATAAGTGCTTTTGGACTTACCTTGGATAACAAAGCTCGCTAATGGGTCACATGTTGCCTTGCCATATCTCTTGAGGTCGGTAATTTATTCTTCCTTGGAAGCATTTTACACAATAGCCTACACGTGAAGACCATAAATGAGGAAAAGCAGTCGAGTAATTGACCCACTAGCATAATTCACCATGTTTGCAAAATAGAATTTAAAGCTTGCTTGAGTAATGCATTCAAACTTGCATTGCTCCATCCATAGATGGTTTGCAAGTTTAGTAACTCAAGGGAGGCACGTAGAACAGAGAATGTGCACCCCTCAAACAGTGGAGTCGATGTTGCGGTAAAAAGATCGTCCCGCTACATGCTATCATCCCTCCCTTCGGATTGATGGACATATAAATCCCGCACCATATCATCAAACACCTCCTCCTCCACAGCTTCATGAGGTAATGGTGGAGGGCTACTATCACCATCACTCCAGGCATCCGTAACGATATGAAGATCCCACCTCATATCATCGACTCTTTGCCTCCTCACGACGAGCATAAGGCAACATATGCGGGTGTGGCACTGCATCCTGTATCAAATTAAAATGGGATCATAACTCAAACATATGAACACCCATAGGTATCAACCTTAACTCTTTAACACTTACCATGTTTACGGTCGTATCGCATTCTCCATACTTTGAGATGTGATTGAGTGTAATCTTGCGTGCATGGTACATGTTTCCTCGACATCGATCACACACATACATTTGATTTTTTGCTCCAACCACATTTCGCGATGGTGGATATGGAGGGATTCATCGTCACTACTGGAGTTACTTGCTGAAGATGAAGACATCCTACAAATAAACAACCCAAAAAAATTACTAGTGTATCAAATATTTAATCTGAAAACCATGTCGCGTCTAAAACCGCGTCTGTTCTGTGTGGTACGCGTCTATAGGCGCGTCAAACTACTGTAAACGCGCAATTAAACGCGGTTTTAGACGCGATATTAGATGCGCCTATAGACGCGATTTTCATTTTCAAACCCACTTTTAGCGCGCTTGCATTTCTTCACATACTTTTAACATACTTGCTTTGCTATGAACAAATCCATAGCCTATCATCCACACTTATCTTCAAGCACCCACACTTATCTACAGGCTTACACAATCATCTCCAAGCACACAAGAGAAGAGGGTGAACAAGGAAGAGAAGAAAGAGAAGCAAAGGGCGAACAAGGAAGAGAAGAAAGAGAAGCAGCTTTGAAGAAGGACAAGAAGCTTCCATACCTCTATCCAAGGTAAGTCTCTTTAGGGTTGATCTTCTTTGAAAGTTGCTCTCGTTTGATTCGTCCTTTGCTCTCTTTGAAATGAATGTTTTTGGTACAACGGTGTTTTTGTGTCTGGCGGCGCGTCGCCGGGCGCATGTCCTTTTCATCTTTTTTAAATAGTTTGTCTGTCAAAGCGCATCTATAGACGCATCTAAGAGCGCGTCTAAAAGCACGTCTAAGAGCACGTCTAAGAGGGCGTCTATAGACGCGTCTACTCTGTGTTGGAAACAAGTAGCCACGTCTATAGACGTGCTGTTAAACGCGAATATAGACGCTGTGTTTTTTCTCTCTTCTTTTTCCCCTCCTCTCTTTTTTTCTCCTCTCTTTTCCTCTCCTTTCTCCTCTCTTTTATCCCCACTTTTTCTACTCTCTTTTACTCTCCTTTCTCCTCTCTTTTCCTCTCCTTTCTCCTCTCTTTTATCCCCACTTTTTCTCTCTTTTTCTCCTCTCTTTTCCTCTCCTTTCTCCTCTCTTTTCCTCTCCTTTATCCCCACTTTTTCTCTCCTTTTTCTCCTCTCTTTTATCCTCACTTTTTCTACTCTCCTTTCTCCTCTCTTTTCCTCTCCTTTCTCCTCTCTTTTATCCCCACTTTTTCTCTCTTTTTCTCCTCTCTTTTCCTCTCCTTTCATGGAAATAAGTGATTGCATGAATGAAGAAAGGGATTGCGTGAATGATGGAAAGGGATTGCATGATTGAAGAAGAGGATTGCATTAATGATGGAAAGGGACTGTTTTTTAATTTCTCCCCGATCATCTATTTACGCGTCTATATGCATGTCTATATGCGCGTCTATAGGAACGTTTGTTTGCTACCTTTTAAACGCGCCTTTAGACGTGGGTCTATAGACGCGCTATTAGACGTGCAAATAGACGCACCCGTAAGTTTTTTTTTTAGTTGAGTAAATGCGTCTGTGTGCGCGTCTGTAGGTGCTGTCTTGTTGTGTCTGCGAGTGAAAAAAACTCTTGGGGAGTACAAGGAAAAACCCGAACCCCTATACATACATATCATATACAAAAGATCAATGTGTGTAATGTGAAAGAGTATCTACAAGAATACAAAAATACATTTCGTACAAGTTTAATTATTCAGGGTGTGAGTGTGAAAAGTATTAATCTCCAAATGCAAACAACTCCATGTTCTCCATGTAATGATGTGAATCGAGCTTTACTCAGTCCTTTGGTGAATATATCTACAATCATTTGATACGTGGGAAAATGCTCCATCATTATTGATCCTTTCTTCACTTCATGTCAAACATAATGACAATGAATAACAATATGCCTAGATTTTCTATGTAGAACATAATCCTTGGAAACACTAATGTCACTTTGATTGTCACATCTAAGTGGAGTACTTGACGATAATGGATGTCCAAGATCAGCAAGTAATTGATGAAGCTATACCAATTCACGAGCTGCTAAAGATGCAACTACATACTCAGATTTGGTTGTAGAGACTACAACACAACGTTGTTTCTTGCTAGCCCAAGAAATTAAGCAACCATTAACAAAGAAACAATTTTCACTTGTAGATCGCATAGACGAGTAAAAACTTGCTAGTCAGCATCTGAATAACCAAGAAGACATAAGGAATCCGAGGAAGAGGATTCTTGTTGGCAACAACGATAGATGAGTCCAAAGTCTTTAATGCCTTTCAAATATTTAAGAACACGTTTGGTTGCAGTCCAATGCCCAACAGAAGGAGAAGCATGATGTTTCCCCAAGAAATTAGCCACAAAGAGAATATCTGGTCTCGTGTTTAAGCCAACAAATTGTAAACAGTCAATGAGATTAGCATAAGGTTGATGTGGGGCTAATGATTTGTCATGAGTCATAGTTGCATACTTGGTGGAGCTTACAAGACATGCAGTATTTGCAAAATGAGCATTGACGAGACTAAACTTTTCAATAATATCGTCAATGAATTTTGATTGACAAAGAAACAAGATACCTTTCTAGCGCGATAGCACTGAACTTGAATACCAAGACAAGAGTGAATCTTACCAAGATCCACCATCTCAAAGGCCGATGACAAAACCTTCTTTATGAGTTGCATAAAGTCAAGATTATTGGAAACAAGTATGGTATCATAGACGTATAGAGCAAGAATAACAAATAGAATACTTTCGCGCTTGACATATATATTAGGATCAGAGAAACAAGATATAAACCCTTTCGATGTGAGGAAGAGTTCAATTTTGATATACCAAGAACGTGATGCTTGCTTTAAACCATAAAGAGCACGATGAAGACGACAAACAAGATGTTCCTTGCCAGGAATTGAAAATCCTTCTGGTTGTTTCATATAAATCACTTCTTTGAGATCATCATTAAGAAAAGCAGTTTTCACATCTATCTGATGAATCTCCAAATCAAAATGAGTAGAAAATGCTAAAAGGACACGTATGCTAGTCATGCCAAACAACATGGGAAAATGTATCATGATAATCAACACCTGCAACTTGTGAGTATCCTTTTGCAACCAAATAAGCTTTGAAATTATCAAAATATCCATCAACCTTTGTCTTTGTTTTATATACCCATTTGCACTGGATAGGAACACGATCAAGAAACAAATCAATAAGAACCCATGTACCTTTGGAAATCAAAGAGTCATATTCGGCTTGCATAGCCTCCGGCAGCCAGTGATCCTTTTGTGGAGAAGAGATAGCTTATGTATAAGTTGCCGTATCTTCATGAACATTCATAGCATCATCAAAATTGTCATCATAGACATGATTTGGACCATGTCCAATATCAATGGGAAGATCAATGTATATTTCAAGATTATCACTAGAATCCTTTGTATATTTCAAGATTATCACTAGAATCCTTTGTAGGGTCTTCAAAATCCTTCATATATGAAGAAGGATGCACAACATCTTGAGAGATACAATGATTATTAAACATAAAAGGAAAAGCAGGGAGTAAGGATTGTGTATCATTAGAATCCTTACTAGACCATGTACCTCCCATCAAACGCTCATCAAATAGAGCATCACAATGTGACTGATGATGACTTTTTGAGAAGTAGGATCATAAAATTTATATCCTTTAGAATTATCAAAATATCCAATAAATATAACTCTCAAACAAGGAGGATCCAACTTTTTCCACATTTCTTTTGGCATGTGAATATAAGCAATGCATCCAAAGGTGCAAAAATGTGAATCATGAGTTTTCCCTATCCAAATTGTAATGGGAATCTTACCAGCAGGTGCGGTTGTGGGAAGATGATTTTGAACAAAGATTGCGGTATAAACTGCTTTAGCCCAAAAGCTCCTAGATAATCTAGAATGAATAAGCATACATCTTATAGCATTAAGAATGGTTCGATTATTATGCTCTGCAATGCCATTTTGTCAAGGAGAATATGAAACAGTGAAATCATGATGAATTCATTGTTCAATACAATGGTCATTGAAGAGATTTGTAATATATTATACACTGTTGTCAATACGGAGAGTCTTGATAGAGCGACCACTATGAAGTTCAACTGCTTTTTGATATTGCTTGAATCTGGACAAGGCTTCAGACTTATGCCTTAAGAGAAAAAATATGTGAAACTAGAGAAATCATCAATGAAGGTAATGAAATAACGATAGTGATTTGGAGGGAGGAAAAGGTCCACAAATATCTGTATGAATGAGATTTAAAAGGGCATGTGAATGTCAGAGGTAGAGATATGAAAAGGTTTTTGATGATGCTTGCCAAGAGCGCAATACTCACAAATGCCCATATAACCAACATTATAATTGGCCTATAATAATGCCACATATCTCTATGCATAAGACATAAGCTTGCAATTCAAATAAAGCATAAGAAAATATAAAGATTGAAACCCCTGACACCCAAGGATGCAAACCAAATAAATAAGAACAATAAGAACATTGGAGTTTACCTCAAGAGATGGAATATTGGTTGGGATACTTGAGTCACTCTATGTAGATAGGACGTAGACCTTTTTTAGTGCTCTAACACAAGAATGCTTAAAGCTTAAATAATATTAGAACGCTCAAAGCTTTAATAACACAAGAATGCATTAGAACTCTATGCATGAGGCTTATACATAAGCCTTATGCATTAGAACCCAAGGGTCAATAAACATGAACTTTCATTAACTATTACATGAATAAGGGAGCTTACATTGTAAGACCTACAAAACATAACATGAAAAAAATGATTAGTAACACATTTATGAAAAAACCAAAATCACATGCTTTAAGCTTTATGCACCATGATTGCAGCATCTATAAAACTTAAGCTTGTTATTAGTAATAAGATTAAGATACTAAAAATAATGATAATAGCTTTAAGCTCTATGCATGATCTATATGTATACATGCATAGAGCCTATGTATGCTCTAATATGTGAGAGGATCCCACTTCACAATACATACACGACATCCTTATATTTGTTGAAATTAGAGCAATGTGATGAGCTATGGTGGATCAAATACTAGAATCAACATCATTAACAAGTGATTAATAAATAATTAAGATATAATTAATGAGTAATTAGCAAATAGCTTAATGTAGGCATGGATAATCAAAAACCAGCAAATTCTCATTAGGCCAATGCCTCAATTTATAGAGTTTACATCCAAGCATCTAATCCCACTGATTTCTCCTTGATTCACTCCACCTCTCCCAGAATATCTCCACCTCAATTGCTTGATTCTCTCAACCTCTTCACTTTTTCCAGAATATCTCCGAGAATATCTCCACACTTCCTAAATCTTCTCATGCTACCCTTTATTCTCTCCGAGTAGATTCTTCTCACCTTTTCATAGGTTCTTTCACATTTACACATCCTCTTTTATAGCCTCTAACCAAGGGCTTGTTCTCGCACACACCCTATTCACTTGTATATTTCAACACCTCCCCTCAAGTGAATACTCCTAGCACACTTGGATCCTATACCAAGTTTCTCTCTTACTTGATAGCCCACGACCAGTGCCTCAAGTCCCTAAACTCATAGTCCTTGACACAAGTGGCCTACATCATCGATGGCTCAGAGGTGGTTTTACTTTGTTGGGGCAGGTTACATTGGGTTGTGGGGTCTCTCTCTCTCTCTCTCTCTCTCTCTCTCTCAGAAACGATGATCCGACTCCACTTTTATGGAGCCTCCACCATGAAGTTTGCCGATGTCGTTCCTTCTCCATTGGGTTTGCTGTAGCAGTATCTTGCCATGTGTCCTGGCTTTCCACATTTGTGGCAAGTGAAGATCCTTTCTCCTACTCTGTCTCTTCCTCGTACTCGTCCTCGAGAGAATCCTCCTCGGGTGAAGAATGTTTTTTCTTCTCCTGCTGTTGAGTCGAGCCATTTCTTCTCTTTGCCTCTGCTCTCTTGCTCTAGTAGAGCTGCTTCTATCTCATGTAGCTTCAATTCAGCTACATTCTTTAGTGTTGCTACAATATTTTCATATTCACCTTTGTCCGCACTGCTAGTGCCTCATCATCTTCTACCTTTTTGCCCAATAGCTGCCAGTTATTGCTTAATGCTTTTATATCTGTTCAAGTGTATGATTAAAGGTTCACTTTCCTTCATGTCCAATTTGTAGAATTGCATTAACAGATTTATCTTTGAATTTTTTGCTTGTGTGCCAAATAATTCATTGAGTTCATCCCATGCATCTTTTGCCCATTGTATCCCTGTGATGTGATGAATGATTTCATCATTTAAACTGAGTGCAATAAGTCCGAATGCTTTTTCATTCCTGCTCTTCCACTCATTTTTCCCTCTCTCTGGACATTCCTCTCTTCCCTCAACCAGCCCCCACAGATTTTTCCTCATGAGCAAATACATGGTTTTTGTCTGCCATGTGTAAAATTGCTCCCCATTAAATTTGGCTATTTTTTGTGCTGTACTCATGATGATGTGAAGGGGGTCTTACCTCTTGATCCGATTTCAAGATTCAAGGACAGTGTCTACCCTTTTACAACTCAATCTGGTGTTTAAGAGATGATTACACAGCATAAAATCACTAGAAATTACATTAAATCAAGGGTAACCAATTTGTACGGGATGGTTGGAGTACCAAACATCCTCCGAATTGCAATCTAAAGTTATAGGGATCTGTATTAGATACCTAATAGTTAATTTGAATCCTCAATTGCACCAAAATACATTGATTAGCACTGATTAATCATTGAATAGTAAATTAATTCTCTATTTTGTGTGCAAAAAATAGAGTATGCGGGGAGTCTAGATCTAGTGCCTTAGACTCCAAATGAGCTCAGATGCTTTCAAAGCCATCAATAGCAATGAGTCTAGTAGAGGATTAAGGCAAGAAACACAAGATTTGACCAAATATTGAAAGCTTAATCTCTGTTTTACCAAAGTCAGCTGCAAATTTGATGAAGAGAGTGGATCTCACCGTAAACTTGATGAAATTGAATTCTAACTTCACCAACTTGTAGAGCATGCTTGAAAACACCTTGGGCTAAGAGGAATTAGATCCATTGTAAATGATCTGGAAGAAATCTCAAATCCTCTTCTGAAAAATGATGCCTGTAAAATGTGCTGCCGTTGACGTTGTACGCTGATTCACTTTAATTCCTTTGATATGCTTGTAGCCCCTTGAGTCTAGTTTAAGTACCTAAAAGGGCTTGGCATAATTTTAAGTGTGCAAGGAGAATGAACTCCTCCACTGGCTGGGGGTACAGAGGTGAGTGGAAAAAAAGAGGAAAAATTATAATTAGCTCCTAATCCTAATTAGTAAAATAATTAACAAGATAATGGGCTCACAAAATGATGGATTCTAGGCATGGCTCTGATACCATGTTGAAATTAGAGCAATGTGATGAGCTATAGTGGATCAAATACTAGAATCAACATTATTAACAAGTGATTAATAAATAATTAAGATATAATTAGTGATTAATAAATAATTAAGACGTAATTAGTGAGTACTTAGCAAATAGCTTAATGTAGGCATGGATAATCAAAAACCAGCAAATTCTCATTAGGCCAATGCCTCAATTTATAGAGTTTACATCCAAGCATCTAATCCCACTGATTTCTCCTTGATTCACTCCACCTCTCCCATAATATCTCCACCTCTTTTGCTTGATTCTCTCCACCTCTTCACTTTTCCCAGAATATCTCCCAGAATATTGCCACACTTTTTAAATCTTCTCATGCTACCCTTTATTCTCTGTCAGTAGATTCTTCTCACCTTTTCATAGGTTCTTTCACATTTACACATCCTCTTTTATAGCCTCTAACCAAGGGCTTGTTCCCGCACACACCCTATTCACTTGTATATTTCAACAATATTAGCATGCAATGTCACTTGTCACTAAACTTTAACACAAGAACGTCTAAAAAGCATTGTGATGACTATGTCTATACACATATAAACTCTATGAATAGAGAGAATACCTTATGCATAGAAAAAGAGAGTATAAGAAATATATGCTATATGAGTAAGAGAGTATAAACATTCAAAAAGGTTATACTCTCCATCCATGCATAGTACTCCACAAAGTACATAACGCATGAAGCCTTATGTATTAAACTCTATGCATTAAGATTTATGCATGCATTAAGCTCTATGCATAAAGCTTAATGCATGCATTAATCTTAGCTTAATGGATGCATTAAGCTTATCTTAATACATGTAATAAGCTTAATGCGTAGAGTTTAATGTATGCATTAATCTTAATCTTAATATATGCATTAATCTTAATGCATGTATTAATCTTAATGCATGCATAAAGCTCTATGTATGCATTAAGGTTAATGCATTAAGCTCTATTCTTAAGCTAGATACTTTAAAGCTCTGTGCATGCATTAAGCTCGATGCTTAAGCTAGATGCTATAAAGCTCTATGAATGCATTAAGATCTATGTACAGAGCTCTTTGCATGCATTAAGCTTAATTTACACATTAAGATCTATGCATGCTTACAAGAAGCTTAAACTAACCCTAAAACCACACCCAAGGGTGCAATAATATGTAGACAAAAGAATAAATGATTAAAAGAAAAAGAGGTCTTGCCTCTTTTTTGTGATGGAGAGGATTGGTGAAAGACCTAAAAAACAAAAGATTAAACAAAGGAGTTAGTAGATTAAACATAAGATTAAATATTAATTCATAATTAATCTAAAACCCTAAAATCTTGCACAAGTAATACAAAACCCTAAAGAATACAACATTAAGGAATAATGCATAAGTATTGCAAAACCTTGAAGAATACAAGAAAATGAGATTACCTCTATATTTTGAAGCCAAAGGAGAGGATTAGTGTAAGACCTACACAACATAAAATGGAAAAAGAGTAAGTAGTAACACATTGAATGAAATCTACCTACAAAAATAAGAGACATACAAAAGACCAATACACATTACACATGCTCGCAAAAAGAAGGAGAAGAAGTAAAAGGAATGTTAGTACTGTAAAATTTAGCCCTAATCTTATTATGTTTCCTATTAATCATTAGGTTAATCATAATAGAAAAACACGCTAATCACTAGGTCACACCATCACTGGTACAGTGATCAATAGGAAGAGAAAAAGAAAGAGGAAGAGGAAGAGGAAGAGGAAGAGGAAGGGGAAGGGGAAGGGGAAGAGCAATAGGAAGATGAACAAAAAGAGGAAGAACAAATGCATTAGGGTTAAACATAAGAGAAGAATACCTTCAATAGCTCCACCATAGCCATAATGATTACAAATGCATGTGATAGAGCTAGATTGATGGAGGGGATAAAGTCAGTGCAATCACTCAAAGAAAGGAGTGGAGGAAACTTTTTGCAAGAGAAAGATAGGCGTTGGCGGCATCATAGGTTCAAAAAGTCAACTTTCCCAGTGCCGCTAAGAACGACACCTAGTGGAACATCACTTATAGCCTCATTTATAGCGTCTCTTATAGAGCGACGCTGGAGAAACTCCAGAGAGCAAACCTATGGCACTATTAGATTTAATGCATGTATTCATATTCAGTTTTTTAATTGCACTTTTTTTCCTGGTACATATGTCTTCTACTAGTCTGGCTGATGGATCACCATTATTTGAAGGTCCACAGAAGAATAATCCCTTGCTCATGTGCAAGATGTAATAATGTTTGTGTACATGAACGTCTAGTGGCATTGGAGCATATTGGAAAATTAGGATCATTTGAACTAGTGCCACAGCCGACATGATGATGCAAGCCAATTCCTCAATCAGTATATAAATTTATGAGATGATATGATACTCATGGTTTGCCATATGTAATGTTGAGTATCATTTTTAAATATGGTTCATTAGGATGAGAAGGACATGGATATGCTTAAGGGAGACAAAGGCTATGATGACCACTATTTTTTACCTTGCCACATCAGCCATACCCCCCTAGTTTCACTTTTTAAAGGGAATATTCTCATACTCTCTCTCTTACTTTTTGACTTCTCATACTTTCTCTCTTACTTTTTGAATTTTTTATCTTCACTCTCTACAAATTGAATCTTTCTTGTGAGTTTGAAATCTCCTTTCTCATTAACTCCCACCATATCTCCCTTCCACATCAGTAAAACATTCCCATATTTAGGTGGAGCCCCAAAAAGTGAAAATTTTTTATTTTTATTTTTTTTTACATTTTGAGGTGGAAAAAACACCACCCAACCAATATCTATGATGAAAATAAATTTTTTCCTCCAAAAAGCTTGTAATTCAAGGGTCACATGTTAGAAGCGTGTCATCAGGAGCTAGTACATCCATAACTAACTGTCAGGTCCCCACAACCCCACAAACATCAGGAACCACTACATCCATGAGATCCCGAAATTGTGGGGACCCCAAAATTATTATTTTTTAATTTTTCTCATAAATGTAATTTATTGATGAAAAACTCCATGTTAGTATATTTGTATATCAAAAATATCATTTTCTACTTAGAAAAATGGATTTATGTTAAACCTACAATAGCAAAGTTTTAACAATCTCTCTCTCTCTCTCTCTCTCTCTCTCTCTCTCTCTCTCTCTCTCTCTCCCCCCCTCAGAGGATCTCTCTACTTTAGCTTCTTCCTCCACTTAGCTATGGAGCCTTTACAAGCTATGTGTGTAGCCCCTTGTGAAGCTAGAAAATGGAAGGTTGATTTACACATTTGTATTCCTGAAGAGTATGGCGGCTCTAAAAAAACCCATCCTACTGATGCACAATCTATCCAAGCTAGTTGGAGAGAAAAATGTAGATCTTTGGGTTGATGGACATCTCTATCCGATTGACCCTCCATTAGAACAAACCCTCCTTTCTGCAATTTATTATCTTTTAAGCAAATTTGTTGGTGAAGGAGAGCTTGGCTTGTTAGGATACTGCAGAGCAGATTGACTACAAGTGGAGCTTGGCAAACCCATATTCTCCAATCTCAATTGCAAGCATCACAATTCAGCCTTTTACAATGTCAAGAAGGACTTAAAACATCATCAGATAAACATCATCAGATAAAATGAAAGAGATTCTCGCAAAGAATGTGGAGAAGGATGCAAAGATTCAAAGGCTAGAGCCTAACTTATCAAACGACTCAAAGCAATGCCAAATGGTGCTTGTCGTCGGTGAATGCAAAAAGACATTGGCTGATATAGAATCTCTTGCGTTTAAAGGTGAAGCACAGAAGAAAAGGATCCGTACAACAAAGTAAGTAACAAAAACTATCATTATGCACTCAGTGATTTAAACAAAATAGTCATGATTTGTGTTCTACCAGGAATTTTTTGCAGCGGTGTGTGGTTCTAATGAAGAGGGATGGAAGGATTTGGTCAAAGCCATTCTGAATACCAAGGATATTCTCTCAATTATTACTGACCCTCATCATCCTAAAATACACCAAGCTGTTGTCAGCAATGTGGTGAGCGAGATTACCACCTCCATCGATTCTTCATTAATTCAACATGCTTGTGATGCAGCTGGAATCAGCATGAAAGGGTACCAAGCAATCCGTTAGGTTATAAAAGATGCATTTCTAAGATAAGGAATCACTGGCACTTTATTTCCTACACTCAAGGTGATTCACAATGTCAAGCGTATCAATAATGATGATGTGCAATGAGCTATAGGACAGTTTTATCACGTTGAGGGTACAATAACATTAGACACAGGGTCGAGCAGAAAGAAAATCAAGACAACAAGTACAGAATTTCACTATGATGTTTACAATAACATCTTTGTTCATATTGAGAGACTACAACAAGCTATGGTGAAGTTCTATGGTCTTTTACCAAAAGGTGAGAACTTGCAGTTGCTACTATTCATGTTTTTCAGTAGAAAATGAAGACGATTATTTTGTTTTGAATATTGTAAATTACTGTTTATTTGTAATTTTGGGGAGCACACTTTCATTTGTGCTCAAGCTAGATGAGTGCCAAATTGTGAAAGGTCGGAAGCTAGAACATATGAGCATTACGCTCATGATCTGTGCATGGGAAAAGACTACCAAATCAAGTTTTAGTGTGCAATCTGAGAAAGAGGTCTGGTGGCTTGGTGCATTCAAGGTACCGATGGAGACACATGAGGTATTGACATGGATGTTTGAAAGGACTCCCTGGATAATATATGTAATCAAAAAGCAAATTGATGGTCAACTTTTAGATGTAGAAAATGTAGGAAAGTTAAAGGTGGATTGGCATCTTGGGGGAGATTTGAAGACAATTAAACACATGATGGGTTGTGCTCAAGGCACGACATCAAGATGGCCTTGTCCATACTGCAATGCTCAGATTGATATTCCTAGGTAGAAAAAGACAAATGGAAAAGGTATATAGAAGGTTGGTTTTGTTGGGAAGGATGCCTCGAAAGGTGCCAAGAAAGGGAAGAAGCAACAAGAAGATGCAATAGATCCAACCGAGTCAAATGATGATGAAGACGAGGAACAACCAAATGCAAGATGGGTGGAAGGTGTCATGTCACCTGATATGCTAGGAGAACCAAACAGAAATTCAAATTGGAGCCCCATCACTAAAGAATATTCACTTTTGCACACTTCATGCATTCATGATAATCTTTGATCGATTGCTTAAGTGCCATATTAATTATGCATTCACAATGCCTACACAAGAAAGGAAAGTTGTAGTCCTTGGTGAATTAGAGCATCTTCTCAATTCTCTGGGCTGCCATGGCCGAAATGTGAAAATTGAAGTGAATAGGAAGGCCTCTGGTATGTCATATGAGGTTGCTCAAAAGGTCTCCATGACTGGATCAAAGGCAAGAAGATTTTTGGAGAAGCCAACAAACATAGAGAATTCAAAGAAGACTTGGGGACTCTGGAGAGACCTCTGTGCATTCACCACAAATGTAGATTGTTCAATGCCAGCTCTTGTAAATATGCACAAACACCTTTGGATAAATTTCAATAACATGGTTCGCATTATGAATCAAAGTAGCACAACTGCCCAAGAACGAGAATCATTCCAACAACATATCATAGAATTCACCAAAAGTGTGCTAGGTGCTTGGGGAGAGAGTAAAGTAACACACTATATGGTAAGTTATACAGTAAAAAAATAAATTGGTGTTTTAACCTTGACTTTTTCTAATTAAATTCTATTGTCATGTGTACAACACAAAGTTTATGCACATGGTGCGTATTTCATGAACAAGTATGGATCGCTCGACATGTGGAGTACCCAAGGGATGGAGAAATCACATTATAAAGCAAGAGGGGTTTATTTCAAAAATACAAGACATGGAGGTGGAGCTTCTGCATGAGGAACACGTACAAACTATCTACAAGAGATGCTCAATTGGTTTTATCGCACAACCTTTGGAAGGGTATTGGTTAGGGAGCGGGCCTAACAATCTAAGCTTGCCCAAGAGACACGCAAGGCTGCAAAAAGTCATGCTCAGCTTGAATGGTTGTAGACCAATGCTCCCCATAGGCATTGTGCTTGTTGGCGTGCATGAACGAGGAGACAAGGGAGGCGTTGGGTTGTACATGCACTAGCATAAATCTAGATGTAATAAGGCTAAGAAAATAAGTTTAGTTAAGTTTTTTTTTCCCCTTAAAAAAATTTATTAATAGTTCCTTCTCTCACTTCATTTTCATTTCACTTTTTCAGAGAGCTTGAGCTCAAGATCTACGTAGACACCCACGTAAGGACACTAGCATATCACCACATTAGCATAGTCATACATGGATATGGCACGCACCAAGAAATCCACACGTGTTATCATGCCTTCACAAAACACAGTGCAAGGCACCCAACGACCACATATTGGCGACACCACGGAAGAGAGTGACCCCTTGGATTCTAGGACACGCCTAATGGGATCACCAGAGTCCAACCCTCCTCCCACAACAACACCAACGCACACACATGCATGCCCTTCTAGTGGAAGTAAGCATGTGAAGAAGACCCCACAATGCAGCCACCCTAGAGATCAAGACAGAGAGGCTGATGATGAGCAGCTCGACTAGGTTGGTGAAAACATTCCTACATTGTGTAGCACCATAGGTGGCAAGACCCTACTACCACGACAGGGTCCCCTACCTCCCGGGAGGAACTTGATACACAGGTACCATAGCAAGAGGAGGAGGAGGATTCAGACTATGAGAGAGAACAAGAGGAGGAGGAGGATTCAGACTATGAGAGAGAACAAGAGGAGGAGGAGGATTCAGGTACCATAGCAAGAGGAGGAGGAGGATTTAGGTACCATAGCAAGAGGAGGAGGATTCAGACTATGAGAGAGAACAAGAGGAGGTTCCTGCAAGTGTGCGCAAGTGTAGAAAGGTCAAGCTCTTCAAGGCAAAGAAGTCCCAACCTCGCCAACGCACTAACACGATAGAGAGAGCTCCAAGGAGAACGACATGCCAATGTCAGAGGGTTCTACAAGAAATCAAGTTTTATCATAGGAACACTAAGTTACTGATAAGAAGAGCCCCTTTCGCTCGCACAGTGAAGGAGATTCTCCAACGATATAGAACAGAGTTCTGTGTGTGCAGGGGATTGCCCTTGAAGCATTCCAAGAAGCCTTCGAAGCTTACCTTGTTGGGCTTTTTGAAGACACCAACCTCCTTGTAATACATGCAAAGAGGATTACCATATCTGCCAAGGACACGCAACTAGCTCGGCGCATTCGAGGAAAGCGAGACACGATCTAGAGATCTTTTTTTTTTTCCGAGAAAAGATCCTTTCATTAGTTATAGAAAAAACACCCGTAGGGTTACAAAAGATCTCTCCTGCTCATAAGAGAATTAGAGTAGTGAATACAGCATGGCAGCTCGAGAAACTCTCCCTAGGTGCTGCAAAATACAAGCATCAGTACAAAGGACTGAGAGGCTAAATCATACAATAGGGGGGGGGGGGGAAGCCAAACAGGTGGCCTGTAGTGCCAACAGGGGGATCCCGTGTGTAAGGTGTAGAAGGGGCCACAACGCCAAGTGGTGTGAAAGGCCTAGCGCCGCAAGATCGCCTCATCCCGAGTCTCCCCGGATGCGGTCGTACTGTACTCGCAGGGTGTGGATCAACTCCTACCAAATCCCACGTACAGTCTCTACTGGTGGTTCCAATCTCCCCTCAAAGGCCGTAAAGCACCGGGCCCTCCAGGTGAACCAAATGGTGAGGCTGCTGAGGAGCTCCCATCGTAAATCCCGCTCCTGTGTCCAGCTGGCGGACGAGAAATCCGGTGCCGGAACCAGGCGAGGCTGGCCCCTAATAAATCTGATGGCCTGACTGTCGTGCTCCATCTCATAGCCCATAGCAAGCCTTGACGAAGTCGACCAAGCAGCGGCACCCCACGTAAACATACCCTCTGGAGAGAGGGGAGCCAGAATACGCAGCATCCGCAGCCAAATCTGCTACGCCCGAGGGCAATCCCAAAGGCAGTGTCTCTGTGTCTCCATAGGGTGGCCGCATCGGACGCAGGCCGCCGGAAGACCGCTGTAAACAAGCCAAGTGCCAACTGTTGAGCCCCTGTGTGGGCGACCAGCCACCACTGAAAAGTTGAGATCCTGTGGGCCTGTCGACTAGCCCAGAGCCGAGCCCAAAAATCCTCCAGGAACTCCTGTGAGAGTCCCTGTAGCCGTCAAGGCCCCGCTACCACTGGAGAGACCGTCCTCCTTGCCGTCAAAATATGCCGCCCCAGCCAAACAGTATACTGGAAAAAGGTAATCTCTGTGGCCTCAAGGGATGCATAAGGATCGTGCCACTCATACTCCCCAGGGTCCCACTGTAGCCGGGCCAAGGGGCGCGCTGCATATGCCCATATGCGCCAATCCGGGAGCACATCAGTAGGATCGGGGTCTATATGCCACTTTCGAGAAGCAGCGGCCACTACCCGAATCCTCTGAAAGGTGCACTCTGCAACCAAAGGCGACTCCTCCTCCACTCGCTGGAGTCTGCCCTCATCCTGAATCTCATAGTAGAGGCAACTGCCATCCTCAGTGCAAACTCTGACAGCAATCAGGATCTCCAACTGTGTAAAGGCTCCCATCCACCGTGGGGTCACTGGCTCGAGAGGCGTGAACCACTCCTCTGTGAGTGCCTCCTGAATATCATCTCTCATAATCAACCCCCCTCTAAAGTGACTCAGCCTCTCCACCTCGATCTCCTCTGGGAGACTGCAAAAGGCCTGCCAATCTCCAAAACTACGAGCTGGGCTTGCCACTAAAGGCCCCCAGGCTAAACGAGGCCGAGAACCCAGCATATACCCTGCTCTGTGCGAACCGCTGGTTGGGCTCCAGATGAGCGGCTGTCTGGCCCGCTCCTCAACACAAGAAGGAGGTCGCTGAGAGAGCCCCGGTCTCAGCAGCTCCCAAGCTCTCAGGATACTCAAAGCAAATCTGTCCTCCCATCCTCTACTGAGGCCTGTCCTCCTCATCTCTATGAAGATCCAGCGAATCTCTGGTGCCCAAGTGTCCCCTGCACAGCTGCTGCAAGAGGAGCTCTTTCCAAGGCTCACCGCCTGGAAGCAACCCCCGAACAATAAGCTTCCCCAATAAGGCTCTGCTCTGATCGACTGGATCTATAATGCCCAAACCTCCCTGAGCCAGGGGAAGTGTAATAACTGCCCATGCAACCTTTGCCCGAGCTGGCTGACCGTTCCGCCCAGACCACAGAAAGTTCTTGATCAGCCTCTGTACCTGGCTGATGCAAGAGCTCGAGAAGATCCAGCAAGACGTAATGTACCACATGGTCGCTAACAGCACCTGATTTGCCACCACCACCCTCCCAGCCAAGGATAGTCGAGCTGTACTCCAATACAAAAGCTTCTTTCGAATGCTCAGAAGAAGCGGGGCAATCTGCTGCTTAGGTGACAAATCTAGGCCAATCTGGCATCCCAAATACCGCACTGCTGTGCCTGGAGGAATCCATCTAAAAGCGGGGTTCGGGCTCCATGCCGGAGTGGGAGCACTACTGATCCAAAAGGCCACTGTCTTGCGCCAATTGATCAATGCTCCCGAACCTGCACTAAAAACCTGGAGCGACTGCTCTACCCGAAGGAGATTGGCCTCTTGGCCATGCAAAAATAAGCCCCTGTTGTCTGCAAAATCAGCATCTAGCAAGTCCTCCCCCCGGACTGGGAGCTGAAGTGCTCTCAAACCAACCTCCTCTACCGTCAAATACATGCTCATAGCCTCCGCAAAGAAGAGAAAAAGAAAGGGGGCGAGGGGACATCCCTGACGGACTGATCTGGTCAGCTCAAAACTCGGCCCCTGTCCTCCTGCAATCAACACCTGGCTGCGAGCTATGGAATACAAAGCCGCCACCCCTCTGATCCATCCTGGCTCAAAGCCCAGGCGAAGCATAGCGCCCTCTAAGAAACCCCAATCAACTCTATCGTATGCCTTCTCAAAATCGAGAAGCATCACGACCAAGTCCTCGCCAAGAAATCTAGCTCTGGCCGTCGCCTCCCAGAAAGTGAAGATGTTGTCAAGGATACTGCGCTCCTTGACAAATCCTGTCTCAGTAGCATGAATCAACGACAGTATTGAGGATCGTAATAGGCCTCCAGTGCCAAATATCATCTGATACTCCCTCCCCCTTGGGGATAAGATAGATCAAGCCCTCTGAAAAGCTTTGCGGCATCACCCCAGTGTCCAAAACATGCCGAAAGCCGTTGCGGAGGCCTGGTCCCAAAAGGTCCCAATAGCGCATAAAAAAGGCCGGCATCAGTCCGTCCTCCCCTGGGCAACTATGTCACGGCAGGACCCTCAAGGCCTCGGCAAGCTCAATCTCTGAAAGAGGCGCACCAAGAACCGAACGCATACGATCTATGACCCTCCTCTGCACATGGGCCCACACAGTCTGTCTGCAAGCATCTCTGTCCTCAGTGGCTGGCTCCGCTGAAAGCACGTCTCTATGAAATGCATTGGCTATGGCTCTGATCTCCCCGGGCTCAGTAGCTACCGAACCATCCGGTCTACCAAGCTGACGGACTCCTGCCCGAGCATGGCGGGGTCCAGTGATCTCAAAAAACTCACCAGTCACTCTATCACCAAGCTGCGTCCACTGAGAGGCCTGACGACGATAGTAAAACTCATGTCTCTGCTCCTCGGCCTCTCTAACCTCCTGGCGTGCCTGGCTCAGCTGGGACGCCAACCATTCACATGCCGGCTGCTGCTCCTGGAGGCGCTGAGGCTGCGTCTCAGCCGATGCTCCCTCTCGCAAATCTCTCCCAGCCGTGTGAAAGCTGCAGCGTGCAGAAAAGAGCTAACCTCGATGAGTCCCTGGGCACACTGGCCTGCTGCATCCTGGTCAGAGCACTGACTATCATGCTAGATCCTCTCAATGTCCTCAGCGAGATTGGGATCTGTAAGTACCCTCTCTGGGATCCTCAACTGCAAGCTGGGCTCCCGTGTCCTCTCCTCCCATGTCAGGATAACTGGCGCATGATCTGAAAATGAGGTGCCAGCGAGAATGCCGACGGAGCCCCCTCGCTCCCCTAACCAGTCGCCCACATAAAAGCGATCAATCCGTGATAGATTAGTCCCTCCCTGTCGACGATCCGAGCGAGAGAAACTAAGACTGTCCTCAGAACGGGAGACGAGAGAAACTAAGACTGTCCTGAGAACGGGAGAAAGCCCCATGCTGCCATGCATCAGTGATCCTCAGTGTCATGCAAAACGGATCCCAAGCTGCAAGCTCCGTGCCGTGCACTGTAACATGACTGCCTCCCACCCTATCGGCCGGGTCCTCAAGCATGTTGAAGTCTCCCCCGACACACCAATGTGCGGCCTCTGGCAATGCATCCGTAACCTGGGTCCAGAACTCTGCTCTGGCACTAGCATGATTAGGCGCATAGACGTTGAGCACGCCCAATAGCTCATCATGCATCCTCAGAATGACATACTGTGCTCTACCAGGCATAATGATCCGTCGATCCACAATGGCCTGCCACCATACATCTGCAATGACCATGCAAACTCCTCCCTGTCCACCCAAAGGACCAAACCCTGCAGACCAAAAGGTATCCCATCTACCAGGCATCACCGAACCATATCTCCGGATCCTGCTCTCACCCAAGTGGTGCTTCTGCATCATCAAAATATCAATGCTGCCACCAACCAGGCATCTCTGAAGCTCCTGCCTCAAGCAACCTCGATAGCGTATAAAATGTACTCCGCCCAGGCCCTGTACATTCCATGAGATGATCCTCATGGATGACCTGCTGAGGTAGATGCTGTCTCAGCCGTGCGGCGGGTCTTCGCAAGCGGCTTGGATGGAGAGTAGTCCCCATCCGAGCGGCTGCGAATCTGCCCACCCGGTGTACTGCAAGAATCCCGGATCAGGCGCCAGTGGCTGTGGCCCATGGCGACTGCCTCCCGCTCTGACAGAGCAACCTCGTGTATACATACATATCCAGGGTCGCGTGCTAAGTCTACCACTATACGCACGACCAAATGACGAATCCCTGAGGCATCCACACTTCCAGGATCTAAGAAAAAATGAGAACTCCCAGAGACGGCCTATCACATCTGTCACCTCCAGGTTGCTCACATGATGTGAAAAGTCAACTGCCTGAGTCTTCAAAGTGCTAATACCGAGCTCTAGAGTCCACTCCCGGTCGCAAGGGCCACAGAGAGGGAACGAGAAGGCCACTGCTGAATCAAGTGCCTCCTCCCCACGGGCCCGAGGTATCACTACATGAACGCGGATGGGTGCTGGCTCATGGGGGCCCTCTGCTCCAAAAAGCCGAGTGAAGGCATAACCGAAAGCCTCCGATCGCTGTCTAACACCGAGGCGACTCAGCCGACTGCGGATAGATGATATCCGTGAAGCCCGGATCGGCATGGCAGGTCTCCATTGTGGTGCTCGAGCGAGATCAGTGCTCAGCGCCCTCCGGACTACAGGCGAGTGCCCAGGGACTGCCAGGGTCTCCCGGGAAGGCGAGGCGGGTGGGAGGGGAGGAGGGGGGGCGAGGGGGGCGGAGAGGGAGCCGCTGCCGAGACCGGAGCGGGGGCGGGAGGAGGAGAAGGTGGAAGCGAGGCAATGGGAGGGGATGGGGGTGGGAGTGGGGGGGGTGAAGGAGGGGGTGCTGGCATCTCCTGTGGTGGTGAGGGTCGAGGTCTCCTGTGTGAGGGCAGGCCTTGGCCAGATGGCCGACCTGCCTGCATATGAAGCACTGGTTCGGGAGCCCCGAGAACTCCACTCTTTGATCAATCCATCCCCCCTTATCCTAGGTAGCTGAATGACCTTAGGTAGGGAGGAGATGTCAGACACCAAAACTCTGACGGAGGGTAGCCCAGCTGCTCTGGCCACCACCACTGAAGCTGCTGTGGGGCCAGTCTCGAGTACTGAGCCCACCAATGCTCCTAGCCGAGAGAGAAGCGGAAGATACTCCCGACGGAGTCCAGGGAAGCAAACTGTAACATGAAAAAGGCGCTCTCCCTACTCAGCCGCTCTGCTGGATCAAAGCCATGCTGCCAGGGTCTGAAGAAAGCCCAAGCACCCCTGATGTCAAGGGGACTCATGGCAAGGACCTTGGCCACACTCTGGGCGGTCTCGAACTCGATATGATAATGTCCCCAGCCCCGAAGCTGTACGTCCAGGATCTTGCCCACATCTGCAAGAAGGCGGGCCTGGAGAAGACCCCGGATCTCCCCTCTGCTGGTGAGGCTCGCTTCCTCTTCCGGCGAAAGAGAAAGCCTGATGGGGGTGTCCTCGGGGGCGGGCAAGGGGGCTGCGGATGAGTCCCTCTGAGGTGAGGCGGGAGGAGTCTCCATCAGAGTCTGAAGCTCAGGCGTAGGCGAGGCGAAAGCGGAAATCCTGCAAGAAACGGGTTGCACACAGAGAGGCGGAAGGCCGGAGGAAAAAAGAAGCAAAACCCCCAGGGGGCGGAGGTCATCATGAAAAGGGAGGGGGGGTAAAAACGACGAAGGAAAAGCCCGGGGGGGGCGGCAGCTGCTCGAATGAGGGGCGGGGAGGAGAATGCTGGCGAAGGGGGGGCGGGGCGATGCAGAGGTGAGATGGGCGCGAAGAGGAGGATGGGGCGAGGAGGCGAGGAGGCGAGGAGGGAGGGGGCGAGGGGGCGAGGAGGGTGCGCAGCAGCGAGGGAGGGGGGGCGCAACAGCAAGTAGGCGAAGGGGTGGAAGAAAGAAGGGTGGCGGGCAGAGCAATGAGGGAGGGGGGCGCAGGAACAACAGCAGGCGGGGGGGTAAGAGCAAGTGCAACGGCGGGGGGGTGCTGGTGTGCAGGTCGCGCAGGCAGGAGACGGGGCGTAGCTTCAGCGAGCGCGTCGACCTTAGACGATCTAGAGATCTTACATGATGTTAACTTTTTTTTTTTGAAGCAACTCTTTTGTTTCAAACCCCCCTTTGTAACAAGCCTATCTGGCTTTCATTTGTAACCTTCTAATAACCAAAATTTTAAGTTTCTCTTACAATGTCTCGGTGTCATCATGTTTGTTTAACATGGAGTGTCTATCATGTGCCGGTTTGTCACCCAAGGCATCAGAAATGCTCCTGGAGGACTGAGGAAGCTGTGCCGCCAGAACAATGCGAATGTGGCCTCTACAAACGGCGATGCAGGCTCAAAATTTACAGTGTTCTGGCACTTCTCCCCTAGCCACTCAGGATTATTTTTGATGCATTTATAATAAAGTTGAGCACACTACTTGTGAGAAACAGTAGTTTACAAGATAAAAACACCTTTAATCATGTGTAAAAATATAGTGTTTATCATCCAATGCATCAAAGTTCCTCCTGGAGGACTAGGGAAGCTATGCGAGAACATTGCGAATTCAAGCTCTGCAGCGGCGATGCAAGCTCAAAATTCACACTATTCTAGCACTGCTCTCCTAGCCACTCAGGATCATTTTTGATGCATTTATCATGAAGTTGAGTACATTAATTGTGAGAAACAATAGTTTATAAGATAAAAACAGCTTTAATCATGTGTAAAGTTACATTATTTGTTATCCAATGCATCAGAATTGCTCTTGGAGGATTGGGGAAGCTATGCTAGAACAATACAAATTTAGGCTCTGCAGCGGCGGTGCAGGCTCAAAATTCGCACTATTCTCGCACTACTCCCTCCCAGCCACACTCAGGATCATTTCAGATGCATTTATAATAAAGTTGAGTACATTAATTTTAAAAAAGAGTAATTTACAAGATAAAAATACCTTTAATCATGTGTAAAAATACATTATTTGTCATCCAATGCATCAGAATTGCTTCTGGAGGGCTGGGGAAGCTATGCGAGAACAATGCGAATTTGGGCTCTACAGCAGCAGTGTAGGCTCAAAACTTGCACTGTTTTGGCACTGCTCCCCCAGCCACTCAGAATCATTTTCGATGTATTTATAATTAAGTTGAGTATATTGATTATGAGAAATAATAATTTACAAGATAAAAATACCTTTATTCATGTGTAAAAATACATTATTTGTCATCCAATGCATCAAAATTGCTCGTGAAGGACTGGGAAAGCTGTGCCAAAACAGTGCGAATTTGGGCTCTATAGCAGCGGTGCTGGCTTAAAATTCGTACTATTCTAGCACTGCTCCTCCAGGCTCCCAGGGTCATTTCTGATGCATTCACAAAAACATTGATGGTACAAACTAGAAAAAACAATGATATACTTGATGAAAAGAAGTTTGTAAAAATTGTATTGTATTCATAATAAGAAGTGATACATCATCTTTACAAAAGCTTTCTTACAATATTGAGCTTCCTTCTCTTGTTATTGGGTAGAGTGTGCTCAAGGAGTGATTGGGCTATTTCTTGAGGATCCTTTATGCCTATGCTTTTGGCTATACCTATGTAGAGAGAAAGAGACGAGACAAGAGACACATCATGTACGCTCCCAAAGATTGATTCATATTGAGGACAAGATACATATATATAGGTGAGACCAAGTTAGGTAGAGTGAGCCATATATAGAGCTCCAACACCCCCACTCAAATAAGGGTCTCTAGCTATGGATGAAAAAACCCTTGGGGAGTACAAGGGAAAAACCCAAGCCCCTATACAAATGTGAAAATATGAACCAGAAGTAATGATGTGAAAGTGCATTGTGCATCTATGTACAAATATACAAAAGGACCAAGAGGTCATAGTGTGCAATTGTGAAATGTGCAAAGTGCATGGTGTCTAGAAGATTACAACGATATATGTACAAAGCTACCATAAGAGTAAAGAGCCTACTCTAGAAAGAGTGAGCCCGAGGCAACTCCAAGCTCTGAGCGCAAGAGAATGAAGCGTGACTCAATGAGTCCTTTGGTAAGAATATCTGCAATCATCTGGTCACTTAGAGAATGTTCAATCATGATAGTGCCTTTGCGTACTTCGTATCGAACATAATGGTAATGCACAGCAATATGTTTTGACTTGTTATGTTGGATATAGTCTTTTGCAAGACTAATAGCACTCTGATTATCACACCACAAGGGTGTACTAGAAAGAGGAGAATGGCCAATATCTGTTAACACTTGTCGAAGCCAAATGAGTTCACAAGCTGCAAGTGCTGCCGCAACATATTCAGATTCGATTGTAGAAACTGCAACACAACGTTGTTTCTTGCTGGTCCAAGAAATAAGACAACCATTAATGAAGAAACAATTGCCACTAGTAGATCGCATAGATAAATGTGAGCTGGCCCAATCTGCATCTGTGTAACCCAAAAGAGAAAGAGATGGAATGGAGTCGGATGTGAATTGTCGTTGATAAACCAAACCATAATCTGTAGTGCCTTTCAAGTATTTCAACACGCGCTTTGCTGAAGACCAATGCTTAAGAGAAGGACATGCAAGATGTTGCCTGAGATAGTTAGCAATAAACAAAATGTCAGGACGAGTGTTCAAACCAACAACTTGAAGACATCCAACCAAATTAGCATATGGTTGATTTGTAACAAGCTGGCCACCACCATCAGAAGTGTTTTTCATGGAACTCGCAAGACAAGGAGTAGTTGCTAAATGTGAAGATTCCAAACCAAACTTCTTAATAGTATCTTCAATAAACTTTGACTGTCGAAGTAATAAAATACCTTTGCTGCGATCCCTTTGAATCTGAATGCCAAGACACGAGTGAAGCTCTCCAAGATCCACCATATCAAATGCCGAAGATAACAATTGCTTATTTTGGTGTAAAAATCCCAAATCATTGGAAACAAGGATTGTATCATCCACATAAAGGGCAAGGATTACAAAACTACCATTTTGGTGTTTGGTAAATAAGTTGGGATCAAAAGAGCAAGAGAGAAAGCCATGGGAGATAAGAAAAAGATCAAACTTGATGTACCAGGCCCGTGAAGCTTGTTTAAGACCATATAAAGCACTATGAAGACAAGAAACAAGATCTTCCTTACCTGCAATAATAAATCCTTTTGGCTGCTCCATGTAAATTTCTTCATTCAAATCTCCATTCAAGAAAGCTGTGTGCACGTCCATCTGATGAATTTCTAAGTCAAATTGAACAGCAAATGCCAATAAAACCTGAATACTCGTAATGCGAACGACTTGAAAAGGTTTCATGATAATCAACGCCAGCAACTTGAGAATAACCTTTGGCAACTAAACGTGTCTTGAATTTGTCAAAGGATCCATCTGCTTTAAATTTTATCTTATATACCCACTTACACTTAATGGCAGTACAGCCAGGAGGCAACTCAATGAGTATCCATGTACCTTTAGAGATAAGAGAATCGTACTCTGCCCCTCATAAAACTCAAGTTAAAGAAGATAAGGTGCCAAGATATAAATCTCCAATGCCCTTGACTTGACAAGTTGTATCATCAGCAAGATAAACAACATGCTTAACAGGTAAAGAATGATAGTTATGTAGCCACTTAGATTCATATGTCATATTTTCTGTAGCACCAGAATCAATAATGAAAAGTGAACCATCACGTACATGAAGTATTCTATCTAGGGGAACTGAACATAAAACACAACTTGTTTCAGGCGCAACATTATCATGATGCTTGGCTGCATATGCTCGATTTCGATCTACATCAAATCGACGCTTAAAGCACATGGAAGAGGGATGATCAAATTTTCCACAATAATCACAAGAAGAAGAATCGCTAGATAAACGTGGTTGTTTTATGGTAATGTTGTGTTCTTCATCATATTGACGTGCCCAACAGTTATCTTCAGTATGACCATTCCTATTGCAGTAAGAACAATGCTTGTTAGGAAATTTGAGATGAGAGAAACTACCACCACGATGACCACCTCTACGGTTGCCTCGTTGAAAAGGATGCCTTCGCACATAAAAGGCTCGTTCCAACTGTTGTGACTTAGGCTCCTCTTGTTGTGAAAACATAGCTGCATCATGACCAACGCTACGTCGTTGTTGACGTTGAGAATACTCAATCAAAGATATGCAAGTTTGGTTAAAATCAAGACCGTCCTTGTTAGAAAGAATGGTAACAATGTTGTCATAAGACAGATCCTTTATCGTATCAAGAAGAATTGTAATAAGTTGCTTTCGTGGAACAGGATCACCCGCAGCAGCAAGTTGATTAATAATAGATTTGAAAGAATCAATATGCCCCGTCATAGCAGTACCAACTTCATACTGTAACTTTGAAAGCAAGCCTCTCAAATAAAGTGTTTCTGTAACAGACTTTTTCTGAAAATTTGCTATAAGATACTCCCATACGTCATGGGAAGTAGGAAAGTCATACACATAAAGCATGAGAGAATCACTAAGAGCAGAAAGAATGTACCAAACGAGCTGCTTTATCACACCTCTGCCAATCCATATAAGCAAGATGCCATGCATCAAAACCAGGGCCTTTCGTGATAAGAACGTTGTCAGAATCCGGAATAGTAGGCCGAGACGAACTTAGAGAATCGCCAATAACAACATATGAGAGCTCATCGCCTTCAAGAATTAACAACATCTTTGCTTTCCAACCGGGAAACCCTTGGCCTTGAAAAGAAGGAATAGAATGTTGGCCAGAAGGAAAACCATTGACGAGAACAGTCATAGCCGACGAGAAGACATATAAGATAAAATCACAAAATCTGCACACCATAGACAAGGACGACCGCAAGAGATAAGAGACGTCAATAAGAAAAGAGTCCTCAAAATAGAGAGACGTGGGACGCAAGATTCATTGATAGACGCTTGATGAAAGAGCTAGATTGGTCGTTTTGCTAAAAATAGCAAAATAATAAGAGATGCTTGACGAAAAAGCTAGATTTGGCGGTTTGCTAAAAATAGCAAAATAATAAAAGACGCTTGACGAAGATGAAACCTGTGTGCTCACAAAGACGCTTGGCGAAGACGAAACCTGTGTGCTCACACAAAGAACCTGTTTGCTTATTCAAAGAACCTGTTTTGCTGTTACAGATGTTTGCCTGAACTGTCATAACTTTTGACTCACAACTCCGTTTTGGTTTTAAGGATGCTGTTTGCCTGAACTGTCATAACTTTTGACTCACAACTCCGTTTTGGTTTTAAGGATACGATTAAGAAACAACTTTAATTACAACAAGTTAAGCTATAAAATCATGTAGATAACACATACTCAAAGAACAATCTTGTAAGACATGAAATTATAATCATGAATTTAACAAGAAGACATAGATGCTTCCCTTATAGATGCTCTGATACCATGTTGAAATGTAGAGAGAAAGAGACGAGACAAGAGACACATCATGTACGCTCCCAAAGACTGATTCATATTGAGGACAAGGTGAGACCAAGTTAGGTAGAGTGAGTCATATATAGAGCTCCAACAACCTATACAAGCAAGAAGCTTACCCCTAAATCCAGAACCAAAAATATCAAAGGCAAGGGATTTTTTAATCAGAACTATACATTTGGTGCTCTGTGCCATAGAGGCTACACAGAGCACCTTAGAGAGGGGTGTAGTCCATGTGGATAATGGCGATGCCATCCACCACAGGAAGTCGACCAAGATATTGCACCAACGCAGCATCATGTACACATCATGTACGCTCCCAAAGACTGATTCATATTGAGGACAAGGTGAGACCAAGTTAGGTAGAGTGAGCGTACACATCATGTACGCTCCCAAAGACTGATTCATATTGAGGACAAGGTGAGACCAAGTTAGGTAGAGTGAGCCATATATAGAGCTCCAACAACCTATACAAGCAAGAAGCTTACCCCTAAATCCAGAATCAAAAATATCAAAGGCAAGGGATTTTTTAATCAGAACTATACATTTGGTGCTCTGTGCCATAGAGGCGACACAGAGCACCTTAGAGAGGGGTGTAGTCCATGTTGGATAATGGCGATGCCATCCACAGGAAGTCGACCAAGATAGTGCACCAACGCAGCATCATGTCCATGGACCTTGGCCTGGTCTCTGTTGTCGCCACCTCCTCTCCTAGTAGCAAATGCGTCAATTTCAACCACCCTCTGCAATCAAAGGAAAAATCAAAATATTTTTTGATACATAATTACAAATCTTTCTAGGTTGTAAAAGGTCTATTATTACCTCTTGCTCAATGTCTTCTTTTGCCAAAGTGTTGGTGGGGGCGGAGAGGTCAATCGAGGACTTAGCCTCATCCTTTTTTGGTGCTTCCAATGGATACATGCATAGCATAGAAAACTCTAGTAAGGCTTTGGAGTGGTTGTTCCTCAACAAAATTAGAGGGGAAAATATCTGTAGAGAGACATAAGAAAATATCTGTAGAGAGACATAAGAAAATGGAGATTCATAAGAAAATTTGAAACAAAAATTCCAATATTAGCATGTTGTTAACGCTGTGTTTATGTTACACTGACAATTTGAAGGAAGCCTTGGTCATGGCCTTGAATGTACAGGTCTCCAAGGGTATACACATGTTGCACTATGGCAACCAGCCCTTCCTTCTTAGTATGCTTGAAGCCTTGTAGTAGCCGCCCCTTCCAATGATGTAGCATATGACGCACTCGATGTGGCCCCTTAGAGCTTAGCTGCATGTAGACCCAAGCCCTAACCCTAAATCTTGTTGGAGCCGAAACTCCATTCTCATCTCTTGTGTTATGTAGCACAAGCTCTTCCACCTTCTTGCTAGGTCTTCTCACATTACTGGAAGAGGCCATGGTGGTAAGAAAAGAGAAGAAGGGAAAAGAAAAGCTTGTTTTACAACAGAGGAGTGGAGAGGAGAGAAAGTTCAGGGTTTTCAGTGCAGCAATGGAAAGCTTAAAAGAGGGTTGGAGTTTGAGAATAAGCTTCCTGAACCTAGAGTAGACTAAAGAGGGATAGAGTTTTTGCAGCAATGGAGAGGGAGGGAGCTTGAGAGAGAGAGAGGGAGATTGGAGGGAGGAAGCTTGAGAAGGAGCGAGAGCTTGAGAGGGATGGAGTTTCTGCAGCAATGGAGAGCTTAGAAAAGGAAGAAAGAGGGAGAGGGAGCTTGAGACTAAGGGAGCTTGACAAGGAGGGAGAGCTTGAGAGGTATGGAGTCTTTGCAGCAATTGAGAGCTTAGAAGAGGAAGAAAGAGGTTCAAAATGAGCTTTCCAAACCTAGAGTATGTTGGGGGGAAGTTTGAGAGGGAAAACACACTTTTGGGAAAAAATTAAAATTTTGAATTTTGAGGGTTTTTAATCTAGGCGATTCTAGGTGGGAGGACCTCTAAGTTTGGGCCCAAGAGGTAGGGGGACAAGAGTAGTAATTAGGCCCGATTAGAAAACCAAAGCCTAGGCTCCCTAGGGTCAAAGAAGTCAAAAATGTGCACCCAGCCCTCTTCCTATTGATCCATTCCTAATCAAAAGTTAATCCAAGAGGCCCTCTTTGGGTCCAAAAAATTTCCTAATGCTAGGGAGGTTTGGAGGGTGTTGAACTGTGTTGAGGTGTCCCACTGAGTAAGCTAGAGGGATGGGGATAGTTCAAGGTCTGAGTGCTGCCCTTAGAGATGAGTTTTCAACATTCCCCAGTTCTGGCCCCTTGTCCTTTTTGTGTGCCTGTGTGGTGTTGTAGAGGCCATCACCGAGCCACCACACAAAGTGAAATACACCACAAACGGGATCAACCCATCATCAGGAAACATTAGTTTTCTCCTGAATGTAAGCAATAAAGTCTCACTAGTTACAAAGAAGGTTTTTCCAAAGACTAGATGGGTTGGTAGTTTCATAGTAAATTTTGAGCCAACAAGGATCCTTCAGCGCATGCGCTCACATGCCCTTCGACCTCTGAAAAGCGTCACTCCTTGTCTTGCACATCTTGGTGAACCTCCCTGACGTAGTTGCACAGGCTCTAGGTTGTTGTGGTTTTCTTCAATGCAAATCTAGCAGATCGGGTTTGGAGCGGTAGGCAGATTAACATGGCTACCACTTCTTATTTCAATGTTAGATTTACTTAGCAACCACATGGCAATATTCATAGGACAGAACCTAATCAAGTGCTTCGTTCTGGTGCATGCCAACTTTTCAATCCAAATTAACCTTTTTGATTCCAAATGTGCTACAATCTTTTACATTTGTCATATGGCAAGAGATAATATCTTCACTACTTTGCAGTGTCGTGGGGCAATGCCATCATTCATAGCTACTGGTTTACGACATGCAGGCCTAGCTTTCTACAAAATTCTAGGCCCAGCAACTTCTAGTTATCCATTAAGCCAACACTTATATCTAGGCATATTTTGGATCTGATAGCAACATGACGGTATACATCGATGGGGTTGTATGAGACATTATAGCTAGGGCTGGCGAAGAAGTTGTAAGCCTCTGGAGAGAAAGAAAAGATGCCATAACAGTCCATTATTGGATTTACTGAAATGCATCATGCATAAAGAAATATTGTAATAACTTATGTATTAAGCTTATACATTATGAGCTATGTGTGCATATGGTTATGCATAAAAGCATACACATGTAATATCTAAGCTATTTAATGTTTTTATGTATAAAACTTTTTATGTAATGTATGCTCTATGTGAGCTATGTTTTTATATTTATATGTAATGTTTTTATACATGTAGATGTGGCCATCATGGGGATCATCACCAAACAGACCAAGATCTGATACATGGAGAGGCATCCTTTAGCACACCTCCCATACTCGTAGTAGATGACCCTCATTTGCAACATGTTTTTGAGGCACAGGTGGCTTGGAACTGGCTAAACTCTAAATATAGGGCCGATTAATTAAGTCACTCGAGCTTATCCCCTACCTTGTATGTGTCAAACCCTTCACCTATTCCATAGTCACTCGTTTGCCTCCTACATACCACCGGCTTTCCTACCCCTCACTCTTCCACTTTCCCTACTCCTCGTCCTTCAACTCCTCCTAGTGCTTCATGCACTCCTATGCCTTCCACAATGCCATCTCCTCACCATACAACATCCTCCATGATGCCTGTCTCTCAGGTAGTGATAGCTCGAGGGTTTCTCAGAGCCATCGGTGATCTAGTAGTGGGGGCGGTTGCTGCAACAAATGCTTTGGGGAATGTGGATGTGGCGGGTGCTATGGGGGGGTGCACGATAACCTTTGCCTATGGCTATAGACGACGTGCCTTGGGGAGGGTGGTATGATTTACTATACCCTTTATTAGAAGGGAGTGCCTTATATGGATGACACGAGATAGAGTGTTTATTATACCTTTTGTCAATTAGTCAACCAAACCTATAAAGATGCCTTCAAACCATGGGAGAGCAGAAGGATAGATATTTCATGTATGTGGTGTAGCGCATGCATGAGCGGTGTCCAAACCCACCACACACATGTTTTTTCGATGAGTGGGTGAGGGATCACATAATAAAGATCCTCAATAATAGGAGGTCTTGCACAAGGAGGTGTGCAAAAGGTGGTTCAAAAATGCTTTCCAATCACTACAAGAAAAGCAAGAAATAGAACCGTGTTTTATGTTATGTTGCTATATGCACTGTTGAAAGCACCACTATGAGCAGCACTAGAAAACCACTGGCATAAGCCCTGCTAAGTGGCACTATATAAACACCAATATAAATGTCGCTCAATGGTGATGGTATATAGAAAAAATAGATTGTGAAACTTGTGTGGAAATTAAAACTTAAAATAAATTAAAGTCCAAACATCCAAATATTTTTGAAATTCAAGAACGAAATCACCAAATCACTATAAACCGATCAATATGTATATATGTTATGATGAGATATATATTTAATTAGTACCATCATCAAATCCATCTTGCAATAAATCCATGTATGCCAATTGGTCTATCTCTAAGTCCATCATTTTGATGGCTCCTATATCAATACAAAATCCTATTCCACTAATTGAACGAGATGCAGAGACATTATCATCATGGTTATGACACATAGGTGTGCTCCTATGCCCTTATCCACTCCCATTGGAGGATCTAGTCAACTTTAGGGTGATAGGCATTGTTGTGTAGGTTGCAACTAGCCCACTCCCATTTCTTCTGTGGAACCTAGTCCATGACCTAGTACCACATCATCAAATAGGAGGTATGCCTTTTCTCGTCATCGTTCTAGTGGGGGTGATTGTGGTTTTTATGGGGGTAGTAATAGAACTACTTCCAATTTCCCATCTAAGTATGTACATGCACATCAAGTGGTTGATCCAAATGCCTACACTCTGTGACACTTCTTTACCATGTGAGGAAGAAAAATGGGAGTATTATTGAGGATAATAAGGCAAAGCATGTCATATCACACATGCATCATCTGGTAAATCTTGATTTTAGAAATATTTGGGACATTGGTTACGATGAAATCAAGGTAATGTGAAAAAAAAATACATTCAAAGTGTATTGAAAATAGAATTCCTGTTTCACACCCGGACTTACAGCTTAATGACCTAAAGATGCTTGATTATATATAGGGACATGTGAGTAATAGGAAATCATTGATTTCTAAGGCCATCAAGCGTGGTGTCCTCAAGCTACCTGTGACGGTCTTGAATCTAATCATATCTTAATCGTATAAGTTAATCTATGAAAACATTAAACGCACTTAATGCTCCTATTTCTACATAGAAATACAATGAAATCAATATTCTCAAATAGAAAATAAGCATGCATGCCATATCCAAGGTTCTTATCACATAAGCAAAGAATCATGTAATCTCAAATAAACATTCACATGATATACATCTCTATTAATTACAGCATAGCATCTCAATCAATCACAATGCATGTGCCTATCTCAAGATTCTATCATCGTCACCATACTCAACAACATGGTTAGTCATAATAATGACCAAAATCTAGCCAATCTAGGGCTTTTTCTGATGCCCGTTCGCCCAACCTCCACACTGGACATCGTGGCTATCCTGGGTATGCCTCTTTTTGAATTTGGTCCTCTCTGGGTTCTACATATGGCTCCTAGAGGGCATAAATCGCGTTCTCTATCCGGTGTTCCCTGTCTAAGGACGGTCGGCCCGAATCTCAAAATCTCATGTCAAGTCTCATCATACACATGCATATCAATTAGTCATATGTGTGCATATCAATCAATCATCTCAAAACAAAGCAATCATAACTCATACATATCATCTCACACTCATCTCTAGTCCATAATCTTTCAAGGAATGTATATTCAAATCAATCACAATCAATTTCAAGTATATTCAAATCAATCACAATCAATTTCAAGTATAAAACAAGATTTTTAATTTAAAGAGTCTTTAACTTCTCTTTATCTTTTAACTCACATAGGAATCCTTATTTCTAACATAATCAATTATCATGTACTATCGAGCAAGGTCATCTCTAGTCACTATAGCTAAGTCTTAACTATGCTTATGCGTTAGTCCATCTAGTCTATATAGATAAGAAAGTCAATCTTGATAGCAGTTTCTAAGGCAAAGTCTAATAACTCGTCTCTTTGGGAGAGTAATATCTTCCAATCTATTTGGAATTAGAGAAAAGTCAAAACTACATAGTTTTATGACTTCTAATGCTCTATAAAGCATGTCTTAGTGATGGTTCTCTAAAAATGAGTGATGTCTGAATGATGGTTCTCTAAAAATGAGTGATGTCTCAGTGATGGTTCTCTAAAAATGAGTTCTAAGGTCTCTTTCATGAGAGCATTCAAAACAACCAAAGTCATGTTTTTAGCATGAAACTATCAAAAACAGTCAAGTGCCCCACTTTGCGCTCGAATAACTAAAAAACAAAAGGAATTTTGGCTTTCTAGAGTCTAATACACTCTTGTAGAGTTTCTTGCCATCTAAAACTTTCATGTTTACATTAAAATCTAATTCTAAACATATGGAAAGATCAATTGTTTACAAAATAGCCTCTCATGAAGGTTTTACCTAGAATCTAGTCATAACTTAGTCAAATATTCTATTTTCTAATTCTTTATCTCCAAAAGTGTGTATTCTATGAGTCTTTAAACCAAGGCGATCATTTTTAGTTAATAAATTCAACCGTTAAGCGTTCCATACCTCAACTAAGATTCTCTCATTTACATGCTTATCGATTTATTTATTTTATCTTAAAAGAATTTAAAGCAAAATTATAAAAAGGGTGTTTGTGTACTTTCCCGATATATTTTCTGATGTCTTGATTGATTGAAAATCCATGTCTACTCTCTAGAAGTTGTGGAAGAGATTCTTATAGATTTGGCAAGCCTCTCACATCTGCTCTCAGGGTTGCAATCTGCAACATGTATAACTTCACGCACAGCTATTAGATACTAGTCATGTGGGTACTTAAAATCAGCTATATGTGAAAGTGGACTCCAAAAATAGGTCACGTTTCACTTTTTTATCAAATTTGGATTTACATGTCTATATACACACTTAAAGGCCTCCTTTGAGTATACTAACTTATTGAGAACTCAATCTTGAATTTTCACTTAATTTTAACACGTAGAATCTTTACTGCTGAAAAACCACAAAAAACGTGCTGGAATTCATTACTGAAATCTGTAGCATCTAAAACTTAGGATTATCTTTAATCATAACTTGGTTAAACTCGAAGGTATGTTACACTGCCACCAAAAGAATCAGATAAAGATTGAAAAAGGTAAAAAAATACATATTGAGAAAATCCCTATCTATTAAAGCAACAAATTGAGTACGACAATATAAAAGAGAAGCTTCTCATCTTGGATCAGGTGGAAGGCCATATTTCCTTGCTCAATTTGTAAGTATTTGAACCCTAAACATTTTGTATTCAAAATTTTAGTTTTCAAAGAAGTTAAACTTACCATTTTGTATTGAAATTTTTAATTTTCAAAGAAGTTAAACTTATAAAAATTGTTCTTTTTTAATGTATGTTTAATGTAAGAAAATGTGGTAGGCCGCTCTCCTTCTTGTGATGAGTACGAATATGCTTATCGTAATGGGATTTCGGCTATGTTTAAATGCTTGTGTCAATAGAGTGCTCACTATAAGTTACTTGTTTGAACAAGTTTTAAAAGTTTAAATTCTTTTGGTTTAAGAAAATTTGGAAATTTATCTTATTTATTTTTTAATATTACTTAGTCTTATGTGATATACGAAGATAAAGAAGAGACTATTTAGGTGAGGATGATGATGATGACGAGGATGATGATGATGATAAGTAGAGACTGGTCTATTGTGTTTTATCTTTGTCTTTATGTATTCCCTATTATGTAACTCGAGATGACTCAATGTAGTTTACCTATCATGGCGTTTTTGGCTTTAATACAAGATGTAACACGACTTCTTATATGACATTTTGGATTCAATACAAATAAGTTTTTAGGTATTAATATGCTTTAAATGTATGTTTCATATGTATTTTGATACGTCAATATGTTTGTGTATACAAATTAGATATGTCTTCAACATATTGCATAAAATGGGGCATATTGGGAATAATACCCCGATCTAATTCAAAGAATATATTTTCAGGTTCGTTGGAGTGGTGATTATAGCGTCGTTTGTTTTTTGTTATTCATGCAATAGAGCGACGCTAATAGCATGGGTTATAACGATGTGTATAGTGTGGATTATACCAACTTTTATAGTGTGGGTTATAATAGTGCTTATAACATCAGTTATACTGACAGTTATAGCGTTGAGAAAATAGTGTCGCTTATAGCGGTGCTTCCAGTGATGCTTACACCTTAACACTTTTGTAGTTCCCTTTATAAAAGCCACACTATAGATGTAGCTACTGCCTCTTTCTGTTGTACTGAATTGCACCATTATAAGGAGTGGAAGAAGATACATAAGGAAGCTAGGGAGGGTACTCAACACCCTTAGTAAAATGTGGCGCATGCGAGTCACTTGCTCACGTATAGTGTGACAAAGTATGGATCCCAAGGAAACACAAGATGGCTTGCACAATTTATATGTTTTCTCTTTGCCATTTTGCACTAAGTTTATTACATTTATCATTGTGATTTTATATCTCATGCATATTGTAATTTATTATAGGAAAGGGTACTAGGTCACTCCCCATTCGCTCGTGAGAATATGTATCGCAAACATCACAACAAAGCCGAGACTTGGGAGGGGGCCAAATGCGAGGGAGTGGTAATCGATGTGGATATCTAATGAGCTCAGTAGGGAATCTTGGTGAGTAGCTGAACTTGAGTTTTAATTCTTACCCAACTTGGTTTGCTTGTGGCAAACGTTTTTGCATTGTATCACTATTTAATAAAGGAAGATGATGCTAAAAGTGATAGTGATAATGAAGGTTGTGGTGCACATGGTGAAGATGCAGTCGAAGATGAAGATGATGCATTCATCGAATTAGTTTTCAATTTCTTCATAAATTTTTTTATGCTCTGTTTAATTTTTTTTTAAAATGTGATTAAGTAATGTTTAAATAATGTGACTAAAAAAAAGAGGGAATAGAATGGAGGAGATATGTAGGGATACATGTCCCCACATCTCTCCCCCATTATGTCCTTGCCTTTTTTTAAAGATAGTCCGCTGCTATATACGTGGTTATATGTGCGGTCATATGTATGGTTGTATTTGCGTGCTTATAGCCACATGTATAGCCGCATCGATAGTTGTGTGAAGGTGTCTTTCCATAAATAGATTCTTTTAAATTTGTACGTCTCTAGACACAGCTGTGCTCTTCGTTTGTTGTAGTGCATTGAGCCCTTTGTGTTTTTAATGAAGTCTTGTTATTGTCTCTTGTTGTAGTGTAACCCTTTTCTCACTAAAGGGGTTTAGCTTTTTTTTTTTTGTAGGAGTAGGAGTAAAAAAATGATGAGTCTTATTATTCTCTCTAACTATAGAAACCATGGAGTCCTTGGGTTTTTTATCGAGTCTTGGTATTATCTCTTGCTCCAGTATAAGCTCCTTGTCTCACTAGAGGGGTTTGGCTTATTTTTTTGTAGGACGAGGAGGAGGATGAAGATGATGATGATGAGTGTCATGTCTATGTAGCTTGTTATGTACATCTTACCGCCACGCGAAATTTAGGTAGAAATGTTTACATCTTCACCAGTCTAAATCTCCAGTCTAAACCTCTATTTATGTGTGCGCTCACGCGCACCCATGCACATGTGTGTGTGTGTGTGTGTGTGTGTGTGTGTGAGAGAGAGAGAGAGAGAGAGAGAGAGAGAGAGTTTCCCGGTTTGTCTTTTAACATGCAAGTAAGGGTTTCATCTTCTTGTAGAGTTTATAACTCTAAGTCAGGCAACAAGTGGAGGTTGACGCTGTAAGTTGAATAAAATTTTCGATCAAGAAATTGATGCTAGATGGAGTCAACATGCAAGGCACATGCCTGGGTAGGCAAAAGAGGTTCCACGATCACCAACGATGTCTGATATGGACATCAAAGGTGTGCAGCTTAATGTCCTTATTGTGGGCATGAATGGGAGAGGATAGTCAGAAAAGCATCACTGAAAAAGGGGTTTGTAGTTTTAGGTGACACAACTAATGATTTGGCATTTTAAGTAACAATGTCTTTTTTCTATATAGAGAAACTTGCTAGATAAATTTGCTATGATCTAATGTTGATAAAATACTATATAGACAATGTTTGGCATCTTTACAAGAAAAAAATACTATATAGTACTTTATTATATAAAAATAGATAAACTACTATATAGACAATCGGGAAAGTTTACTATATAGAACTTTATTATGTAATATACATAAACTACTATAATATAGATAGTTTAAAAAATTACTATATAGATTTTTTTTGTAGAAAACCTTTGTCTATATATCAAACTAGCAAAAGGTTCGTATTTTACTAGTCCGGACTTTCGTTCATTTGTATTTGGTAAATTGAGCTTCTATTACTATATAGGTATAGGAAGGAGCTTGGAGTTCCTTGTAAAACTAGTTGGTGTGGGGTGGTTTCTCTAAGTTTTCACTCTAGAAACGGAATGGAGGGCGAGTTGCTCTCGAAATTCGTCCCCGTACAACGCAATGTTGTCACCCTAATTGATCCTGAAGAGCGGGCTTGAAGCCGCTTGCAGTGCGAGGTTTGTAAGGCAAAGTAGGAGGGAGTAGTTCAGCTGGTTGGGAACGGGATTCGGGAAGGACGGAGGATTGATGGAACGAAAGGATTGATGTGAAAGGGGAAAAGGAGGGGGTGGGGGAGCATGTGAAGTTAGTGGCTTTGAAACGTTTAGGCGGGTACTGGGTACGGGGCTGATGAGACCACCACTACAGTACGGGTTCAATAGACCGACACGATAATCATGTAGATATAGAGCTACTATAATAGAAAGAAGTTATAGGAGTGAGCTATAGGTTTTATGGAAGAGTATGGGAAAAAGGAACGGGGAATCTAGGAGGGTGTTGGAAATCCAATCCAGATTTGGGTCTTCAAGTTGGGGGTTTGGATTATTTTCAAAGATTTGATTAAGCTCTACTGATACAAGTGCAAACAAGCCAGTACTGTCCTAATAAGGCGCCTCTCTCTCCGACTCTCCCTCCACAAATGCCACCGTGACCTGTCAGTGGTCGCCATTTTACCTCACTCCCGGTGTAAATTGTTTTTTTTTTTTTGGGAACCTTTGAGCGTCACTCTTCCCCAGGCTCTGTCCTCTTCCATCCTCTCGCGCTCAGACCACCTGCACACCCACGTCTCTACTCTTCACGTCTACCACTAACATACCCTTCTGCCTTCTTGACCCCATTTGTAGGATTTCTTCTCCACTTCGGCCAAGATGGAGATTTCTACCATTAACCTAACAAAAACGCTTGCCTTCTTGCATATTGCCCCTAATTATTCTCTCTTACCGACGCCTCATACCCTCTTGTACACCACCTTATTCGCAGGAGTAAACTGTCTTCTCAATGCAAAAGCAAAGGACTTACCCTCACATGTCGACCTTGCAGTAGAATAAAAAATACTATCGAGCCCTTATTATCCCGGTTTAAATACCACAGATCAAGGTGCAAGGGGCTCTCAACGCTGTGACAGAATCAAGATCTTGTCACCGTTATTATTATTGCCGATTTCTAAGAAGGAAAAAAATATTATTAGGGCGAGAAGAGGAGACTGCGATGGGGAGGGGGAAGATTGAAATCAAGAGGATCGAGAAATCGACGAGCCGTCAGGTGACTTTCTCGAAGCGCCGTGGTGGGCTTTTGAAGAAAGCACACGAGCTCTCTGTTCTTTGTGATGCTGAGGTTGGTCTGATCATTTTCTCCAGCACCGGAAAACGGTTCGAGTTTGCTAGCTCCAAGTAAGTCTCTCCCTCTCTCTCTCTCTCTCTCTCTCTCACACACACAATTTCGTGTTTCTTCCTAAAATTCTATTTCTTCCCAAATATTCATTTTTCCTGTTTATCTCTTTCTAAATTTGATTGCTCGCGCGAATCATGATTAACACTGTACTAGCCCTACACATCGTAGTTCAAGACTAGGACTTCAGAGAACAGCATGCCCCGTGCATTCTACGGAACCTCGTCGGTGTGCTTGCACGTAACTAGCTAAAGGCATCAGGGTTCGTTTACGACCACCCACATGTTACCATGACTGCTCATATCGTCTTGATATGACCCATTACACCTTCTGAGCCCTTAATGTCGAGATCTCGTCTTCTACTTTAAACTATGGTTCTAGCTAAAACACACAAGTAGCAAATAGCTGCTAATCTACTAGTGGTCAGCTTCTACAACCCTGATGCAGGGAAGAGCGGCATCTTTCAATATCGCTCTACTGCAGGCCCAGGATCACAGATTTTTCAACTCCTATACTAGGCAGATGCAGCGAATTCGATGAATGCACGTTAACTTGATATTTCGAGAGTACAAGTTGGAACTAATGCATGCTGTGTGTGGTAATTGAAACTTCGCATGTAGTGGCTTGTTCTATTTAGTATGCGTTTTCCAGTAAAACCTCCACATGGATTTGCAAATATTGGTGCTTGAAAGTTCAAGGTGTTCTGTCATTGTTTTCTTGGCCTTACTTTGAAATGTTGAGCTAGCAAGTTGCTACGGGCATCCTTGGCATCTCAAGAGTCACGCAAGGTTCCCCAAAGGGAAGAAGGATCTTATGATTTGTAGAAAATCAACGATTACTGTGTTTTGATTAAAACACGCACACTTGCTGTGCGAAGATTAGAGGAACATGCGGGACGTATTAATTGGTGCCCCAATAGGCCTAGATATACAAGAAGGTTCGTCACCCAAACGGGCGCCTTACGAGCAGTTACGCTCAGTTTACAATTATCAATAAATAATAATCCTAAAGGTTCTAATGTTTTAACTCGACTAAGGTTGTGCGGCATTATTATCTCCACAGTCCCCCTTAATGCAAACAACCTAAGAACTAGGTTCTAATGTTTTAACTCGACTAGGGTTGTGCGGCATTATTATTTCCAGATTCCCCCTTAATGCACACTCCCCCTTAATGCAAACAACCTAAGAACTAGATTCTAATTATTCCTAGATTCTAATTATTCCTACACTTGTAGAGCAAAGATCATGCTTTTGTTGAGTTGTGAGCTTGATCAGAAAATCAGGCCACATAATATCTGTTGATGTGTACTCCGATTGTAACTTCTTGCCTTCGATCATTTTTCATAGGAAATGGTACATAAAATCAACGTGCTTGGTATGCTCCTAGTGCTTTGGATTACTAGCCACAGAAATACAAGATAAGTTATCACAATAAATCTTTAACTTTGGTCTTTCAATAACTTGTAATTCAAAAATGAGCATTTAGATCCAAATTCCTTCTTTTGCCGCAAGTGCTACTCCAATGTATTCAGCTTTAGCCGAAGAAAGCGTTACGAAAGTTTGCTTCTTTGCTTGCCATGTAATGGCTACACTTGCGAGCAAGAAAATAAAACCAGCACTAGATCTTCTAGTATCAACATTCCCCCCTCCCCAAATCTGAGTCAGACCATCTGAGTAACGAGGTGAGTTGACTCAAAGATTGTGTGCGGGAAATATCTTAATGAGCATTTAAGTCCGTTCCAATGAGCACGTTCGGGATTCTGCATGAATCCAGACAAAAAAACCAGTAGAAAAACACAAATTGGGCCTAGTATCGGTAACTAAATAGTGGATACTACCTAAAATATGACTATAAGGGAATTGTGTCATATAGTCTATATGAGCTTTAGTAGTTGGGCCATCAGCTAAAGAAAGTTTACAAGACTTTCATGTTTCCATGCTATATTTAATTAGAATTTCATTACTATATTTTGATTGTGTAAGAGTAATGGTGCCTTTGATTTTATCCTGTTGGACTTGAATTCCTAGAAAATAGGTCAAGGTCCTAAGTCGGTCATATGAAATGTAGAAGATAATTTGGCTTTGGCTTCTTGAATGAGGGAGAGGTTGGAACCTACTATTGGTATATCAGCAACATATAGAGCAGCAATCAATATCCTATCTGTGGACAATCTTGTGTACCCATGAGAGAACATAAACTTATGAAAACAATGATACCAAAGACATGGGGACTGTTTTAGACCACAAAGGGAACGATGCAACCTGCAAACGTAACTAGGATGATCTGTTGAAAGATGAAACGATGGTTGCATTATATATATCTCTTTTGAGAGATCGCCATGTAAAAACGTAGTCTAAACATCGAGATGATGCACCTCCAGATCAAGTGCAGAGCAAGTGCCATAATAATCCGAAACGAAGCCATGTGAAGAGCCCGAGTAAACGTCTCTTGTAGTCCATAACTTCGAGAAACCTCGTTTGTAGTCCATGACTTCGACCTATGAGAAACCTCATGACTTCGACCTATGAGAAACCTCGTGCAACAAGACGAGCCTCATATCTGGCAACAGTACCATCAGGATGAAATTTACACCAAAGTATCCACTTGCACAAAATTAGTTTACGCCCAACAGGAAGTGGTACCAATGACCATGTCGAGTTTGTGCGTAAGGAATCCAATTTAGACGTCATCGTTTCTCACCATTTGTCTGCATCAGGTCCACACAAGGCCTCCTTCACTATTACGCTGACATCATGATAAGGGTGAGAGCGATGAGAAGGGGAAGCATCTGGTGGGTCGTCTAGGGCCACATAAGCGAAAAAAATGTCAATTCGATCGGTTGTAGCATAGAGATCGAAGAGAGAGCACAAACGGCTTTAGGAGCTACAAAGACGTGTCAGGGAAGCTGGGGAGGCGATGACTGAATCAGAAGGTGAAGCAGCGAAAGCAAAAGAGGATGTGGACTCACGTGTGTTTGGGTTGCTGAGAGGCTCATCATGCAAATAATGCATGGCATGCGAACGAGGTGACCCGCGACCACATGGTGGAGTCGAGGTAGTGGCCTGGCTATAAGTGAGGCAAGTGAATGAAGGGCCCGCGAAAAGTTGAGTATTGCGAGTACGATGGTTTATGATTTTTGACATTAACAAGACCGTAACCATAATGGAGTATACCTTCAAAATGATATGATCATGATCTCCTATATCGACAGAAGAGAGAAAAATATGCAACCTATACTAAAGCCACATGTTAATTCGTCTCCTTGAATGTATAGTTATTATTGTGAAATTATCGGAATGATGAGACGAGACGACAAGTTTGAATACACAAGTTAACAAAACAAAGTATGATCTTAAGGAATAAAACTTTCTCTAACATAAGATCGACCCTTTGAGAACAATTTCAGCATGGCCATTGATATGAGGAGAGGAAAGGAGATGATGATGAACTTTGTCATCAACTGTTTGGGTCGGTACTCATCGCATGCATGCTTGAAAGTCAAAAAACTATAACTGCAAGTATGGAAAAGCATGGACATTGATATGAGGAGAGGAAAGGAGATGATGATGGACAAAGAACGCAAACCTATCTTCTCGGATATCCCAAATTCATTCGAGCGCTTGATTCTTGTAATAAGCAAATCATCTCCTTGCAAAATAACCCAAAACATAGTCATAATAATTTTGGAAGCAAGTCTTTATTTGAGAAGCAAAAGTTGTCTTCAGTCCTTGTCCTTGAAGGTCTTTGTAAACTGCCATAGTCATGCAACAGCACCATGGCCTTCATCGCAAAGCTTTTCCTTTTGCTGATTTACTTTGAACAATCATGCAAAATCACCATGGCCTAACAGTAATCATATTCTACCATGGCCTTCATCACAAAGCTTTTCCTTTTGCTGATTTACTTTGAACAATCATGCAAAATAACCATGGCCTAACAGTAATCATATTCTATCATGGCAGCAAATGGCACACAGCTTCTTGTTCTACTGCGCGCAAAAGAATTGCCTGTATATATGGCACGCAGCTTCTTGTTCTACTGGGCGCAAAAGAATTGCCTGTAAATAAAGGTATTGTTGGTCCATCATGCCGCAAAGCATTGGTTGTAACCAATAGTTTGTGTCCATAAGAGAAAGGGTTGAACGTGAAATTGAGAGTAGTTGTGATATTGGAGTTCATGCGGCCAACAGTTCGATTCTATGAAAGGAGCAGCACGATGTCCATTATGTTTCTGAGGAGGTGATGGCAGGTTCTAAAGATTGCGATCGCCTTCACATCAGTCTGCTTCTCTCATCTGCTTCAATTCCTCATCAATTCATAGAAGACCAACACCATCGCTGAGAACTACCACCAGGATTATGGTGTTGCTGAATGCAGAACTCATTAATCATTGCTCATCTCTAAGCGTTAGGTATGCTTCTCTGCTCATACGGCTGAATATTGATACTGCACTGCGCTTACGACTTCAAACTTCTCTGCTCATCCATTCTCTATAAGGCTATCCGTTGCTAAAGAAATTATAAGATTCATGCACTGCTGCTGTACATGAACCAGAGATGGGATGCAAACTTCTCAATCCGAAATAAGCACTAAGAAGCAAGAAAGCAACAATACATGTCATGCTTGTCCGAAATAAGCACTAAGATCCGAAATAAGCACTAAGAAGCAAGAAAGCAACAATACATGTCATGCTTGTCCGAAATAAGCACTAAGAAGATAAAGCTAAATCAGACGGTGCAGTCTGGCTAATTCTGCAGGGCTCGTGCTCACTCTATCTCGGCTGCAAAGTAGCGCTCTTTCGCGCTCTATCTCTGCTGCATCTTTGTTCCTTGCTCTATCGCTGCTGCACCTTGCCTCCGCATGCAACCATGCACTCACGATTGGGCCTCATGCAGCCATGCACTCACGAGTGGGCCTCTCTAGGCAAACTGCACACGCATGTAGCCTTCTCTGCAACTGCACTCACGATTGGGCCTCATGCAACCATGCACTCACGAGTGGGCCTCTCTATGCAAACTGCACATGCATGTAGCCTTCTCTGCAATGCATGCAACCTTCTTTGCATACTCTATAGAAACAAGTCACACACAGGGCCGCTAGATGGCGATTAGGAACATGCTCTGAGCAACGTAATCAGAGGCTACGACTAATTATATGCATACAGCTAATTACATGCATGCACCAAACAAAGCCGTAATTACATGCATAATCCACTCAAAACAGGTGATAACAGCGTTTATTTCTGACGACGAACAATAAGCAAGATAACAACGTTTATTTCTGACAATGAACAATAAGCAATAGGCTAATACACAATTAAGCAACAACAAAAGAACAATATATCAAGGAGGAATACCACTTAGCTTCTTTGCTCGAGACGTCCGTGGAGCGTAGCCACAGCTCTGATACCATGTTGGAGATGGAGGCGATAGCATGAGAGAGATGAGAGAGAAGCACACGGACACAAGATTGAATCCCCAAAGTGTGTGGAATACACACAATAGATGAGTATATATAGAGGAGATCCTAGGGCTATATATAGAGACATTCTATATATAGCCAACAAAGTTCTTAGTAAAGCCAAGAGCATAATAGACTTTGTCTACTTGAATGTGTGTATTATTAGGTTGGATTATGCTGACGGTTCCATGTCCTATGGCTTGTCTTAAACGTCCATCACCTTAATGAACTTTTACTGGTTCACTAAGAGATTGATATCAGATAGCCAATCCTTATTAAAGGTTACATGATCAGTCTCCCTTGTATCAATGATCCACGAGGTCTCGCTTCCTCCGGAGGGGCTCATGGTGGAAGTATAGGCTTGAATAGGCTCTTCATCATCATATTCATAGAGGCTTCGGATCTCGAGGCATAATTTTCATAGGCCCATCTTGGACCCTTATAACGATCACCGAATTTGCCCTTATGCTAGAGCTAGTGTGGCCAGGTTTATTATAGTATGTACAAAAAGGGTCAACAACTTTTTGAAAGGAACCACGAGGACGGGGACATGAAAGAGAACAGAAAGGTCTTTTTGGTTTATATGAAGATGGACAGAATTGCTTTTTGCCTTTTTAATGAACAGTGGCAACCATAGCCAATGAAGGAGTGAATGGTGTGGGAGTATTTGTGGCGTTTCTCACATCACATTTTCTTGAGTGATGCTTGCGACAAGATGTGTGACAATAAGATTTGCTATGAACATTTTTGTGGTGATGAAAGGTCTCCAAGACCTAGCCAAGGTGGCCAAGAGTAAAGCAACTTGCACATTATTGGCCAAGACAACGCAAGAAATGATGGTCTCATCTAAAATGATTTGCCATCGATCCAAAAATTGAAGGGAATCTTGGTCTTTTGCCAAGGTGAAAGTAATTAATTTCTTCAAATTAGCCACTTGTGTTGCAATATCCTTGTGCTCATACATGGCTTTCAATCTGTCCCAGATGGCTTTAACATTCACAAGGGTCCGTACTTGTTGGACTTGCTTGTTGCCTAAGTATAGGAGTATCTCCGCCTTGGCATTTATATTTTTCTTGGGCCACACTAGATTGGTGGTCCATTCAGGGTCGGTTCCATCAACCATACCCCCCATATGTATGTTTTCTCTAGTACGATCTTTAATTGTAATTTTCAAACTTGATAATTTTTATCAGTTAATTTATCAATATTGTATGTACGAGTCAAAGAAGACATTTGATTTGCTTGTGCCATGTTCACTCACTATCCAGATCAGTGCTTCCAGGCGCGAGATTAATTAGTTATATTTTTATTGTTTTAGTTAGGAGAGTTGATTCTTGTTTTCAACTGATACCATGTAGAAAATCAACAATTATTGTGTTTTGATTAAAACACGCTTACTTGTTGTGTGCAGATTAGAGAAACTTGCGGGATATATTAATTGGTTCTCTAATAGGGCTAGATATAAATGAAGGTTTCTCATCCGAACGGGTGCGTTACGAGCAGTTATGCTCATTGAATAATTTTACAATTATCAATAAATAATAATCTTAAAGATTCTAATTTTTTAACTCGACTAAGGTTGTCTGGAATTATTATTTTGATAGGATTGGTAAGTGAGAAGTTGACAATTGAATTGTGTAACTTCACCCGATTTCAAAAGTGTGTAAGACTTTTGGAAATCGGACTTTGACCTTTGACAAGGACAAAAGGTTTTGATATGGTCGGAGTCATGAAAGCCATTACTTGGAAGTAGTATGTCAAAGTGCATATTGTGCTCAAAAGAGCACTTTATATGAGAGAAAAAGTGCAGCTTTGTGTCTCAATCATTCCTATTCTCACTCACTAGCTTGATCAGGATTCCCTTTACGATTTTATTTGTGGATTCTACTTGCCTATTTTCTTGTGGGTAGTAGATTGTTGACTTTTAATGTATTATCATGTGCTCCTCGTGCAGTGGCTCCACAAATGCATCAACAGTATACTAATTTTAAACGTAAGCCACCGATGGCATAAGAGCATGTATGTACTCGCATATGCGTGCATGCATGCATATAGTATGTAACTTTGTCTATGTATTTACGTATGTGTGCACACATGTATTTCCATATGTATGTATGTATGCATGCATGCTCTGAGAGAGCACACAACTGTAAACCAATGGGTCGGACCAAGTTAATGGAGTTAAGCAATCTTGTCCATACAGAGCTTTAAAAGGGCTCATCTCGATACTTCAGTGAAAGAAGCATTGTAGGTGAACTCGACTAGGTGCAGGTAGCTTAGCCACTTCTTGGGTTCCCTGCCAACAGCATGACCGAAGTATATCTTCGATTACTTGGTTTACCCTTTCAGTTTGACCATCGGTCTCAGGGTGATAAGCTGTGCTGAGATCCAAGAAAGTTCCCACTACTTCGAAAAATGCAATTCAAAACCTTGAAGTAAACTTGGGATCTCGATCACTTGCTATTCTCCTGGGTAGGCCATGCAATCTGAAGATTTTTTTAAGGAATACTCTGGCCACATCCACTGCAATGTAGGTTTCTTTTACTGGAATCAGATGGGTAACTTTGGTTAGTCTATCAACTACCACGAAAATGGAGTTGTAACCTGATTGCACTGAAGGTAATCTAGTAATAAAGTCCATACTGATACATTCCCACTTCATCTGGGGGATGTCCAATGGATGTAACGTCCCAAGCATTTTTACTCTTTTTCAGCTTTCACTTTCCGGCATGTCAGACATTAACGTACATGATTCAGTACATCCTTTTTCAGACCAGGCCAAAAGAAGCTTTTCTTTACAGACATGTAGGTTTTTATGAAACTTGGATGTCCTGCTATAAGGCTGTCATGGGCTTCATTCAGAATTTGATCCTTGGTTTCCTTATCATTGGGAATGCATAGTCTACGATTATAATACATAATGCCATCATCTAGGCTGTACCTTTGAACTCTATTCAACTCCTGTGGAGTTTTGCTTTCCTGCATAAGTAGGGTAGCAATTGGGCCAAAGAATCTATCCTACATGATCTTCTCTCTTGCTTCAATAATCAAAGGATTTGATACTACAGTAATTGCAAGCAAGGTGGCTTTTCTGCTAGAGGGCATTTGCTACCACATTTTCTTTGCGTGGGTGGTACTTGATTTCAAAATCAAACTTCTATAAGGTCTGCATCCACCTTCTTTGGTGCATGTTGAGGTCCTTCTGAGTGAAGATCCACTTTAAGCTCTAATGGTCTGTCATCAAAGTGAATCTTTTTGATTTAGACCTCTGCAGTCCACACAGAGTCTAAGCGTTCCATCTTTCTTTTTCTGAAAGAGAACTGGCGCACCCCAAGGTGAAACACTGGGTCTTACAAACTCTTGTTCTAACAGCTGTCTAAGCTATTCCTTGAGTTGAATGGCTTCAGGAACTCGCATTTTATACGTGTGCAGGGCTACTGGCTGAGCTCTAGGGGTCAATTCAATCACATGATCTACTTCTCGAATTGTTTCAGTTAGCTCTGCTGGGAATAGATCATAAAATTCATTTAACCATTCCGATTCTTTAGCCTTAAGCTTTGAGTCTACCGGGTTCATTTTGACAACATAAATTTGCTGCTTCTTTCTAAGTCCTTTCAGCAACCTAGAAGCTTTTACTAACTGAAGGTGTGGGGATTCGAAAACTCCAGTTCCTTGAACTTTGTTCCCATGAAGGTCATGGAAGGAAATGGTTCCATTGTGACAGTGTATGTCAGCTTGATTTTTGTGGAGCCAATCCATTCCAAGGATCCCGTCAAAAACTTCCAGAGGTAAAACTTTGAACTGACAGTTGGTTACATTACCATATAGATTGAACTGGATAAGATCTGTCTCATGGTGAGTGAAAAGAATCTTCCCACTGGCCAATTCAACTTGCATAGGTTTCCCTGATTTCTGTTCTAAGACTAGCTTACGCAAGCATCCAGGGGAAATGAATAAATGAGAACTGCCTGAATCAATCAAAAGCTTAAAAGGCTTACCTTGATATTCTGCTGGAGTATGGATGACTGAGAACTGATGGTTAGGTCCTTGGTTTTCAATTGCAGCAAAGATCTGCCCTCTTTCCTCTTCTACTACATCTGAAATTGTGATTGCTCTGGTTGCTGCAGTTTGAGGTGGAACTCTTTCTCTTTGGTTGCTCCAGTTCTGGGAAGGAGTTCTGAGGTTACGCTCGACAGAGGCAGATGGCTGAGCTAGAGTTCTTCTAGGGTTTCCTTGGCTTGGGCGAGACGGACCCTGATTAGACTGGTATGAAGGGGTCTGTCTCTGAACTCAGGGTCCTTGACTTCCCTGTCCTCTTGACATGGCAGGAGTCGGGCAGTCTTTCAGTTGGTGACCAAAACCTTGGCATCCAAAACATCGGTTTTCACTTCTGAGTTCATCCCTCTGATTTCTTGAAAGAGGTGGGGCTCCTGAGAAAGTATTATGGGGGAAGGATCTTCCTTCACTTCGGCATCTTCCTGCATCCTGATTCTGATTCGGGCCTTGCTGCCTCTTCAGGGGTGGAAAGTTTTATTCCTGGATGGTTTTGCTCTCCTGCTTTAGCTCTAAGAATTCGGTCATTTTGATTTTCGAAAATCCAAGGAGACAAAATCTCTTTCTCAAATAGGTTTTTAGGTCGTTCCAGGACTAAGTATTTCTATCCAGACGGTTGGTGTCACAGTGGTTCCTCCATGCTATCCTGGCTGTTTTCACTATTTTTAGCTTGGCAAGAGCCATTTTGCTCCGCTCATTGTAGCCCATTAGGTCTTGGTCAAAAGTCTGAATCAGATTTTGGGTCTGGAAAGGTTCTTCCTAAATTATCTTTCTCGAAAGGTAATATTTTAATTTTTCTTTTTCTAAATTTCATCCTTCGAATATTTGCTTACAGATAAAACATGAATTTCCTATGAGGAATAAAATAATCATTTATCTCGATCTCCGACTTTGATAGTTTAATTGAATTTTCTCATTACCATCTTAGTGAATATGAAACGGTAACATTTCTTCTCACAGATTATCTACTTATTTGTTTTTTTAATTTTTACAGAAATTAAACAGAGGATTAAGAGAACTCTTATTTAAATATTAAATTTCTATATACATCTATTTATGCATAAAATCTAACTCTGATGAAAGTCACACTTTTATCATCATAAAAATCATTTATGATGAAAATCACTCTTTTAATATGAAAGAATCTCTTTTATGCATCCATTTATGCATAAAAATTATTTATGATGAAAATCACACTTTTAATACAAAAGAATTTCTTTTATGCATATGTTTAGGCATACAAATCATTTATGATGAAAATCACTCTTTTAATGTAAAAGAATTTCTTTTATGCATCCATTTATGCATAAAAATTATTTATGAACTTTTAATATAAAAAAAATATCTTTTATGCATATGTTTATGCATACACATCATTTATGATGAAAATCATTCTTTTAATATAAAAGAATTTTTTTAATGCATCCATTTATGCATAAAAATCATTTATGATGAAAATCACACTTTTAATATAAAAAAATATCTTTTATGCATATGTTTATGCATACAAATCATTTATGATAAAAATCATTCTTTTAATATAAAAGAATTTTTTTAATGCATCCATTTATGCATAAAAATCATTTATGATAAAAATCACACTTTCAATATAAAAGGTTATCTTTTATGCATACAAAGTATTTATGATAAAAATCACTCTTTTAATGTAAAAGAATTTCTTTTATGCATCCATTTATGCATAAAAATCATTTATGATGAAAATCACACTTTTAATATAAAAAAATTATCTTTTATGCATATGTTTATGCATACAAATCATTTATGATGAAAGTCATTCTTTTAATATAAAGAAATTTCTTTTATGCATTCATTTATGCATAAAAATCAATTATGATAAAAATTACACTTTTAATATATAAAAAATTATCTTTTATGCATATGTTTATGCATACAAATTATTTATGATGAAAATCATTCTTTTAATATAAAAGAATTTCTTTTATGCATTAAAATTATTTATGATAAAAATCACACTTTTAATATAAAAGAATATCTTTTATGCATATGTTTATGCATACAAATCATTTATGATGAAAATCACTCTTTTAATATAAAAGAATTTCTTTTATGCATCCATTTATGCATAAAAATCATTTATGATGAAAATCACACTTTTAATATATTGAAAAAATATCTTTTATGCATATGTTTATGTATACAAATCATTTATGATGAAAATCATTCTTTCAATATAAAAGAATTTCTTTTATGCATCTATTTATGCATAAAAATTATTTATGATGAAAATCACACTTTTAATATAAAAAAAATATCTTTTATGCATACAAATCATTTATGATAAAAATCATTCTTTTAATATAAAAGAATTTCTTTTATGCATCCATTTATGCATAAAAATTTTTTATGATGAAAATCACATTTTTAATATATAAAAAAATATCTTGTATGCATATGTTTATGCATACAATTCATTCATGATGAAAATCACTCTTTAAATAAAAAAAATATCTTTTATGCATCCATTTATGCATAAAATCATTTATGATAAAAATAACACTTTTATAATCAAATTAAAAATTTCAATATGCTCTCTTCTATGCATATAATTTAATTCTAAAGAAAGTAATATTTTTTTAAATAAAATATTTTTAGTATGCATTTTTCTATACTTAGGATGAAAAATAAATCTTTAAGAATACCTATACGATGGGAATTACTCTTTTTAAATAAAAAAGTAAAACTTATTTTTCACAATTTTAAAAAAATTTCACCATAACCTCCTTTGTATGGCTGATCATTTTTTAATTTTTAACTCTCTAAAATTAATTAGAAGTTAATCAAGAGTAGTTAAATCATTCTAATATAAACATTTTCTACTTTATCAAAGAGAAACATTATGAAAAACTTGATTTTATCCATTAATCATTCATCTAGGATAAAGAATGGTTGGATTTACTAAAGAAGAGAGGGGAATGCCATTTTTCCAATGAGACATAACATCATATTCAATTTAGAGAAGACAAAAATCATAAAATGAATAGAAAAGAGAAGAATCTCCAACTTACGAAGGAATTTTAGAGCTTTCCTTTGGCTTGATGGTTTGAGGGTTCTACTCTTGTTTAAAACAAGAGTGGCCACCAATCTTTAGAAGAGGGAAGGTCAAAAACTAATGAATTATGAGTAAATTCACAGTTTTTGGCTCTTGGGAGAAGTAGGGTAACAGTGTAAAAATACTATTAAGCTTCAACAAAAGGGAAGGCTTCTATTTATAGGAAAAAGTGAGCTTCTAACCAAGCCAAATGATTCTAGAATTTTTTAGATCAGTTTGGTCAATTTTTGACCATTTTTGGGTCAGTTTAGTCCACTTTTTGGATTTAGTTGAAACAGGAGAGAGGAGAGGTGAAAATATCTCATTATTTGGGAGTTTAAAACTCTCCCACACATGTGAAATAGGCGCCTCCTTCGTGAGGGAAATTCTCCCATACTGAGGTGTCAAAAATGCATCATTTCATCTAAATATCTCTCTTTTTTAACTATTAACCTTGTCCTTATGTGAGTATTTACTCATTTTTGGGAGATTTTTCTTTTATTCTTCTATTTATCTCCTCCCTACATTTGGATGAATCTTATTGGTCCATAGGAACCTTAATTTTAAATTTCAAAAAAATCTTATCTCCTAGGATAATGTCTCTTGAACATATTATCTTTAATTTATAATGCACCTTCTGAACATCTTTTTGAACTTCTGTTTCGGGGGAACTTATTTTAATAAGAAGAGATATTTTTTCATCCAAAAATATTTAAAAATTGAATTACCACTCTCTAGAAGATTTTCTCTCTAGGCCAAGACTGGTAGAAACAAGATCTTTTATATTTCTAAAGAGGGATTTGATTACAAGGGAAGATGCTAGACATCTTGAGAGGTTGGGGAAGAATCTTACATAGAATCTAGTCATAAACTAGTCAAATATTCTATTTTCTAATTCTTTATCGTCAAACGTGTTTATTCTATGAGTCTTTAGACTAAGGCGATCATTTTTAATTAATCAATTCAATTGTTAACTGTTTCATACCTCAAATCAAATTCTCTCATATACATGCTTATCGATTTATTTATTTAATCTCAAAAGAATTTAAAGAAAAGTTATAAAAAGAGTGTTTATGTACTTCCCTGATATATTTTCTGATGTCTTTATTGATTTTGGGAATCCACGTCTACTCTCCAGAAGTTGTGGAAGAGCTGCTTATAGATTTGGCAAGCCTCTCAGATCTGCAGTCTGGTATAACTTTGTGCACAGTTATCGGATACTATCATGCGGGTACTTAAAATTACTAGTACGCATGCGGTCTACAACCGAGCGAGTGGAATCACCAAAATTAGATGTATATGAAAACTCCAAAAATAGGTCACGTTTTACTTTTTTATCAAATTTTAATTTGCATGTCTATATACACACTTAAAGGCTTTCTTTTGAGCATACTAACTAATTGAAAACTCAATCTTGAATTTTAACTTAATTTTAACACTTCAAATCTTTACTGTTAAAAAAACCAAATCTGCTGGAATTCATTATTGAAATTTGTAGCATCCAAAACTTAAGATTATCTTTAATCATAACCTTGTTAATCTCGGAGGTATGTTACAATGTCCCGATGTCTAAGCTTCTTAACCCTGCGATCCAAAATTGTCTCCGGTTCTATCTCAAAATTTTCCACTTCTTCCACTCTTGTACTATCACCCAATATGTGATTTGGATCAACCACGTACTTCTACAATAAGCTAATGTGAAATACATTATGTGCTTTAACTCCTTCTAGAAGTTGTAGGCGATGAGCTTGGGTTCCAGTCCTGTTAAGTATCTTGAAAGGTCTTGCATATCTAGGTACTAATTTCTTAAACTTTCCAAGTCTTTAAGAACTCTTCTTTGGTTTCACCTTTAAGAATACAATTTCACCTTCATTGAATTCTCTTGGATTTGTTCTCTTGTCTCCATAACTCTTTTGATGACTTTGAGCAACAAGTGATGTCTGAATAGCTTTAAACAATGCCTACTACCAAAAATTTGAAGTGAATCGAGAATCTCGATATCCGATACTATACTTTTAGGCATACCATCATGTAACTTGAAGATATTCTTCATCACAAATATATTTGCCACATCCATAGCGGTATATGAACTCTTGATAGGAAATAAATGAGCGGTTTTTGTAAGCCTATCTACCACCACAAAAATGTTGTCATAACCTCCTTTAGTCCTAGGTAGCCCATTAATAAATTTCATTGATATACATTGCCATTTCATCTCTGGCACAGCCAATGGTAACATAGAACCTGGTTTCTTTACATGCTCATCTTTCACCTATTGCCATTTTAGACGTTTCGCCACATAATCCCTTACATAAGCTTTCATTCGTGGCCAAAAGAAACTCTTTCTAGCCTTAGTGTAAGTCTTCTAAAATCATAGATGTCGTGCTATGGAAATATCATGAAGGTCATGCATCAACTTGCTCTTGATCTCCACAACATCAGGTATGCATAAACTTTTCTCATAATATAATATTCCATCAATTACTTCATACTTTGCAAATACATCTATTTCCTCTTGTGACCTATATTTCTTTGTCAAACTTGCAAAAGCTCTTTCCAAGAAAGAATCTCTTAGAATCTCACTCTTGTTTTTGAAGAAAGAATCTCTTAGAACCTCACTCTTTACCTGTTCTCCCAAACTATTATGTATAACAGTGATTGCACTCAGTAAAGTAACTTTTGGTTTTCTTCTCAATGCATCGGCCACTTTATTTTCTCATCTTGGTCTATAAATGATTTCAAAATTATATTCCTGCAAAAATTCTATCCACCTTCTTTGCTTTGCATTCAATTCTGTTTGGCTAAACAAATGCCTCAACAAAGAAGATTGATCAGTTTGCAACTGAAACATAACTCCAAGGAGATAATGTCTCCATACACGCAATGCATGCACAATAGCCAATATATTCCAAATTATATGTTGAATAACTCCTCTCACGAGGTTTCAGCTTACATGACTCAAATGCAACCGGATGCCCATCTTGCATCAAAACCCCACCGAGCGCTATAATACTAGCATCCATTATAGCCAAGAAGGTTTTTCCAAGCTCAGGCAATTTAAGCACAAGGGCTGTAGTCAATGCATGCTTCAAAATCTAAAAACTTTGTTCACATTGTACAGTCCATATGAATATTCTACCCTTCTTCAAAACAATTGTCATAGGACTTGATTTCTGAGAAAACTCAAAAATGAAGATTTGATAAAAACCTGTAAGTCCTAGAAATCCACAAACTTATCTAACAGAAATGGGAGTTGGTCATTCCATAATGGCTGCAATCTTCTTCGGATCCATTGAGATACCTTCTTTAGATATAATGTGTTTCAAAGTACACCCTGTCTTTAAAGAATTCACATTTGGACCTCTTTGCATACTTGTGCTCTAGCAATATGTGAAACACTTTTTGTAAGTGTTCTTCATGCTCTTCTTTACTTCTGGAAAACACCAATATGTCATCCAAAAATACCAACACGAAGTCATCCAAGTTCTCTTGGAAAATGTGATTCATCACACAATGAAAGGTAGCGGGTGCATTTGCTAATACAAATGGCATCACAACAAATTCATAATTCCCAAAACATGTTCTGAATATAGTCTTTGCTATATCACTTTCTCTGCAAATCTGATGATAACCAGATTGCAGATCAATTTTAGAAAATATGCAACTCCCTATAAAAGCTAATCAAAATCTCCCCCATTCTTGGCAATGGGTACTTAATCTTGATCGTTAACTTATTGAGCCCCCTACAATCAACACACAGCCGCATAGTCCCATCCTTCTTTTTTATAAAGAGAAGAGAAGCACCCCATGGCAACACACTAGGCTTAATAAATCACTGCTCAAGCAATTTTTGCAATTACATTTTCATCTCTGCACTTTCTTCCAAAGATAAACGATAAGGAGCTCTACATACAGGTTATGCACCAGGTATGAGCTCTATTTCATGATCTACAAATCTATGTAGAGGTAATTTAGTCAAATCATTAGGAAGTAAATTCTAAAATTCTTGAAGCATAGGATGATCATCACCCTTTTTCTATCCTTAAGACTTTCCGTCAGCAATTTCACGAAAAATACATGACAACCTGTTCTTGCTGCTTCTTTAACAAACTGTATAGTTAACATCATTCTAAATTCTACATCACATCTTTGCCCTTGTAATAAGCAATAATCTTTACCATTATCTCCAATCATGCAAGCCTACTTCTCATGACACATTATTCTAGCCTTTCTCGGCACTAACCAATCCATCCCTAAAATGGCATCATACCTTCCTAAAGGCAACACATGGAAATCTGCTTTTGACTTGAGGTCACCTATAACGAAAGGAATATTCTTGACATAATCCTTACATGTCTTTTGCTTTCCTGTAGAGAAAGCTCTACCATAAGCTTTTTTTGTCAAAAATCAGTTATTCCTAATTGTTTTGTCACGTGGGGTGATAGAAAACTATGGGTGCTTCTCGAGTGAATCAACACTTGAAAAACATTACTTGCAATCATGATAGGAATTTTTATAATTGAAGCTTGGTTTTTGGCCTTACCTGCATGAACAATAGCATATTCTTCAATCTCCTCGACCAAAGTTGCAATAGCTTTTCCTTTTGCTCCACGAGCATTCTCATTACTTGAAAATCCATGTACATTATCCTGCACATTTTGTCTTATTTTATGATCCTTTGTAATTATTCTCTCATGTTCCTCACATGGTGTTGCTGGTTTGTTTCTGCACTTATAAGTTCTATGACCCATTTATAAACAACAAAAACATGAGCCGTTATTGACAATTAAGGGTCAACTTCGTGTCCAGGTCCCATTTCGAGCGCTCGTTGCAGTTATATTTACTATGTAAACCCCCATATGAGTCTCCTTTAGGCTAAACCACTCACTATGATCCTCTTATACATTATCTAACATGGTTAAGTATAGAATAGAAATCACATACAAATGACACCATAAAACATGTAGAAAAAGTCCCAAAATTGGCCCAAAATCAACGTTGGAAATTTTTTGGACCCAAAGAGGGCCTCTTGGATTAACTTTTGATTAGGAATAGACTAATACAAAAGAGGGATGGGTACACATGTTTTACTTCTTTTACCCTAGGGGGCCTAGGCTTTGGTTTGCTAATGGGGCCTAATTACTACTCTTGTCTCCCTACTGAGGCGGTTCGGGGCGGGCAACAAGAAGAGCGGCCTCTAAGCACTCCTCAAGGCTCCCGTGTTGCTCAATGGGCTTGGGGCACAACGCATCACAAACATAAGAACCCCAAAACCACACACCCAACAAGAAAAGGGGCACCACCTAGTTATGTGTGTGAACTAGGACACCAAAAATCTTTCCTTGTAGCAAATCAATACAAGCTAACCATATACATCAATCAAAAGGCACACACTCTCAACAAACATTCATAACATATGATATTGTGTGTGGAGGAGACTAGCATAACACAAATGGATGTACACCAAACTTGGAGAAGAACTTAGAGAGACAATATAAGCTTGATTTTATTGTCGGTATACTCATGGTCTTAAGGTTACGGGAGCCCTCTTACCATACACCCCTCTTACCATGGAATGAAAGACAACAAATCAAAAACAGGCCCTCAAGCCACCAAGCATAAAATCACACCACAAAATACAAGGATCGAGTTTACCTTAAATCAAACATCGTACCGCTTTGGTAAAATAACTTTGGAGTTGTAGGAGTCCAAGATTTTGTACACAATTGCACCCAAACTACTAATCTTATTTATGCACAAAGGCAAGATACAATTATAATAGGAAGTATGGCATCACTCAAGCCCTCACAATGACATAACTAGCGTCAAGCTTCTCTATGCAATCAAAGGTATTGATGTATAGAGAGAGCTCACAAGTTCACTATCTCCTTACACACTAGAGTTGAGAGTGGTGTACAATGTGTGTAATCTCCCCTTTACAAGGAATGGAAGGGGCTCTATTTATAGGTTTGAGAAGCCCCAATTAGGATTAAGCCTAATCAATCTTATTATGAGAAATCATAGATTATGGATTTTTTATTTTGAAATGAGAGTGGGCCTCTTCTTATCCCTTGAGTCACATGGATGTGGGCTCAAGGTGAGAGAATTATTGAAGATGAGGGGAGAGTGTGATGTAGAGGTTTGAGCAAATAACTTTTAGTAATGCCTACTCCAAAAGTAGTAGAGTGGGTGCTTATTTACAAATGTTAGTGGTTAGTAGTTAGTAATCACTATAAAAGGTTAGTAATACAATGTACAAAATGGGTGAGAAGGGCTGAGAGGTTCAGTTAGAGGAGTAAAGATTTGGAAAGATCCTTTGTGTGGTTGAAAGCTCGAAGAAGCTTGGATTCTCCCATGTGTAGATCTTTAAGTTAACCGCCGATCTCCCTCTTGCATTTAACGCCACAAAAGTTGATTGAGGTGAAGAACATGGGGGTTTTTGTAGATGGAAACCCCATATTTGCAGAGGTTAATATGATACATTCATGATGTTTTTTATGTATTTTTTGAGATTGGGAAAATATTTTAGTAATATGGGAGTAGTAGGGAGAGAAATGGAGATGAGGTATGGGTGTAGAGTAGATATGAGAGCACATGGAGATGGAAGGAGAGGGAAAAGGTGGAGAGGGTGAGAGAGGACATGAAGATTGCAGGTTTGATGGAGTGAGAAAGGTATGAGTAAGTGTGTAGGTGATGAATGTGTAAGGGAGGTGAGAAGAGACTAGGTGTACCTTGCCAAAAAGTGGGCAAACTAGGGTCCAATAAAAAATTCATATCTCACTGCCATTAGCTCCAAAAATTCTCAAAAAAAATTGATCATATTGCTGAGCTCCCGAGCTAACTTTTGTGTTTTGATGACCAGTCCAAATTCAGGGTGGTGGAGGGCGCAAAAAATTCAGCAGAATCATGTATTTTTTGAATTTTTAAAATCTTTGTGTGGGTCCCCATTGGTGGAATTTCTTGATAGCTCCAAGAGTGAGCCCCCCAATACATCATACCCTAACCTCAGAGACTCAAGTGTATGTGGACACTTGCATGGAGGAGATTTTTTCCATTTTATAAAGAATTTACACAAAAGAAAAAATAAGCTAGTCAACATATCATGACAATATGGTTATTATGATAGAAAAATAAAATAAACAAGAGATCTCATTGTGAATAAAATATACAAAAATAATTGATATATGAAAAAGTATTTAATAAAAATATATAAAATATTTAATAGTAAAAAATATATACAAAAATACTAAACTATGGAAGTCAAAAGGGAGGGAGACCCTCATTTATTTTAGGGTAGATGAGAGAATAAAAGATGAAATAGTCTAAGGGAAAGAGTGATTTGGGTAGTAGGCTTTCTACATGGTGTGGGTAGAAATGTGAGGGCATAGGATTTACTTATGCATGTCGAAGTTGAAGCATATGTACAATGATGGTCCAAAAGTATTATGAAGAAATAATAATAATAACAAATAATAAATAAATAAAATATACTTAGGTTTTGTAACACACACGTCTAATGAAGTATTTACATATTTGAGAAAATAGAGACCCCATATTTAGGCCCTTATATAAAATAAAATATTTACACAAAATGGGCCGTAATAATTTTATTTATTTTTGATGAGTAGCTAGCAAAAAATATATAGAAGATATGGGTAAAGTCCCTAACGCACACACACCTATTTTTAGTGAAAAGGTATTTATGACAAAGAGTTTATATGATTTTCCTTGGCCGAGGTAGCTCCTTGTGGTAATGTGGATAGCCGAAAAAATGGCTATCATTTAGCCCTCCCCCTAGATGATGGTATATTCATGTACCATCATAATGTAGGCCTTCTAAAGCAAGCGGTGTAATGTGATTCTCTTGTCCATCTTTCTTCTATTCCTTGTGTTTTGCACCACATTCATCACTCAAACCACATAACTTACATGCTCTTTTATCTCCTTTTTGTGGTTGCTTCTGTAAGTCTGTCGGTAGAATGCGACTCAAGTATGGTTTGAGTCTGTAGCCATTAACCTTCTTAGAATGTTCTTTGCCATCCAAATCCATGAGCTCATAATAGCTAGAGTTGAAAACCTTCTTGACAATGTATGGTCCCTGCCATCTAGTTTCAAACTTGGCATCAAACCGATTATCAAGTCGATTGTCACACCTTAGTACAAGATCTCCTTCTTTGATGCCCTTGTCTTTCAAAGTTGCATTGAACTTCTCTGCTGCTTGCATGGCTTTTCTTCTATAACACTCGTATGCAGCTTCTCTTTTCCACTCTAGCTCAACTAAAGTGAGAAGTTGATCTACCCATGCATCTTGATCTCCTAGTCCACCTTTTCCATGTAGCCGCATTGTTGGAATGTTGAGCTCAATAGGCTGCAATGCTTCTTGACCATAAACCAAGTGAAAGGGCGTAAACCCCATTTCTTCGCGGTAGGTAGTCCGGTATGCCCATAGTGCTCCATCAAGGAACTCATCCCAAAGCTTCATCTTGTTCTCCACCATCTTCCTTATGATTCCTGCAATGACACCATTAGCCTTCTCTACTAAAACCCATTTGATTGGGGATAGTAGGGTGTGCTATGATGATGTGAAATATGAAGCTCTTCACAAACTTCGGTGAGCAAACCTTTTCTAAAACCTGGACCATTATCAGAAACAATCTCCAAGGGGGTGCCAAATCTGCAACATATATGAGTGTAAACAAATTTGCTTACAGTCTTTCCATTCACCCTTGCCACACTTTGAGCCTCCACCCACCTAGTCATGTAGTCTATGGCCACTAAGATGTACAATTTTCCATTTTTAGTTCTAGGTAGTGGACCCATAGCATCAATGCCCCATTTTTCAAATGGACCACTTGCAATGACTAATTGGCGTGGACCATGTAGCAACCTCTTATTACCATTGACTTGGCAGTTATGACAGCTCCTACACCAATGTTGGACATCCACATGTAAGCTTGGCCAAACATACCCAGCAAGCAAAATCTTTTTCACAGTTAGTTCTTGAGCAAAATGGCCACCACATGCTTCTTCATGCAAACCTTCTAAAATGGCTGGAATCTCCTTGGTTGTTGGTACTCTTCTGTACACTTGATCTTTTCCTCTTTGGTAGAGGGCACCTTCTAAGAACAAGAAAGAACTTGCCCTCTTCATGAGCCTCCTCTTTTGTGCCTTTGTGAAGTCTTGTGGGAATTCACCTTCCAAGATGTAGCTCACTATGGGAGCCAGTGCCTCCATTCCTTGGTACCGTGGTTGCTTAATAGCCACTGCAGCCAAGACTACTACTTGCATTTCCTTCTTAACACATGCAATAGCTTGTTGTGCAAGTAGATCAGCATCCTCATTTTCTTTCCTAGGAATATGATACAATTACACCTCCTCAAATTGATTAAACAGCCTACGGATAGCATGAACCTTTTGCCTTAATCTTTCATTCTTGCATGCCCAAATGCCTAAAATTTGCCTTACAATAAGAAGTGCATCCCCTTTTACCAGGAGACGTTGTATCCCTTGATTGATGCACACCTTCAAACCATGAAGTAGTATGTCGTACTCTGCTTCATTGTTGCTAGTAGAACTTGGCAAGTTGACATTCTCCTTCATAACCACCTCTCCATTTGGGTTGAGCACCACCAGCCCTCCCCCTGCTTTACCTATGGCTTTTCTAAAAGCTCCATCAAAGAACAAGGTGAATGCATTAGGTATAGTTTTGGGTGGTGGCAATGGTAGGGTCTTTACTTCAGGCACCTTAATCTCCTTTTCATGCACTCTATAAGTGAGAATCCCTGCCAATTGTGCACGCACACTATCTTCTACCTTGAAAGAGTATTGGAATTCTTGCAATTCCATAACCCACTTTGTGATTCTAGCACTGATAGTCATTTGAGAAGACACCCAAGGAAACAAATTTTCTGTAGTGAGAATTACAAAAGGTTTTGGTAACAAGTAGGATCTAAATTTTCTCACTGCAAAGATGAGAGCAAGCATCATGAGTTCTGCTTCCGTGTAGTCTTTCTCCAAGACATTCATGACCCTACTAACAAAGTAGATGGGCCGCATCCTAGTACTGTGGGGATCTTGCTGTAACAAAACTGCACCCACTGTTTCCTTTCCAACACTAGAGCTAACAAAGAAAGTGTACTCCCAACAAGGAGGCATGAGTGTTGGTAGATCTTTTGAATGAATGAGATGGCCTCCTTAAGACTCTTTGGAGATGGTAGGTCGATAAGAGCCTTTGCCTTTGTAGGATCCACCTCAATGCCTTTGGAAGAAACCTTATGACCAAGCAAGATTACTTCATCCTCACCAATATGACATTTGTCGGGATTGAGTTGGCCCTCCATGTCGTAGAGTTTCTTCAAGCCTTCTTCCATCCTCTGCACATGCAATGACTTAGAGCTATAGATGCAAATATCATCTATGAACACTCTAATGGATTTCCCAAAGAATGCTTGAAACACCATGTTCATGAAACGTTGAAATGTCGCTAGAGCATTGGTTAAACCAAACGGCATGACTCTGAAAGCATAACAACCCCAAGGAGTGATGAAGGTTGTTTTCAATTGATCCTCCAATGCAATCCTAATTTGAAAGTAACCCAAGTAGCCATCACATATTGTATACTTCTCATGACCTGCTACGTCATTTAGGATCTCATCTTGAAATGGAAGAGGAAAGTGGTCCCTTTTTGTCGCCTCGTTGAGTGGACGATAGTCCACACACACCCTCCATTTTTCGTTCTTCTTGGGAGTGACCACAACGGGAGAGACCCACTCTGAATTTTCTACAGGATATATGAATCCGCTGCTAGAAGCTTCCTCACCTCTTTGAGTAGTGCTTGCTCCTTGATGACTCCTAATCTTCGTAGCTTTTGTGCCTTAGGTTTGGCTTCTGGCTTTAGCTCGATCTTGTGTTGAATGGCCTCTATGCCACGCACATCTGTGTAATCTTTAGCAAAAAACCTAGGAAATTTCCTTAGTACACATTTAAACTCCTCTCCTTCCTCCGATGGAAGCGTTTTTGAGAGCATAGCATCAAACATTTCTTTATCATGCACAATTTGGTCTTCTTGAGAGCCTACCTCCTCCAAACCTTGACAGGGTGTCTCTTTGTCTTTTTCTCTGAATCTTACCCCCATGACTTCAATGGAAGACTCCTCGTCCATAGTGCTACTGCTGCTTTCTTCCTCTGAGGCGTCATCAGTCCAATCCTCCTCTGTTTTGCCTTGAGAAGATTCTTCATTTATCTCCTCTTGTCGTTGCTCCTTCATGTCAAAGATAATCTTCTTACGATTTTCATTCCTGCAAATTAACTTTCCATTTTCTCAATCCTGCAAAGCTCACATTCTCATTAGCCATGGTCTACCTAGGATAAATGGATAACCACTTCCCTTGGTAGACATAACATAAAAATCAACAACCTTCTTAATGCCAAAAACTTCCACAGAAACATTCTTACAAATCCCAAGACACTTTGCTTTGCTATTGTTTGCCATTCTCACCTTAATTTCAGGTGTTTCATGAATATGCATGCCTAGTTTTTGCATAAGGTCCTCTATCATGACACAAATTTGTGCACCCCCATCTACTAGACCCTTCTTAACTAGCCTTCCCTTGATGTAGCAATCTAATATAGGTGTAATGTCCTCATCCATCTTAGCTTGTGAAATTTTTACAACAGGCACATTCTCTTTTGTTTTTCTCCTAGTGCTCACAGCCTTTGTTAATTCCCTCCTAACTTGTGGACATAAGGCTAGAAATTGAGGCCACGAGATATCAGGACCCTTACCTCTCATATCTTCCAAAAGGTTGTATGGAGCCATACCATGTCCAAGGGGGAAATCTTGGAGGTTTATACGACGTCGTCTCCTCTTGACTTCCTTGTTTTCCTTCACTTTCTTTCCTCGTCCATGGTCACTTTGTGATGCCACACCCTCCTTTTCCTTCTCTTTTCCACGCCCTCGTTTGACACCATTTGCTTCAATGTCTACCTCCTTGGCCTTTGTTACCTCTACCACATGTACATTTGGGTCCGGCAAGGGTGGCATTCCTTCCACTCCTCGTGGAGGTGGTCTTGTTGCATTGGGCCTCTGCAAAATCATCGGTTGTTGTTGACTAGTGCCTTCACCTACATTCATCACTAGATAATTCATGTTAGGCTTCTGTGGCTCCCCACGAGGCCAAGGACAATTATACATCCCATGCCTTGACTCTCCGCAATTCCAACATTGCAAGAGTCGCCTAGGTTGTTGCTCTCGTTCTTCAACCCTTTTAGCTTGGCCCTTCTGTTCCACAGCTTGTGCAAAGTGGATAGACAAGTTATTTAAAGACTCATTTAACTTTTCTATCACCTCGACTGTGACCTCAGGTAATTCTCTACGAGTGCAAGACTGTACCTCTTCCCTAGGCTTTGAGTCATCGAAGATAAAGCCCCCCCAAGCATACACCTCATCTTTCAGAGTTTCTTGTTAGCCCTAGCCTTAGCAGCATCAAATGTTGTGGGCTCTCCTGAATCTACTTGTAATTTTAATGATGGGTATATCCCTGCAATAAATCTCTCCTTCTTCAAGAATTCAACACCATCTCCAGGGTTAGGAAGACTACGCAACCAAAGAGTCCAAAGACGTAAGAATTATTGCTTATAACTCAAGTAGTCCTCTAGATCCTTTCGCTTATGAGCAACTATTTCTTGCCATAGCTTTTGTGTGTTCAAAGGAGTGAAGTAATTGTCTCTAAAAAGTTGCATGACCCCCTTGTAATCTACTCGTGCGGGTGCAGGTAGAGATTGAAACCAAGTGGAAGCATCTCTTCGTAGGACCAACTCAAACATGTCTAAGCATTCTTGGTCTCCTACCACTCTCTTTATGTGGAGTGCCATTCTAAAGTTTGATAAGAATAACTCGGCATCCTCACCGGGCTCTCCAAAGAATAAGGGATAGCCACTCATTTGCCTAGTGGTATCCATGCTTGAGAAGAAGGAAGCACAAATATGACTGCACAAAGGTCTTCCTTCACTCTCTTTCCCTCTCACTCCTTTTTTTTTCTTTTTTTTTTTTTTTTTTTTTTTCAAAGCAAAATGAAAATGTAGACGTCAAAGCTTATGTCATAACAAATCAAAGGCAAAATAAATGGATTAACTGAGGCATTAATGGCTGCTACTTGCCTAGGTCCAAACATACGACGAATGACACGCTGAAATTGTAACTTACTACCAACAACTATGTGTATTTCTTGCCTAGCATAAGAGATTGTCCTACGGTATAAGTCTTCTTGATTCATAAAACTAAGCTAAAACAAGATGAAAATATGCACATCAAAGGAAATGTGTAATCTACAATGGGAAGTATGACAGGATTAGGTGATGCTAAAATCTCACTTAGTCTTTCTAGACCAAAAAGAAGAACCATGCGTTGTTGGTAGAAAATTTTTCTATCAATGCAAACATTCACTCTAATGGAGTGCACCCAATGAAACTGGTTGAATTGAATCCCAAGAGGATTAGGAGGAGGTGGATTGTTCATGAAAGATCACACAAAAGTACCACTTTCCTTCTTAAAATATGATACCCAACAAGCAAACAAGGAAATTTATGTGTTAGAGAGATGGATGTACCTTAAATACGCATTCAAAAACTGCTCGATCCTTAGTGGGGGCACCAAAATTGAGGCGGTCCAGGGCGGGCAACAAGAAGAGCGGCCTCTAAGCACTCCTCAAGGCTTCCGTGTTGCTCAATGGGCTTGGGGCACAACGCATCACAAACATAAGAATCCCAAAACCACACACCCGACAAGAAAAGGGGCACCACCTAGTTATGTGTGAACTAGGACACCAAAAATCTTTCCTTGTAGCAAATCAATACAAGCTAATCATATACATCAATCAAAAGGCACACACACTCTCAACAAACATTCATAACATATGATATTATGTGTGGAGGAGACTAGCATAACACAAATGGATGCACACCAAACTTGGAGAAGAACTTAGAGAGACAATATAAGCTTGATTTTGTTATCAGTATACTCATGGTCTTAAGGTTACGGGAGCCCTCTCACCATACAACCCTCTTACCATGGAATGAAAGACAATAAATCAAAAACAGGCCCTCAAGCCACCAAGCATAAAATCATACCACAAAATACAAGGATCGAGTTTACCTTAAATCAAACATCGTACCGCTTTGGTAAAATAACTTTGGAGTTGTAGGAGTCCAAGATTTTGTACACAATTGCACCTAAACTACTAATCTTATTTATGCACAAAGGTAAGATACAATTATAATAGGGAGTATGGCATCACTCAAGCCCTCACAATGACATAACTAGCTTCAAGCTTCTCTATGCAATCAAAGGTATTGATGTATAGAGAGAGCTCACAAGTTCACTATCTCCTTACACACTAGAGTTGAGAGTGGTGTACAATGTGTGTAATCTCCCCTTTACAAGGAATGGAAGGGGCTCTATTTATAGGTTTGAGAAGCCCCAATTAGGATTAAGCCTAATCAATCTTATTATGAAAAATCATAGATTATGGATTTTTTATTTTGAAATGAGAGTGGGCCTCTTCTTGTCCCTTGTTGAGTCACATGGATGTGGGCTCAAGGTGAGAGAATTATTGAAGATGAGCGGAGAGTGTGATGTAGAGGTTTGAGCAAATAACTTGTAGTAATGCCTACTCCAAAAGTAGTAGAGTGGGTGCTTATTTACAAATGTTAGTGGTTAGTAGTTAGTAATCACTATAAAAGGTTAGTAATACAATGTACAGAATGGGTGAGAAGGGCTCAGAGGTTGAGTGAGAGGAGTAAAGATTTGGAAAGATCCTTTGTGTGGTTGAAAGCTCGAAGAAGCTTGGATTCTCCCATGTGTAGATCTTTAAGTTAACCGCCGATCTCCCTCTTGCATTTGACGCCACAAAAGTTGATTGAGGTGAAGAACATGGGGGTTTTTGTAGATGGAAACCCCATATTTGCAGAGGTTAATATGATACATTTATGATATTTTTTATGTATTTTTTGAGATTGGGAAAATATTTTAGTAATATGCGAGTAGTAGGGAGAGAAATGGAGATGAGGTATGGGTGTAGAGTAGATATGAGAGCACACGGAGATGGAAGGAGAGGAAAAAGGTGGAGAGGGTGAGAGAGGACATGAAGTTTGCAGGTTTGATGGAGTGAGAAAGGAATGAGTAAGTGTGTAGGTGATGAATGTGTAAGGGAGGTGAGAAGAGACTAGGTGTACCGTGCCAAAAAGTGGGCAGACTGGGCTTCAATAAAAAATTCATATCTCACCACCATTAGATCTAAAAATTCTCAAAAAAATTGATCATTTTCCTGAGCTCCCGAGCAAACTTTTGTCTTTTGATGACTAGTCCAAATTCAGAGTGGAGGCGGGGGCAAAAAATTCAGCAGAATCATGTATTTTCTGAATTTTTAAAATCTTTGTGTGGGTCCCCATTGGTGGAATTTCTTGATAGCTCCAAGAGTGGGCCCCCCAATACATCATACCCTGACCTTAGAGACTCAAGTGTATGTGTACACTTGCATGGAGGAGATTTTTTCCATTTTATAAAGGATTTACATAATAAGAAAAAACAAGCTAGTATTTAACTAGTCAACATATCATGACAATATGGTTATTATGATAGAAAAATAAAATAAACAAGAGATCTAATTGTGAATAAAATATAAAAAAATAATTGATATATGAAAAAGTATTTAATAAAAATATATAAAATATTTAATAGTAAAAAATATATACAAAAATACTAAACTATGGAAGTCAAAAGGGAGGGAGACCCTCATTTATTTTAGGGTAGATGAGAGAATAAAAGATGAAATAGTCTAAGGGAAAGAGTGATTTGGGTAGTAGGCTTTCATCATGGTGTGGGTAGAAATGTGAGGGCATAGGATTTACTTATGCATGGTGAAGTTGAAGCATATGTACAATGATGGTCCAAAATTAATATAAAGAAATAATAATAATAACAAATAATAAATAAATAAAATATACTTAGGTTTTGTAACACACACGCCTAATGAAGTATTTACATATTTGAGAAAATAGAGATCCCATATTTAGGCCCTTATATAAAATAAAATATTTACACAAAATGGGCCATAATAGTTTTATTTATTTTTGATGAGTAGCTAGCAAAAAAAATATATAGAAGATATGGGTAAAGTCCCTAACGCACACAGACCTATTTACAGTGAAAAGGTATTTATGACAAAGAGTTTATATGATTTTCCTTGGCCGAGGTAGCTCCTTGTGGTAATGTGGATAGCCGAAAAATGGCTATCTCTACCTCCTGGGGCCAAACTTAGAGGTCCCCCCACCTAGAATTGCACAGATTAGAAACTCTAAAAAAAGAAAAGCTTTTATTTTTTCTCAAAAGTGTGTTTTTCCTCTCAAACTCCCCCCCAACATACTCTGCGTTTGGAAAGCTCATTTTGAACCTCTTTCTTCCTCTTCTAAGCTCTCCATTTCATCAGAAACTCCATACTTCTCAAGCTCTCCCTCCTTCTCCAGCTCCCTCAGTCTCAAGCTCCCTCTCCCTCTTTCTTGCTTTTCTAAGCTCTCCATTGCTGCAGAAACTATTGAGAGAGGCAAAGAGACGAGACAAGAGACACCACATATGCTCCACAAGAATGAATCATATTAGTCACAAGTCACATCTATATAGGCAAGACCTAGAGTGAGTTAGGGCTAGCTATATATAGCTCCAACACCCCCACTCAAAGAAAGGTCTCCAGTTGCGAGTAAAAAAACCCTTGGGAGCACAAGGAAAAAACCTGAGCTCCTACATATAAATGAGCAATGCCACCTTAAAGTCCATGTGCAATGTGCTTATATATACAAAGTACAAAGAATAAATGTGCATGATTTGAAGTAATGTGTGAAGTGTCCTAAAGACTATAGGCTATGTACAAGTCTAGACAAAATTGACATGACGTGAGATGTGCTAATCTCCAAAAAGAGAGGCCGCCGCAACTCCAAGTTCTGATCGTCGCAAAAGTGTAAATCGAGCTTCATGGAGTCCTTTGGTGAGAATGTATGCAATCATTTGATCAGTTGGACAAGTTCTACCATTATTGCTCCTTTCCTTACTTCATATCGAACATAGTGATAATGAACTGCAATATGCTTGGACTTGCTATGTTGCACATAGTCCTTGGCTAGACTAATAGCGCTTTGGTTGTCACATCTAAGAGGAGTGCTTGAGGAAGGAGAATGACCAATATCAGCAAGCAAGTGTCGAAGCCAAACCAATTCACGAGCTGCTAAGGATGCAGCTACATATTCAACTCTGTAGTAGAAATTGTAATACAGCGTTGTTTCTTGCTAGCCCAAGATACCAAACAGCTATAAAAGAAGCAATTACCAACTGGTGGATCGCATGGACAAGTTAGAGCTTGCCCAATCAACATCTGAATAACCCAAAAGATTAAGAGAAGTTGATGAAGATATGTCTTCTTGACAGTGATATACAAGTCCGAAATCTGGAGTGCCCTCCCTTCAAGTACTTTAAAACACGTTTAGCTTGAGACCAATGTCTTGTAGATGGAGAGGACAAGTATTGTCCTAACAGATTTGCTATGCAAACAGAATATTAGGACAAGTTCTCATGCCCACAAATTGAAGACAACCAACAAGATTAGCATAGGGTTGATTTAAAGCTAATGATTGAGCCTCAATATTTGCAGAAGTACTCCTAGTAGAGCTTGCAAAACAAGGAGTGTTTGCCGAATGTGCAATAGCCAATCCAGACTTTTGAACAATATCTTGGATAAAATTTCTTTGACAAAGAAGCAAAATACCATCGTGAGGATACCTCTGAACTTGATACCAAGGTATGAATGGATGTCCACAAGATCCACCATATCAAAGGCTGAGGATAAAACCTTTTCTACTTGTTGCATGAAAGATAGATTATTAGACACAAGTATAGTGGTGTCATCAACATAAAGAGCCAATATCACAAAATGGTTATCCACATTCTGCTTGATATAAAGATTTGGATCAGAGATGCAAAAAAAACCCCTAAGATGTGAGAAATTGATCAATCTTGATGTACCATGATCGTGAAGCTTGTTTTAGTCCATACAAAGCATGGTGGAGTTGGCATACAAGATGTTCCTTTCGGGGAATTGAAAATCCTTCAGGTTGCTCCATATATATTTCATCCTTTAAGTCTCCATTAAGAAAAGCAATCTTAACATCCATTTGATGTATTTCCAAATCAAACTGAGTTGCAAAAGCTAGTAGTACTCGAATGCTTGTACTACGAACTACGAGTGAAAAAGTGTCATGATAGTCAATCCGTGCAATTTGTGAGTATCCCTTTGCAACAACTAAAGGAGCTTTGAATTTATCAAAGGATCCATTTGCCTTTGTTTTAGTCTTGTAAACCCACTTACATTTGATAGGAGTACGATCAGAAGGTAGATTGGTAAGAACCCATGTACCTTTCGAGATCAAAGACTCATATTTAGCTTCCATGGCTTCTTTCCATTGTTCCTTTTGTGGAGAGGACATAGCTTTTGCATAAGTTGAAGGATCTTCACAAAAAACCAATACGTGATTAAAGGTTTCAAGATCATCATCATATACATGATTTGCACTGTGCTCAAGTTCAATAGGGAGATCAACATAGATATCAAGATCTGTAGCAGTCTCGTTTGAAACCGTAGAATGAACATCAATAGACTTGTCTCCAATATCCATCAAAAGAGTGTTGTCAGCATGCAAATCATTGTCCAAAAGTAGAAAAGAAAAAGAAGTTAGTAATGTTTTTATATCATCAGCATCATCTGTGGACCACGAACCTCCCATCAATTGCTCATTGAATATAGCATCTCGACTAACAGCTACCTTTTGAGACCTTGGATCGTAAAACTTGTAACCCTTTGAGTTGTCAGAATAACCAATAAAAATAACCTTCAAACCTGAAGGTTCTAGCTTGTGTCCTGTCTCTTTTGGGACATGAATATAAGTAATACACCCAAAGACTTTGAAATGTGCAATGGAAGGAGTTTGGCCTGTCCAAGCTGTGATTGGAATCTTAGAAGGTGCAGTAGTTGGAAGATGATTTTGAACAAGAACGGCTGTCAATACTACTTCTGCCCAAAAAGAGCGAGATAATCCACAATGAATAAGCATGCATCTGATTGCATTCAAAATTGTACGATTCTTTTGCTCTGCAACTCCATTATGTTGGGAAGAATATGGAATAGTATACTCATGGGGTGGATGCCGTGGTTGATGCAATGATCATGAAATAAGTTAGAAATATATTCACCACCATTATCACTTTGGAGAATTTTGACTCTTCGACCAGTGTGATTCTCCACATATATTTGGTACCTCTTAAATGTGTCCAATGCTTCTGATTTATGTCGTAGCAAAAAGACATTTGTATACCGTGAATAGTCATCAATAAAAGTAATGAAGTAATGCTAGCAAGACTTGGATGGAGGAAAGGGTCCACAAATATCAGTATGAATGAGATCCAAAAGATTATTTGAATGAATATTTGTAGACATTGAAAATGGCTTACGATGATGTTTGCCTAGAGCACAATATTCACATATCCCCATATGCAGGTGAGATTTGAGGTCCATACCTCTCACAAGATCATGATGACGATGAATATCAAGAAGCTTTGAGAAATTTGAGTGAGCAAACTGATGATGCCATAGCTTACAATCCAGATCTCCTAGAGCTGTAACAACATTTGCAACATCCTCATTCAATGAAAGCTCAAAGAGATTACCATGTCGAGGAGCAACCACAATAGTAGTGCCATCCTTTTCGATGCGACACTTTGTATTATCAAATCCAACAAATAGACCAAGATCCACAAGCCGCGCAACAGAAAGTAAGTTTCTTTGTAAATTAGGAACATATAAAACTCCTCGCAATATTTTGGTTGAGGAAGAAGTTTCCAAATACAAGTCGCCAATACCCATTACTTGGCAAGTTGTATTATCAGCAAGATAAACCACTTTCTTGATAGGAGTTGGATGATAATTGTGTAACCATTGCAATTGATATGTCATGTTTTGCGTGTAGCACCAGAATCAACAATAAAGAGAGAACCATCACAAACATGTAGTACCTTTTCTGGAGAGACATTATAAAATGAACCAAATTAGCCTCTTGATGAACATTGCCTTCATCATGAGGATTTTGTTGAGTAGTATAAGCTTGATTTCGATCTTCATCATAACGCCTCCTCTTGAAGCATCGATTGGATGAACTCCTTGTGCTCCCATAATATTCACAAGTTGCAGAAGAGGAAGAACCCCTTGATAAACAAGGTTGCTTATTTATAATACCGTATTCTTCACCCTACTCTCGTGCCCAACATTCAGATATACCAAGTGACCAGTTTTGTCACAATAAGAACAACACTTTTGAGGAAATCTCAGATGAGAAGAATTACCTCCTCTTTTGAAGCCATGAGATGTAAATTGGGAGGAGGAAGAAGGGCGTTGCTGAAATGGACGTCTCTGGACAGCAAAGGTTGTCTTTGATTTTGTGTACTCTTGGGCAATCATGACCGTTTCATGAGTTACCGACGTTTGACAATCATGACGTTGAGAATATTCAATCAAAGAAACACATGTTTGCTCAAAGTCAATTCCATCCTTGTTGGATAATATAGTGATAATATTATCATACAAAGAATTCTTCACCGTATCAAGAAGGTGTGTAACCAATTGGGTTCGAGGAATAGGATCCCCTGCAGCAGCAGAAAGTTGATTCATAATACCTTTGAATGATTTAATGTGACTAGACATGGATGTACCTGCCTTGAATTTAAGTTTTCCCAGAAGATTATGGAGATACAGAATCTCTGTAATAGTTTTCTTCTCAAACATAGTGATAAGATAGTCCCATATAGCGTATGACGTGGATAAATATCTAGCATGAGTGAATTGTTAAGGGCAAAAAGTATATACCGACGAGCAGCCTTATCACGACGAGTGCAGTGTGCATGATCAATTTTCCATTGTTCAAAAATAGGACCTTCGATAATAATATCATTTTGAAGTGGATCAATAGGTTGAGGAGGGCATGCAAGAATACCAAGAACAATATCTGCCAATTTGTCTCCTTCCAAAATTAATAGCATCTTGTATTTCCAACCAGGAAATCCTTGGCCTTGTGTAGGATTCCTCCCTCCAGCTTTTTGAGGTGTGCAAGTGTAAGAACCTCCCCTTCTGATCTTATAATTATTCCCCTCTCTAAAATAAAAGAAAGATTTTGCTTTACCATCTTTTGATCTAGAGAGAGAAAATGTCTAGAGGAAGATAGTCCAAAATTAAGATATTTTTGGATATAAAAATCCTCCTAGTGTCTAAAATTAATTCCCCTGAAACAGAACTTCAAAAATAACTTTCCAATGTGCAATTGGAATTAATTGGAAATAGGTATAAAGTACCTTAGCCAAAGGGTCTAGATTTTCATAAATTTTTGGATTATGATCCAATTAAGATTCCTATGGGCCAATAGGATCAATCTATGTGTGGGGAGGAGATAGATCCAATTTGTAAAAGAAGATACCCAAAAATGAGTGAATTCCCACATAAGATGAAAAGTTGACTATGTACAAGGTTTATTAGTAAAAGACTATGAGTATTACAAAAAAAAGAGATATTTTGGGTATAATGATTCCATTTTGACACATTTGTAAGAAAGGGGAGTCCCTTCAAGGAGGCGCCTACTTCACATGCTTGAATGAGTTTTAAAACTAAAAAATAATGTGATATTTTTATCTCTCCTCTCTCTTGGATCAAACCAAATCAAAAGGGAACCAAACTAGGTCCAAATCTTATCCAAATTTAACCAAACTGAACCTAGAAAATCCTAGAAATTAGTTGGACTTGGTTAGAGGCCTCTCTCTCCTATAAATTGGTCCTTAGCCCTTTGTAAAAAAATATGAGAACTATAGTATTATGTTGAAATAATGATAATTTTTACTATTCTCTAAAATTATCTCCAAATTGAAGAAATTGGAGCTTCCCTCTTTCTTCAATCTCCATTGGTGGCTCCATCAACATACCAAACCAATTGATTGGTTAGGGGCCTTTACCGTGATCAAAGAATCAAGCAATTTATAAGGTAAAGGGTGAATTTTGATCTTTTTCTATATTTTCTCAATGTTTCTGTCTTCTCAACCCCTCTCAAGCTTGAGAAGCTTAATTGGAATGGCTTTTTTCTATATTTTCTCAACCCCTCTCAAGCTTGAGAAGCTTAATTGGAATGGCTTTTTAATGCTATTGAAGTTCATTGGACGAATGGTAGTAAGGAAATACATTAATTTTTATTTATACTTAATTTTAATGGTTTTTATGTAATTTCTCTCTCTCACTCAAAGAATGGTCATTCCTTTGACCTATTCTCAATCCAAATGAAGCTCCTCATGAAGCTTTTCCCTAATCCAAGAATAAATTCTATGCCTGTTTAATTGGAGGTCAAATTAATACCTTTTTTAGTTAGTTATTTCATGAAAATTTATGATTCAATCCATAATGGGTTAATGATCCAATTAGGGATCATTCTAATCATATCCATAATGTTAAAGTTCATTCTTTTAGAATAAATTGAGATTTATCAGTAATAGCAAGAGCTATGGCAAAATTTGTGTAAAAATTACACGTAAAACATTTTCATTCAAAGTATGAAAAGAGACTTCCAACCATATTTTAGGAATTATCATCCTAGATAAACTGATTGATTCTCATTGTAATCATAGAAATATTGATTTTTAGGTTTATGCATAATTAATGAGTTTTTAGATAAATTTATTTATCTATAAGAAATAATTAAATGTTAAAAGAGAAATTCCCATTACATTTGGAATTCCATGATTGGATTGGAGAAAGAGGGTTTCCTATCATATTGGAATTATGGGATAATTCATTCAATTTCAAAAATGAATTTTTAGATAAATTTATTTATCTGTGAGAAATAATTAAATGTTAAAAGAGGAATTCCCATTACAATTGGAATTCCATGATTGGATGGGAAAAGATAATTTATTTTTGAAATTAAATGAATTATTCCATATTGGATGCATAAAAGAAATTCTTTTATATTAAAAGAGTGATTTTTATCATAAATGATCTCTATGCATAAACATATGCATAAAAGATATATATTTTATATTAAAAGTGTGATTTTCATCATAAATGATTTGTATGCATAAACATATGCATAAAAGATATTGTTTTTAGATTAAAAGTGTGATTTTCATCATAAATGATTTTTATGCATAAATGGATGCATAAAAGAAATTCTTTCATATTAAAAGAGTGATTGTCATCATAAATGATTTTTATGATGATAAAAGTGTGACTTTCATCAGAATTAGATTTTATGCATAAATAGATGCATATAGAATTTTTATATTTAAATAAGGGTTCTCTTAATCCTCTGTTTAATTTCTGTAAAAATTGGAAAAATGAATAAGTAGATGATCTGTGAGAAGAAATGCTATCGTTTCATATTCACTAAGATGGTTATGAAGAAATTCAATGAAACTATCGAAGTCGAAAATCGAGATAAATGATTATTTTATTCCTCATAGGAAATTCATGTTTTAGAAATCTGTAAGCAAATATTCGACGAACGAAATTTAGAAAAAGAGAAATTAAAATATTACCTTTCGAGAAAGATAGTTTAGGAAGAACCTTTCCAGACCCAAACTTTGATTCAGACTATTGACCAAGACCTAATTCCTTCTCATCAGTTTCAATCAATGATGATGTGCCTAGTTCAGGAAAAATGCACTCAAATTTTCCACCGAATCTGAAACTAAGTTAAGACTTTTGATTTTGATCTAAGGATCAAGTTAACAAAACTCGAGAAATTTTGTTTGGAATTCAGACCTGGATCTAGAAGTATTGAAATACAAATTTAAGATTTATTCATTGCATTCAAACAAAATCAAAACTGAAAACTTGCATAGAAAATATGTTTTCTTAAAGGACTGTCTTATGCCAGAATGCTAGAGGAAATATTTGGCATATATGTTTATCTAAGGGAAGTTTGGTTGCAACAGCTGGCGGAGAGTGTTTAAGGGATAGCTCACGTGGCAAAAACCTGCCGAGGTCTTGACCAGCCTAGGTATGGTGAAAAATGGTGTGCTTCCGATACGAGGGCGAGGGCCGACGAAGAAGTGGTCCCTGAGTGAAGTACCACGACACCTAAGGAGGATCCTGGAGGGTTTTGACTAGGAGATGTATGGGCTCGTGGTGCTTAGGACACCCATACGTATGTCGAGGAAGATATATATATGTATGTCGACGAAATGATTATTGCAATCTGTCTTACTGGATCTCGTTGGTGGCTGACCAGCTGGTCCCAACGGAGAGTCCAGAGTGGTACTGTTTTTGTGAAACAAGGGATTGAATGGAAATTTTGAGTTATGAAACCTGTGAGCTCTCATTCATTCGTTTCCCCTGGATCCTTGCGTAAGCTAGTCTTAGAACAGAAATGAGGGAAGCCTATGCAAGTTGAATTGGCCAGTGGTGGGAAGACTCTTTTCACTCACCATGAGACATATCTTATCTAGTTCAATCTAGATGGTAATGTATTTGCACCCTTGGGGGTGCTGGGATTTGTTTTGTAGGTTTACGCATAATCTTTATGCATAATGCTTTATCCATAAGCTTTATGCATAATCCTCATGCATATCTTTATGCATAAGGCCTCATGCATAGCTTTATGCATAAGGCCTCATGCATAGGCTTTATGCATAAAGCCTATACAGAGCTTTATGCATAAGGTCTCATTCATGCTTTATGCACAAGGCCTCATGCATAGTTTTATGCTTAAGGCCTCATGCTTAAGGCCTTATGCATAGTGCTTTATGCATAAGCCTTATGCATAATGCTTTATGCATAAGTTTTATGCATAAGGCCTCATGCATAAAGGATTATGCTTAAAGCTTTTTTATGCATCAGGCCTCATGCATAATGCATCAGGCCTCATGCATAAAGGATTATGCTTAAAGCTTTTTTATGCATCAGGCCTCATGCATAATGCATTATGTTTAAAGATTTGTGCATAAGGCCTCATGCATCCTTTATGCATAAACTTCAGCATAGATTTCATAAGGCTTGCATAACGGCGCAGGTTCTATAAGGCTTGCATAGCGGCATAAATTGCATAAGCTTTAGCATGTACGGATTACTAATCCTTCCTTATTTATACATATTGCTCATGCATGCTTTATGCATAATAGGATTTATGCATAAGGCCTCTTGCATAGCTTTATTCATAGGCTTTATGCATAAGGCCTCATGCATATTTTAATGCTTAAGGCCTTATGCATAGTGCTTTATGCATAAGCCTTATTCATAATGCTTTATGCATAAGGCCTCATGCTTAAAGCCTTATTATGCATAAGGCCTCAGGCATAAAGCATTATGCTTAAAGTTTTATGCATAAGGCCTCATGCATGTTTTATGCATAAGCTTTAGCATATCTTGCATAAGGTTTGCATAGCGGCATAGTTTGCATAAGGCTTGCATAGCGGCATAGCTTACATAAGCTTTTGTATGTATGCATTACTAATATTTTTCTCATCCTTTTGTTGGTTTTGTAGGTTCTTTAATCCTCTCTTGCAACATCATGAAAAAGAGGTAAGTGCTTTCATATCTTGCCTCTCTTTGCTCTATGCATAGTTGCACCCTTGGGTGCTAGGGATTTGTTTTGTTGGTTTGCGCATTAGCTTGATAGATAATGCTTTATGAATAATACTCATGCATGCTTTATGCAGAAGGACTCATGCATAGTTTTATGCTTAAGGCCTCATGCATAGCTTTATGCACAAGCCTTATGCATAAGGCATCATGCATAGTTTTATGCTTAAGGCCTTATGTTTAAGGCCTTATGCATAGTTCTTTATACATAAGGCCTCATGCATAGCTTTATACTGAAGGCCTCATGCATAGTTTTATGCTTAAGGCCTTATGCATAGGGCTTTATATATAAGCCTTATGCATAAGCTTTATGCTTAAGGCCTCATGCATGCGTTATGCATAAGGCCTCATGCATGCGTTATGCATATAAGGCCTAATGCATAATGCTTTATGCAAGACTTGCGTAATGGATTGCATAATGCATAGTGCTTTAAACATAATGCATTGTGTTTTAAGCTTATGCATAGTACTTTAAACATAATGCTTGCATAAGGCTTCTCTAGCTTGCAAAATATTTTTTTAATATTCTCTTTGTTTGTATAGATGTGGCATGGGTCCTCACCCTCTTATTTCACAGACCCATAGGTTGAGGCTCATCGAGTCTCAACGACAGTTTGCTAGGGAGGCAGAGAGCATCGATTATGTATGGATAAATTTTTAGATATAAAATATAATTTCTCATCTTCTTTAATCAATATTCAAAGTGTGTTCACAAATCTTTTTGTGCATATCTATCTTTAATTTAAGTTTTTATGTTGATATCTTTGCTAACCTTGATTCGTCTATGTACAAGAAAGAAAAACCTTCAACCAGATATAAAATGTAATTTCTCATCTTTTTTAATCAATATTCAAAGTGTGTTCACAAATCGTTTTGTGCATATCTATCTTTAATTTAAGTTTTTATGTTGATATCTTTGCTAACCTTGATTCGTCTATGTACAAGCAAGCAGCAAAACCTTCAACCAAAGAGCTACTTGTGCAAAAAATGCAGCTGCATGTGCAAAAAATACAGTTGTATATCTAGAATTTTTTTAAAGTTCCAGAGCGTTCTATAAGTGCGTCTATAGACGCGTCTATAAGTGTATCTATAATGATATAGACACGCATATAGACATGCCTATAGACTCTTGTCAGTAGTAGACGCGATTTTAGATGTGCTTATAAACGCGCTTGTAACATTTTAAACCACGTTGTCAAAACGCGTCTAAAAATGCACCTACGGTTGCTTTTCTTTGTAGTGTTTCCTCACCCTTTCGTTGGTTTTATAGGTCTTCTAACCTTATCTTTCAACATCGCCAAAAAGAGGTAATTGCTTTCCTATCTTTTCTCTCTTTCTTATCTTTTTATCCTCTCTTTCCTCTATTTTTGTCTACCAAAAAGAGAGGTTTTATTTTGTAGGTCCTCTATGCATAGAGCTTAATCTATGAATAAAGCTCTAATCATAGAGCTTAATTTATATATTAAGCTCTATTCCTAGAGCTTAATGCAAAGATTAAGCTCTATACATAGAGCTTAATGCATGCATAGAGCTTAATCTATGTATGCATTAAGCTTCATGCATGCATGCTTAATGCATAGTGCCGGGGTATATTTTAGTTTAGGCTAGTGTGGTTTGCATAGTGCTTTATGCATAAGCCTCATGCATAGTTTTATGCATGAGGCCTCATGCATAGCTTTATGCATAAGGCCTCGTGCATGCTTTATCCATAAGTCTTATGCATAATGATTTATGTAGAGCTTTAGACATAAGGCCTCATGCATAGCTTTATGCATAAGGCCTCAGGCATGCTTTATGCATAAGCTTTAGCATAGCTTGCATAAGGCTTGCATAGCGGCATAGCTTACATAATCTTTTGTATTTATAAATTACTAATCCTTTCCTCACCCTTTTGTTGGTTTTGTAGGTCCTCTAATCCTCTCTTTCAACATCACGCAAAAAGAGGTAAGTGCGTTTCTATCCTTCCTCTATTATTATTGCATCCTTGCATGCTAGAGATTTATTTTGTAGGTTTACGCATAAGCTTTATGCATAATCTTTATGCATACGCTTTATGCATAATGCTCATGCATGCTTTATGCATAAGACCTCATGCATAAGCCTCATGCATAGGGCATAGGATTTATACATAAGGCCCCATGCTTGCTTTATTCATAAGGCCTTGAGCATAGTTTTATGCTTAAGGCCTCATGCATAGTGCTTTATGCATAAGACTTATGCATAATGCTTTATGCATAAGCTTTATGCATAAGGCCTCATGCATAAAGCATTATGCTTAAAGCTTTATTATGCAGCATAAGGCCTCATGCATAAAGCATTATTCTTAAAGCTTTATACATAAGGCCTCATGCATGCTTTTACATAAGCTTTAGCATAGCTTGCATAGCGGCGTAGTTTGCAAAAGGCTTGCATAGCGGCATAGCTTGCATAAGCTCTAGCATAGCTTTTTAAGCTTTTCTATGTATGCATTACTAATCCTTTCCTCACCCTTTTGTTGGTTTTGTAGGTCCTCTAATATGCATAAAGCATTATGCTCAAAGCTTTATGCATAAGGCCTCATGCATGCTTTATGCATAAGCTTTAACATATCTTGGGCGTAGTTTGCATAAGGCTTGCATAGCGGCATAGCTTGCATAAGCTTTAGCATAGGTTGTATAAGCTTTTGTATGTAAAAATTACTAATTCTTTCCTCACCCTTTTTTGAGTTTTGTAGGTCCTCTAATCCTATCTTTTAACATCACGAAAAAAAAGTAAGTGCTTTTTTATATTTCCTCTCTTTCCTCTATTATTATTGCACCCTTGCATAGCGGCATAGTTTGCATAAGGCTTACATAGCGGCATAGATTGCATAAGATTTTGTATGTATGCATTACTAATCTTTTCCTCACCCTTTTTTTGGTTTTGTAGGTCCTCTAATACTCTCTTTCAATATCATGAAAAAGAGGTAAGTGCTCTTCTATCTTTCCTCTCTTTCCTCTATTATTATTGCACCCTTGGATGCTGAGGTTTTTTTTTAGGTTTGCGTATAAGCTTTTTGCATAATGTCCATGTATGCTTTATGCATAATGCTTTATGCATAAGCCTCATGCATAGCTTTATGCAAAACGCATTATACATATCTTTATGCATAAGGCCTCATGCATGCTTTATGCATAAGGCCTTATGCATAGTTTTATGCTTAAGGCCTCATGCTTAAGGCCTTACGCATAAGCCATATGCATAATGCTTTATGCATAAGGCCTTATGCATAAAGAATTATGCTTAAAGCTTTATTATGCATAAGGTCTCATGCATAAAGCATTTCTCTTAAAGCTTTATGCATAAGGCCTCATGCATGCTTTATGCATAAGCTTTAGCATAGCTTTCATAAGTCTTAGGGCTTTCAAGGGGCTCATGCATAAAGCATTTCTCTTAAGCATAGCTTTCATAAGTCTTAGGGATTTCAAGGGGCTCATGCATAAAGCTTTATGCATAAGGCCTCATGTATGCTTTATGCATAAGCTTTAGCATAGCTTTCATAAGTCTTAGGGCTTTCAAGGGGCTTGCATTAGCGGCATAGCTTGCATAAGCTTTTGTATGTATGCGTTACTAATTTTTTCTTCACCCTTTTGTTGGTTTTGTAGGTCCTCTAATCCTCTCTTGCAACATCAAGAAAAAGAGGTAAGTGTTTTCATATCTTTCTTCTATTATTATTGTATCCTTGGGTGCTGGGGATTTGTTTTGTAGGTTTGCGATTAAGCTTTATGCATAATGCTTTATGAATAATGCTCATGCATGCTGCATAAGGCCTCATGCATAGTTTTATGCTCAAGGCCTCATGCACAGCTTTATGCATAAGGCCTCATGCATAAGCTTTATGCATAAGACCTCATGCATATTTTTATGCTTAAGGCCTCATGTTAAAGGCCTTATGCATAGTGCTTTATGCATAAGGCCTCATGCATAGCTTTATGCTTAAGGCCTCATGCATAGTGCTTTATGCATAAGCCTTATGCATAAGGTTGTTGAGATATCGAGCTCATCTAGTGAGGCGGTGGACATTGATGACTCGCCTGGGGGATAGGTCCCACACTTACACCACTGGCATGGTTGGTGAGATCTTGGGTGATATGCGGCCAGTGGGATGACAAGCTGTGTGACAGCCATTCTAGAGACTGGCATAGTTATAGCGTCAGCTCATTTAGTTGGGTTCACACTATAGAGAACCCTTGTATGTATTTGGTTTACCTTTCATATTGTGTGCTCTTATCTTGTATATGGTGTGTTTAGTGTTGAGTGAAGTAGAAGAAGATTTTCAGCCTCTCACCTTGTGTGTTCTCTATTAGGGTTTTGTGAGTGTGTGTGCTTACAAGAGCTCAAGCTCTCTTCCCCCCTGCATCTTTTCATGGTATCAGAGTCTGGTTTGTGTTAAGGGCTAAGCTGCAAGCAAGAGAACCAAAGGAAGCGGTATGAGGGTAAGAGCTTCAACTACTCTTCCCTATTTGTGTTGGTGACTACACCCTTGTCGGGAGCTCTACGGGAGGCACCGACAAATGATCTCTGATTCAGGAGCTTTCTTCTCGCGGGAGTAAAGCTATAGGGCAACTATACTATTCTATTTGATCGAACAGAATTTTTAAGGACGAAAACGCATTTCGGGGGCGTCTGGACCTCCATTTTTCAGAAAGCAGGCGATTTCGAGCACTGTGTGGGTAAGTCATCGATTCTCTGCAGAACTCTATTTTAAGAACTGCAAGAAGACAGATTGGCTGTGCAGACACAGTGTGTGCTACAAAGAGGTCAACAGTTGCCATTGGGTGTATGTATGCATATTGAAGTCACTGGTTGTGACATTTGAGAGTACTACAGTACCGTTGCAGAAAATAATGCAGTTTGCGCAGGACAAACCAAAGTGCTATTTCTGGTAAAATTGTGTCTGGCAAGATGTCAAATGATGGCATAACCCAGATTGTGACTGAGAAGCTTGATAAGAATAACTTCTATGCTTGGAGGTTCAGGTTGACGAATTTCTTGATGGGAAAGGGCTATTGGGACTATATAGAAGGTGAGCATGAAGAGGCACTGGAGATAACAGACATAAATCCGACTGCTGCAGATGTGAAAGAGTTTAAAGACTAGAACCAAGGAGCCAGGAAAGTTATGTATTGGCTCTCCATTAGTATACAGGACACCATGATTGGGCACAGTCAGGATGCCAAGTCCCCCAAGGAGGCGTGGGACACCTTGATAAAACTCTATGAAACAAATACCAAGGCACGTAAGATACAATTGAAGAATGAACTTCATACTGTGGAGAAAAAGAGCATGTCTGTGAATGACTATGCATTGAAGATAAAGGGTATTGTGGAATCCCTTGTATCTATTGGTGTGTCAGTAGATGATGATGATAAGGTGGAAGTCTGTCTACGTGGTCTCGGGCCACAATACAAGGCATTCAAGACGTCTATTCAGACTCGGGAAAACATTCCCAACTTTACAAATTTGATGTCTATGCTGATTATAGAGAAGAGAAGAGCTTAGGTGAAGACCAACAGTCTTCACAAAACAAAAACAGTTTAGAGCAACAGGCCTTCTACACAAGTTCATGTAGAGGACGAGGTAGAGGAGACCGTGGACACGGTCAAGGAGGTGGCCAAACAGGTAATCAGAATTATGGCCAGCAGCAGCAGCAACAACAGTCCCAGAATACACAACAACACATCAACACACAGGTGGAAGAGGCAAATTCAAAGGCAAGGGGAGTCAAAGAGGACATGAAAATTGACAAAGGCAAGGGGAGTCAAAGAGGACATGGAAATTGACAAAGGCAATATAATGATGCACGTGAATGCTTTTATTGTGGTAAGCCTAGATATGTGCAGGTAGAATGTTATAAGAAGCAGGCTGACATGCAAAATGGGAAAGTGCAGCAGAACAACTATGCATCCTCAAGCAGAAACAATGAGGATAATGAAAGGTTATTTGTTATGCAGCATGTCCTGAATGCCATGTCTGAAAATGTTGAAGCAGCACAAAAAGATGATGTATGGTATGTGGATTCAGGTGCTTCGAACCACATGACAAGTCATGGGGAGTGGTTCAAGGAGATGAAAAACCTTGAACGACCAGGTTTTGTGGAAACAGGGGATAACACTGCTCAACCAATAACCCATGTTGGAGATGTGCCATTGTCTATGTAGGATGGCAAAGTGAAGTACCTTATAGATGTACTTGACGTTCCAAACATAACAAAGAATCTGGTTTCAGTTGGCCAGATGATTGAGCAGGGTTTGCAGGCTCGGTTCAACTTTGATGGTTGTTATGTTGAAGACTTTAAAGACAAATGCAGGTTGGTTGCAAAAGGCAACAGAGTGGGCAGAATGTTTACGTTGAATGTAGACATGCCAAAAATGAGTGCTGCGATGTTTGCAAATGGTTCAAGAATTGTTACAAACACAAACATTTGGCATAAAAGAATTGGACATGTGAATGTGCAGAGAATAAAGTCTATGCAGACTAAAGGATTTGTGAGAGGGCTGCCAAAATTTAAAGTGGAAGGTATGCAGAGAATATGTGAAGCATGCCAATTTGGAAAGCAAACAAAGCATGTATTTCCACGTAACAGATATGTGAGCAGAAATGCACTAGATGTTGTGCATTCAGATGTATGGGGTCCTAGGAAGACCATGTCTATGGGAGACTGTGCAGGTATTAGGTGACATTCATTGATGACCACACAAGGAAAGTGTGGGTATATTTCATGGAGAAGGGTGAGGTGTTCACTCACCTTCAAAATTTTAGAGTTTTGGTTGAAAAGCAAACAGGAAAATATGTAAAGTGCCTAAGGTCAGATGGAGGGGGAGAGTACTTCTCCAATGAGTTCTCTGAATTTTTGAAGAAGAATGGTATTCGGAGACAGTTTACATGCAGATACACTCCGCAACAAAATGGAGTTGCTGAGCGGAATAACAGGCACGTTGCTAAGATTGCGCGAGCATTGATGGAAGAGAAGAATATGTCGCATAGCTATTCAGCTGAGGCTGTTTCTACAGCAGTATACATTATGAATAGGACTCCAACCTGCAGCCATACATGATGTAGCTCCAAAGGAGAGGTTTACTGGCAGAAAACCTGATTTGTCTCATCTGGATGCATTGCATATGTGCATGTGCTAGATGAGCTGAGAACTAAGCTGGATCCAAAAGCTGAAAAGTGTGCGCTTATTGGATATTTCCTTGAGCAAAAGGGATACAGGTGTTATAACCCTGCTACATGTGAGTTGAGGGTAAGCAGGGATGTTGTCTTTGATGAGATGAGCAGCTGGTATACTGCTGAAAAAGAAGCTGTTGGGACTGATGTGAGTGGAAGTGTGGTTGCACAGAATGTAGGTCAGCAATCACAGTCTTTGAGTGGACCAGGAGAGTCCTCATCTAGTGGGTCTGTTGATAGACCATGAAGAGGCAGGCTGCGTCATAATACCAGTCTTGCAAATGTGATTAGTACATCATGTAAAGGAAAAGAGAAAGTGGTTAAGCCACTTGGTATGCCTGACATTTCTGCAGGGCATTCTCGTGTTGATGTGGAGAGTCTAGTGGCTTAGATATGAGCCTTGATGAGGAGCTTGGGATTCCAGCTATGAGAACACCTGGTGTAAAGAAGGCTATGGAAGCCATGAATGAAAAGCTACGAAGATATGGGAGAGTGAAAAACCCCATGCAGAGGTTTACCTATGATGGTTATGTGGCACATCACTATGCATATATGGCAAAGGTTGTGCAGGTTGTAGAGCCCACATGCATTGATGAGGCTGTTGGAAATGTGTGTTGGGAGAAAGCTATGGATGAGGAGATGGATGCACTATATGGAAATGAAACTTGGGATTTAGTGCAATTGCCTGAAGGCAAGAAAGCCATTGGATGCAAGTGGGTGTACAAAGTAAAACATAACAGTGATGGAAGCATAAAAAGGTATAAGGCTAGATTGGTAGCCAAAGGGTATGTGCAGACATATGGCATTGATTATGAGGAAACTTTCAGCCCAGTTGCCAAGATGGCAACAGTGAGAGTTGTGATAGCAGTGGCTACGTCAAAGCAATGGTCTTTACATCAGATGGATGTAAAGAATGCATTCTTGCATGGGAATTTGCAAGAAGAGGTTTATATGTTGCAGCCACCTGGTTATGAGGATGTGAGTCACCCCGAGCATGTTTGCAGGTTAAAGAAAGCCTTGTATGGCTTAAAACAAGCACCAAGAGCATGGTCTCACAAGATTTCTGAATATCAATGCAGATTTCTCACTGTATGTGAGACATGGTGATAGAGGGGTTGTGCTTGTTGTCATCTATGTAGATGACTTGATCATTACGCGGGACCATGATGCAGACATCTTTGATGTAAAGATCTTGCTTAGACAGAAGTTCAAGATGAAGGATCTGGGGGAGCTTAGATATTTCTTGGGCATTGAGGTGATTAGGTCACCACATGGTATTGGATTACTGTAGAGACAGTATGGCTTGGACATGTTGTCCAAGTATGGTATGACAGGCTGTAAGCCTATTTCCGTGCCATTGGATAAGAATGTCAAGTTGAGTGCAGATTCAGGAGAGATCTTGGAGGATCCTACTATGTATAGGCGCATAGTAGGAAGCTTGATCTACATGATGATCACCAGACCAGATTTGAGCTATGCTGCTGGGTTGGTGAGTCAGTTTATGCAGGTTCCATGGAAACCGCATTTGGATGCATTGAGACGCATACTGAGATATGTGAGGTCTACTTTGCATTGTGGACTATTTTATGAGACTGGGACATAGATATGTGTACATGGATACACAGATGCTGATTGGGCTGGTAGTATCTCAGATAGAAGATCTACTAGCGGCTTCATGTTTTTTTTGGGGAGTGCTGTTGTGACTTGGAGCAGCCTGAGGGCATCTGCTACCACATTTTCTTTGCCTGGGCGGTACTTGATTTCAAAATCAAACTCCTGTAAGGTCTGCATCCACCTTATTTGGCGCATGTTGAGGTCCTTCTGAGTGAAGATCCACTTTAAACTTTGATGGTCTGTTATCAAAGTGAATCTTTTTCCCAGTAGGTAATGTCTCCACAACTTTAAGGCATAGACTGATGAAAGTAATTCTAGGTCGTGACAGCATAATTCCTCTCATGCATTCTAAGCTTTCGGGATTCATAGGCCGGAGTGCACCTCCTAGGGCAAAGCCACTTGCATCAGTTATTACTACCTCAAAGGGTAGAGAGAAATCTCCCTATATGCATTAAGCATGCATGCATAAAGCTTAATGCATGCATAGATTAAGCTCTATGCATGCATAGATTAAGCTCTATGCATGCATAAAGCTCTATGCATAGAGATTAATGCATGCATAGAGGTTTATGCATAGAGCTTAATCTATGCATAGATATCATGCATAAGAGGCCTCATATGCATAAGCCTCATATGCATAAGAGGTTTATGCATAGAGCTCTATGCATAGAGATTAATGCATGCATAGAGGTTTATGCATAGAGCTTCATCTATGCATAGATATCATGCATAAGAGGCCTCATATGCATAAGCCTCATATGCATAAGAGGCCTCATATGCATAAGCCTCTTAGGCTTTGCCTAAGAAAGAGAGAGAGAGAGAGAAGAGAATACCATTCAAAAAATTTAAACATAAGAAGCTTACGCATGAGAGAGAGAGAGAAAGAGAGAGTGAAGAGAATACCAATCAAAGAGAGAGTGAGAGAAAGAGAGTGAAGCTTATGCATGAGAGAAAGAGAGAGTGAAGATAATACCAATCAAATATCCTAATTCTAAATATATCATTCAAAAACCATGAATATATGAAGAGATGGGAGAGACAAGTGGGATAGAGATTACCTTTTGAGGAATTATCCTTGGGAGGAGACTTGGGGAGGAGACTTGAGAGGAGAATCTGTGGGAGAGGACAAAGGATGAGGTGCAGCCATCATGAGGAAGAGAGGGTTGCAGAGGGAGCAGAGGGGAAGCAAAAATAGTTGCGGCATCGATGCGAGATTATTCAAATTTTTTTTTACAGAGCACGTCTATACTCGTATCTATATGTACGTCTATAAACGCATCTATATCAGTATAGACATGCTTATAGATGCGTATATAAGTGTGTCTATATCAATATAGACGTGCTTATATATGCGCTTATAGATGCGCATATATCCACACATATATCTGCACATATATCCACGCATATATCTGCGCATATAGCCGTGCATATAGCCATGTAAACCTTACCAGATTGCAAATTCACCCATGGCCCCTCTCACTTTCATCTCTCTCTAGTTTGCGCCTCGCTCCAACCAATAACATCTCACATGACCTAAGCTTTGATCATCTCGAGATTTTATAAGCACTTAGGGACAAGCTAGGTCCTTAGTCTTAGGTCTTAGATCACAATCATGTCTAGTAATCTCTTTGTTGTCTCGCTCAAGCCAATAAGAGCTCCTACTATATGACTTTACCTACAGTCTTTATGGTTCAATTCAAAGATAGATTTCATTATGGTGAGATGAAGACAAGGGCTTTGATGGGTGCAAGTAGTGTAGAAGAGGGTGAGTCGTGTTTTGGTAATGCTAAAGAGATTGGATGGGCCATCATCAATGGTGGCTAATCATGGCTATATCTCAAGCACGTGAAGGGATGTGTGCACTTGATAACCCTTCGCGCATCATCCATCTTGGTGCCTATAGGTGAAGCTTTCGGTTGCCTCTAGGTGAAGCTCTCTCTTAATTGTTAAAAGTAAAGCTTTGTGGATTACATATATGTGTCTCTCGATGTTGATGGCGAGCACAACAACCTGTATTATATCTAAGATGTTCAGACCTTTATGATCTTTGTATTTGGTTCTTTGGTCTCAAAGGGTTCTTTTTTGTGTGTTGTTTTTATATGGAAGATGAATGAATTCGATGATGGCCTTACCACTAGCCTATGCTAAGAGTGATATTGATACACCACCATATACGTTAGTGGAGTTGTAAAACAAAATCAAGGAGTAAAAAGTGTTGTAATTAAAGATACTAAAATTTAAATATAGCTCATATAGCTCACAAGATAGATTATCAAATTGATATTGGAGCATACTATTGATCTTTTTGCAAGCTATAAGTATGATAGCTCATAAGAGCTCTATATATAACTAGTCTTATGTGAAATCTTCCAATCCCTAGATATTAAATCAAAAGAGGTAATGTTTTAGGTATGATCATACAATATCTTAATATTAATCATCTTAGGCCTTAAATCATGAGCCTAATAGATAATATTACATTGACATTGATTAGAACTCTAGAATATGAATATGTTGATTGTTTGAACCACTCAAATCAAATCAAAATTTCAACTTGTGACCATGGCCATCACTTAAAACACTTGGTGATATTTCATTCATTGTGTGGAGTCTATTTATTTTCATTAACAGACTTTGAAAACTCAGCCCATGCAACCCTATTTGTAGCAGTAAAGGGCTATTGTGCTATTCTCATAAACAAAACCACGAGAGAAGGCAATTGAAAGCTCATGATTGATGGGCTTTAGGTGGTACACCTTATAATGCAAGGTCACCATTTGTGAATAGAGGTGAGGATTTAAATCTCAGGAATACTGACAGCCAATCTTTGACTAGTATGTTTGCATCCGTCAATTGCCTCGGGTTGGCCCCCTCAAAGCTAAGCCTATGCTCGGTATGAAAATCGTGCATTGTGTGACAATATCACCTTAGCATGGGAAGCTCAAGAAACGGAGGTACCCAACAAGATGAGACAAAGCTTTTAGAGAAAACAATGGAGTGTTTTCAATAGATTAGAAATCATGAAAGACTATGATAGCAAGATGTTAAAGAAGAAACCTAGTCATTTCTAATGACCTTAGCTTTTATCATCTCAAGATTTTATAAGTGAAAGGACCAAGATAAGTTCTATGAGCTCTTCTCAACCCTTATGTGATCTTATGTGCTCGTAGGAAGTCTTATGGGTCTTATGATCTCATTCAATCTCTAACAATATTTTTTGAAATTATATTAGCTCTTACATGAATTATATGAGCTCTTACATAAATTATAAGATCTTACATTAATTATGAGATCTTAAGAAAGATTGTGAGCTTGTGTATGGTCTTATGACATCTTGAGAGCTTCTACCATACACTATCTGGTCATAAAAGCTAATCTTAGACATTAAAGGATGATCACATTGATTTAGGAAATTTCATGACCTCATATATGGTCTTATGAGATCTTAAGAGCTTCTACCATACACTATGTGGTCATAAAACCCGAGCTTAGACATTATAAGATGATCACATTAATCTAAATTGTATACATGCAAGCAAAATCATGTTAAAGATTACCACCTCAATATGGAAAGGAAGAAGCATAGTGGCAAATTTATATTAAGTTTGAAGAACTCTTATGAGCATAAAGTAACTATTTTGTTCACTTTTACTTTATCAAACGATTCCTAGTCATGCAAGAAAAATCATGTTTATGACTACCGCCTTAATATGGAAAGGAAGAAGCACAGTGGCAAATGTATATTATGTTTAAAGAACTCTTATGAGCATAAAGCAACTCTCGTGTCCACTTTTACTTCTCTTATGATCATAAAGCAACTATTGTGTCCACTTTTATTTTGAACTATTATAATTATTTATGGGCCAAGCACTCATGGCATGATATCTTTACTTTAAGACTCAAGTCTTTAAATATAATTCTATATCCTAGCAAGTTACTTGCTTCTCTAGCTTGTCACTTGCATATGTGTTTTTGTAAGGTTTGACTTAGGTAGCATAATAACTTCTTCTCATCTAAGTGACATGGAGTCATTGATAATTGGGGGTGAAAAAATATCACTATTAGAGCTATAGTTGCACTGGTTTTGGCGGATTAATTTATCATGGCTATAGTTACACTAGTGTAGCACTAGTGTCTATCTCTTTCTCTCCTATCTTGGCATCTCCTATGTCAGTGTGGCAAAGATTCCTAGTTTTGAGAGTGGGCTGGTGATTGGTGTAGATGACACAAGAAACATTGTATCTCCACAAAGTAGCAATCTCACCAGTGGGACACTAGCATCACTATCTCAATGTTGCTCTCACAGCAGCAGCTAGTATACCTAAGAATAGGAGAAAATCTAATGTATGGGTACATTCCTAGGAAAATTAGCTTTGCCTATCTCAAAATTTTATAAGCACTAGGACCAGGCTAAGTTCGAATAGCCCTTCTCAACCCTTATGTGATCCCATGGGCTCATAGAGGAAGTATTATGGATCTTATGATCTCATTAGATCTCTAACAAGATTTTATGAAATTATATGAGATCTTACAAAAATTATGAGATCTTAAGAAAGATCATGAACTCATGTATATGGTATTATGAGATCTTAAGAGGTTCTACAGCTACCCTTTGAAAGGTATGTATGTAGATTCTATCAAAACACACTCTTTCTCACCATTCCCATGCAAAATGTTCTTTCCCATTATTTCACAATATCAACACAAATCTTTTGTCCTATTTGTATATATTTTAACTTAGTGCAAGCTTGATATGGTTTTTTCAATTTTCTTTTTGATTTGAAGTGGTGAGAGGTAACCTTAGAGCTCCTTGGAGATGAAATCTTGACGTGTGGATGATTGGAGGTTCGAAGCTCTAGAGGTTTTCGCATTCTTGAGAGTTCAAAGAGAGGCTTTAAATATGCTATGTGTAGTATTTTCTCCTTGGGCAATGACCTAGTGAAAGAGAGAGAAAGGCTATTGTATACATTGTTGTATTTTAAATTTACATTCTAAGAGACGTTTGACACAGAGTGAGAAAAAGAGATGGACATGAACACACTAAGAGGCATATTATGAACTAACTTTCTTTAATTCGTCACTCTGACAAATAAAGTTATCTACACTCTCATGCGAGGCCGTACTAAAAATTAAGGGTCATTTTGGTATCCGAGTCCTGTTTCAGGTGCTCATTGCGGTTATATTTACTATGTAAACTCCCATATGAGTTTCTTTTAGACTAAACCACTCACTACTATGACCCTCTTATACATTATTTAACATGGTTAATTATAGAATAGAAATCACATATAAATGACACCACAAAACATGCATAAGAAGTCCCAAAATTGACAAATCTAAATTACTAAATTTGTGATCAAACTTAATCTTTTATGTCCTCTAAGTATTCCTACTTTTCAACATTAAATATAGATGCTAAAAATCACCGAATCAAATAGACCCAAAAATACGTACATATGAGTATGTTACATTCTCCCTGGGTAAAAAAAAGAGCGATGTCCTCAGTGCATGAACTGAGGATAGTGAGTCCTCATGTGATCCTCGGTTAACCAAGTGGCATCTTCAACTGGATATGTCTTCCATTTTATTAAGAGATCGACTATGTCTGGTGGCGGTCTTGAATCTAACCATATCTTAATTGTACAACTTAATCTAAGAAAACATTAAACTCACTTAATTCTACTATTTCTACATAGCAATAGAATCAAATCAACCTTCTCAAACAGCAAACAAGCATGCATGCCATATCCAAAATTCTTATCACATAAGCAAAGAATCATGTAATCTCAAACAATCATTCACATGATATAAATCTCTATCAATTACAGCATGGCATCTCAATCAATCACAATGTATGTGTCTATCTCAAGATTCTATCATCATCACCATGCTCGACAACATGGTTAGTCATAATGACCAAAATCCAACCAATATAGAGCTTTCTTCGATGCCCATCCACCCAACCTCCACACTGAACATCTTGCGGCTATCCTGAGTATGATTCTTTTCTGAATCTCATCCTCTCTGGGTTCTACCACATGGCTCCTAGAGGGAATAAATGTCATTCTCATCCTCTCTAGGTTCTACCACATGGCTCCTAGAGGGAATAAATCTCGTTCTCTATCCGGTGTTTCGTGTCTAAAGACGGCTAGCCCGAATCTCAAAATGTCATGTTAAGTCTCACCATACACATGCATATCAATCCATCATGCATGTGCATATCAATCATTCATCTCAAAACAAAGCAATCATAACTCATATATATCATCTTAGACTCATCTCTAGTCCATAATCTTTCAAGGCATGCATATTCAAATCAATCACAATCAATTTCAAGTATAAAATAAGCTTTTTAATTTCTCTTTATCTTTTAAGTCACATGGGAATCCTTGTTTTTAACAAAAACAACGTAGATAAGATCATCTCAAAAAGAACACAATCGCATTAGTAAAAGTGAGACTATTCAAACACTGATCTACCAAAGAGCTTCAATTGTAGTGTTAATGCCTTACCTTTGGTTTTGGGTATGTCCTTCTTAAGAGGTGGGAAGGATAGCAATTGTCGAGGAATTTGAGCAAGATAAGAGGATTTAGGCAGTGAAGTGCTAGAATCTATGCTCAAAGGAGACTCATGTAAAGTTGGATTTGTCTTGACAAAATCAATACCCCATTTGGCAAATGCACGTGTGCTTAACATAGGCCGCAATAGCATATTGTCCTTTGTGATGGGAGGTTTGGTCCTTTGACAATTGTCACAACGTTTTACATATTCTTTAAGGTTGGCCACCAAAGCCCAGACCACCTAATCAACTTAGCTGTGGTATTGTCCGAAAAGTGTCCACTCCCAACACCTGCATGTGCATGAGTCATGATTTTCAAGTAGTCAGCTTCACATACACACATGCGCAAGTTGCCATCCTTGCCCCTCTTGTAGAGTTGGCCCTCTATCAGCATATAGTTGGCCGCTTGAACTTCAATAGCATGCTTTCGATATTTAGGATTTGTTCGATCAGTATGACCATGCTGAAGATAGTCCACAATATACTTGCTCCAACTTGGTGTAGTTGAAATTTGGAATAATGTGACATTATGAATTGGTTGTTGAATTTGACATGAAGCACAGTTACGAACAAATTTTTCAGCATCCGCATGCATGGTAGGCCACCATTGCCCATCCTGAGTTATACGTCGCACACAAGTAGTAGCTGATGCTGCATGGATTCCACCAATACCCTCATGTGCCCATTCCAAGATCTCCTCATATTGGTCAGGGTTAGGTATAAGCCGCAACACTCCATCATTACCTTGACGATATAATCTCCCTAATATTAACTTGAATGGTCACCATAGGTCCACATTAGGACCTGCTAGTTGTATCTGCCCACTTGTCAAAATTTCTAAGATAGGTTCAGACCATTTAGGAGCTGTCTCTACAAGGAAAAGTGTTGAATCTAACATATCATCATCCACATCCACAAGAGCTTTGCCAGAGGTGATTTGAGACAAATGATTTGCCCTAAGATGAGTTGTTCCTTTTCGGACTGCCACTTCAAAATCAAACTCAAGAAGGATGACAAACCACCTCATAATCCTTCTAGTTACACAAGGCTTATTCACCAAATATAGCAGTGCTTGATGGTCCACAAAAAATATAAATTTGTTTGCCAAAAGGTAATGGCAAAACTTTTTCACTGCATATATCATGGACAAACCTTCTCTTTCTGTTGTGGTATAATTCTTCTCAGCATTGTTCAACTGTCGACTAGCAGATGAGATTGGGAAATCCTTATTATGTTCTCCTGATTGAGCCAAAATACATCCAATTGCAAAGTTTGAAGCATCAATATGGACATGAAGGATTTGGTTCCAATCTGGTGCCCGTAACATGGGTGCAGACACTAATGCTTGCTTCAACTTTTCAAAAGATTCCTCACACTCGTCTCGTCAGTCCAATTAAACTTTACAAGAAGAGCATATAATGGTCTGACTAGGACAGCGTACATGTAGATGAATCGACGATAATAGCCACAATGTCCCATGAATATTTGTACCCCTTTAGGTTTGATAGGCCGAGGTAATGAGACAATGACATCAATTTTATCCATATCTGTTGAAATACCATTGCGAGAAACAATATGGCCCAGAATCTTCCCTTGTCTCACCATGAATTTGCACTTGTCAGGATTCAAGCATATACGATACACTTGACACTTTTAAAACACAAGTCTGAGGTGTTCTATATGATCATCATGCTCTTGTGAGTGAACACAAATCATCCATGAAGATCTCAAGAAATAGCCTAAGGTACTCCTTGAATACATGACTCATTAACCGCTGAAAGGTTGCAGGTGCATTTGTTAGACCAAACCACATAACACGATAGGCAAAGATGCCATCTTCAGTTGCAAAGGCTGTCTTGTCGGATCAATTGACACTTGATTGTAACTAGAGAATCCATCCAAGAAACTATATGCCTTTTTTCCTGCAACACGTTCCAAAGCATGATCCGTGATTGGAAGTGGATAATGATCACGTACAGTAGCTGCATTTACCTTCTTGAGGTTTACATATAATCGAAGTTTTCCATTTTTCTTGGACACCACTACAATAGGGGAGACCCATTCAGTGTGTTCAATCTCATAGATAAATTTTGCCTCTAAGAGATTCTCTATTTCCTCTTTTATCTTTCATGCAAAATTCTCATTGTAAGTATAAGGACGTTGCTTGGAAGGCTTTGCATCCTCTCGCAATGGAATTGTATGCTGACATATGCTTGGATCAACTCCATTGAGGTCTTTATAACTCCAAGCAAAAACATCGCGATACTCCTTTATTATTTGAATTAATAACTTCTCCTCATCTAAGGACGAGTCTGTGGCAATCCACACATAGCGAAGCTCTTCTCCTAGCTTAGCGATATCAAATTTTTTTGCATCTTCTGGACCATCATATGAAACCCCTGGCATGCTTGGCTTTTGTCGCATGGGCTGTTGACAATCTTTGGATCTTGAAGAGTGTACTGTGTGAAGTTGGGGGGAACATTGAGACCTTGTTCTTGTCCACTTGAGTCATCACTAATTGAAGACCATGCGGTTTCTCTTTTGCAATCTTGCATTAGAGTTTTTTGTTCAACCGTTATCTTTGCACTTCCGACACTCTCTTTTGAATCCGTTTGGGACTTGAGTTTTTGTTTTGGTCTCTTTGTTTTTTTGCAATTTTTGCTTAGCAATTTTTAGCTTTTCTCCTGGTATCATTTTACTTGGTCTTTGATACTATCTTGTGCTTGGACATAGTATAGATATCCATTCTTTCCTGAGAAGTGAGGTGGTGGTCGAGAGTGTTCATTCTTAAACTCCTCATTTTCTTTTTGTATTCTCTCACGTCGTTCTCTCTCATCTTATTTACGGATTCTCTTATGGCTCTTAGAGCATTTACGTTTGGGTTGGCTTCGAGGGATCTCTATTTGAACCTCCCTTCCTCTCAAGAGTAGGTGTGCCTTTCCTAACTCTTCCTCAGGGATTATCACATCATCATCAAAATCAAAATCCCATCCGTCTTCCATATCAGCATCCTCCACTGAGACTTCCTCTACATGCAGTGCTGTGGATGCAACCCCATAGTACAAATCATCTAGAAGGTCACGTGGTTGTACCATTCATATAGGAATAATGTCATATCCATCTGAGTCACAAAATTGAATTGGCTTAGGTAAAGCACATATCGATAATGTTACAAGGACATGACTCCATTCTAGGGGATCAATTAAGTGCTCAGGGAAGGGTTGTGGAATGTATGCCTCATTTGATACACTCCTTAAGTCTTTCAGTGTTGAAATCCTTACATGAGGCTCCACACATCCACAGATCTTCTCGCCCATCTGACAATGTAACTCTTGATCCCTTAGATGAAGCAAAATCAAACTCATCTATTGGAGACCTTGTTACATCACGATATGAGTGATTCTTTAGGTTGACCCTTGTGATGACAGAATCATGTCGGAGGTACAAATAATTGTATCCCCAATCTTGAATCATTTGAAATTGTCACATGAATGGTCTACCCAATATCACTTCATAGTTTGGATGCTTTCCAAAATCCACTACTGTAAATGTGTGCTCATATTCAATCCCACATGTGGTGACCAATATGTTCTCTAGCAGCCGAATGGGATGTTCTAAGCTTCCATCTGCTAGCTGCAAGCACATCCTTGTACTCCTAATAGCTGGTTTATCCCACTTTTCCCAAATGGACCTTGTCACAATGCCCACTCCTGCATCACTATCAAGTATTGCAGTTGAAGCTACTTTTCGCACTTCTAATGGGAGGGTAGCATTTCCCTGATCGTCCTTACAAAATTTTCCTACTTTGTTGATAGGAACTGGCATAACATGCTTTGTCTCAGGGTGTATAGCACATTGATGGTGACCCTTTTGTAGCAATACCTCCTCTGACAAACATGTGGAAATATCATTCCACAACTCAGGTCGAAGCTTTATCAAATCAAGCAAAGGTAAGGTACAAGCCACTAGTGCTGACAAAATAGCTTGCATGATACCCATATCCATCTCCTTTGTCAACCTTCTATGCATGGAGGGTATTCTCAAGGTCTTAGAATAGTTCTCATATTATCCCAAATAAGATGGTAAGGTTTTCATTGTATGCTTATTCTAGGAGAAACAATTGTTTGAACTTCCTCCTGGATGCTTGGGCGTCTTAAGTTGTTTTCTGTGCCCCCTGGTAAAATCCACTTCAGAGAATGGAGGTAAAATAATAGAGGACATATTCTCATTAACTTTCTCATGAACTGCTGCCCACATCTCATTTGCCATGTCCTCTTGTTAGCATCAATAACTTCATCATTGCATGGGAAGGCAAGACTAGGTGGTGGCAGAATGCCTTCTTTCAATGGGGTGTCAATTGGTGCAGACTTCTCGCTATGAGCTTGTGAGATCAGCTCGCTTTTCATTTCCCAACTTGATGACACTTCTGGTATGGTTTCTAATGTTGGCTTAAGAGAGGTTGGGCCCCAAGGGATAGGTGAAGGTGGGCCCTCAAGTATTGATTGAGCTTCCCTAATGAGTTGCTGATGTACAACTAGATTGATCTTCTCCTCACGAGGGTTTGGGTATTCTTGAAGCTTCTTGGGTAGCTCAGATAAAGCTACAATGCGACTTCTATGAGCATCAATGATGGCATCTAGAGTCTCGTTCACCTTATCCACAAAACAGAACCCCCAGAACTATCCTCGGTTGTACTAGCCTCATCTTGTTTAGCACTAGGCCCAGGTTGAGGTTGATGCTCCTCATGCTTTTCTTGGAGCCTCCAAGTAGAGGTCGTGCTTGCTCTTGTGCCATCGGTGGCTTACGTTCAAAATTAGTATACTGTTGATGCATTTGTGGAGCCACTGCACCCCTTTGCTGCTCACGCTCTTGTCTCATTCTTGCAATGCGAGTACATTCCTGTGTGGTGTGGGTATAATTCCAAGCACATGCCTGGCACCACTTCTTTGTGGGTTGGTTTGTGACTAGAGGAGAAAAGGTATTACATTCTTTGGTTTTACCGCCACATGCTCCACAAAGATGAGGACCTATAGGTAGTACACTCGTCATTTGCTGCTGCTGCTGTTGTTGTGGCTGCATGGGTGGGTGATAGGTTTGTCCCAATCTCCTTAGTACTAGGTTAGCTATCTGGTCTGGATTTACTAGTGCACTAGACCCTGAACTTTGGTCATCATCCCACTGATCTCTAGGTTTCACCTCAGGGCCAGTACCATCTTGGAATTTGAAGTTATCTGTGAAATCCATAGCATCATGGCAACACTCATTGAAATTTATATGCTTCTTTGCATAGAGATGTGTGTGCAGTGTTGATTTTTGAGTCCTTTTAAGAAGAGAGAAATTAATCGACTCTGGGTGGGCTTCTCATCTTCTGGGCAACGATTAATGTACTGCTTCATCCTATTTACACAGTCTCTAACAGTCTCAGCCTCGCCTTGCTTGAAAGAGTAGATGTTTGCTACTGTGTCATGCTGAATCAAAAAAGCAGTAATGAATCTCTCTTCCAAAACTCATAAAGAAGATTTGTCTAAAGCCTCTAGTGCCTGAAACCAAGCAAGGGTCTTTCCCTCAAGAGTGAGCCCAAATCCTTCAATTTGCGTATGCTTGTCTTGCTTAGCTCAAACTGCTTGCCTAAATGCTACTACATGGTCATATGGATCTCCCGACCCTTCGTACTTCTTTACCACTTTCTGAAGAGTTGATGGCCTTACTCGTCTTGAATACTCATCATCGGGCCTATGGCCTCTCACTCTCAGTGGTTCCTCTCTTTGGTAAGGTGGTCCATATGCATGCTATATTGGTGTGGGTTCCCTATTACCTGCCTCACCAACCCCCTCCAAAGATCTTGTTACCCACATTTCAGGAGGTGCATTTATGGGGGGCGGCCGAGTTGGCTCCCCTACCCTCCGATTGTCATAGTGAGAGAAACGTTGTTGTGGTGTGATCTGTGGTCGCACTTTTGGTGTAGGATAATATCTTGGTGCTAGAGTTGGGCTACTTGCAATGGTCCACTTTGATGTTGATGGTCCCTCTCTAGTGAACTCTCTCTCCGCGCGGTGCGCTGTTCACGCACAGCCGCCTTCTTTTATTATTATTATTATTTTTCCTTTTTTGAAGTGCGTGTGTAGTGAATTCAATGCGTGTGTAGCTGTGAGATTTGCAGCGAATTCGAAATGTTCAGTCTTCATGTGTGTGTACAGATTTTAGTTTCTCTACAGGTGCAGGTTTAACAGAGAACTAAAATGCAGGTTTAACAGAGAACTAAAATGCAAAAAATTAAAGATGCAAAAAACTAAACTAAGCTAAGAACAGAAAATAAAACGAACTTGCAGAAAATTGAAACTGTAAAAATTAACCTCACACAGCAAAAATTATCCTCAAGCAGAATGACAGAAATGCAAAAAGAGGCCTCTGTCTTTTGCACACAAATTAAAATTGGTAGGATTAGCGCCTACCTCCAATCCTTCCCGTGTGTTGAATCCTTGTCTTGACCTCAAGGAAGAAGCGTAGCTAGCCAATCGCACTCAAATTGCAAGACAAATAAAGAGAATTTAACAATAGATTAGTCTTAAATAAGTATCGAAATTAGTCCCAAAGCCTGCTCTCCTATCCAACAGTTTTGCAACCGATTGGAGCTTAACAAGGAGTGGTAGTGTGTGTATGGTGCTCAACTAATGTAGGCACTCGATCCTCGATTGCGGTGCCATTGTAGAGCGGTTCTCTCTACAGTGTAATATACTGCTCATAGAGTACTACCGATCAACAAATGTGTTAAGAAACACAATGTCAATCCAAGGACTCGACCCGATTAGTGCATGAAGGCTTATCCCATGAGGGAGAGCTCACATACACGAACCACCACTTGACGATTCAACCATTCAACACCTCAATCAATCTCTCAATCCCTTAAATCCACTACACTAGTCAAGAGAGCTAGCAATGCATGGCAATCTCTTAATCCCATTCAAACATTGATTAAATCTTAGCTTTCCCTAATGCTAGCAAACCCATAAGCGTGCATCTACTAACCCACAAGCTTAAGCAAGCATAGAATGTAACATTCACAAACCCACAAGCTCATAGAGAGAGTCTATCCATGAATAACTCATTGCCAATGAAGTGGGCAAGAGCTTGCATCAATGGAGACTACACACACACACACTACAAGCATGCATACGTAAGAGAAAGAAAGGAAGCATTCAACTAATCATAGATTAATCTACTTCAATGATACTAAAATAGATTAAGAGAAAGAAGTGGAGCTATACTCATTGGAGCTTGATGCTCATTAGAGTACAATAGAGAGAGAGTTAGAGAGTTGCCATAGCTTGAGAGCTCAAGAGCTTCACTCAATAGCTTATGAGAATGGCAAAAAACGTACCCTTTTCTTTAGCTAACATCTCTTTTATAGAGATGTCACTAACCCTAACCCTGAAAAGATGCAGGGGGGAAGAGAGCTTGAGCTCTTGCAAGCACACACACACACTCACAAAATCGTAATAGAGAACACACAAGGTGAGAGGCTGAAAATCTTCTTCTTCTCTACTCAACACTCAACACACCATATACAAGATAAGAGTACCCATAATATGAAAGGTACTCAACCAATACATAAACGGGTTCTCTATAGTGTGAACCCCACTAAATGAGCTGGCGCTATAACTATGCCAGTCTCTAGAATGGCTGTCACACAGCCTGTCATCCCACTGGCTGCATATCACCCAAGATCTCACCAACCATGCCAGTGGTGTAAGTGTGGGGCCTATCCCCGAGGCGAGTCATCAGTGTCCATCGCCTCACTAGACGAGCTCGATATCTCAACACTCCCCCTTGAGCTCAACTCCATCTCATGTACACCAAGCGAAGCCCTGAATCTGCGGAGCTTCTTTGTATCCAATGCTTTGGTGAAGATGTCAGCTACCTGATCCTCTGTGCTGACATAAACAAGGTCAAGATCTCTTGCCAAGACCTTCTCTCTGACGAAGTGGTAGTGGACCTCCATGTGCTTCGTACGAGCATGAAAGACTGGGTTCCTGGCCAACTGTATACTACTAATGTTGTCACAGAAAATGACAACTTGTCTATCCACTGATAGACCCAAATCTGCAAGCAGCTTTCTCAACCAAGCGACCTCACATGCTGCCATAGCAGCTCCTCTGTACTCGGCCTCTGTACTCGATAGAGCAACCGTAGGCTGCTTCTTGCTGCTCCAAGTCACAGCAGCACTCCCCAAAGAAAACATGAAGCCACTGGTAGATCTTTTGTCTGAGATACTGCCAGCCCAATCAGCATCTGTGTACCCATGTACACATATCTTTGTCCCAGTCTCATAGAATAGTCCATAATGCAAAGTAGACTTCACATACCTTAGTACTCACTGCATCCAAATGCGGTTTCCGTGGAACTTGCATAAATTGACTCACCAACCCAACAGCATAGCTCAAATCTGGTCTGGTGATCGTCATGTATATCAAACTTCCTACTATGCTCCTGTACATAGTAGGATCCTCCAAGATCTCTCCTGAATCTGCACTCAACTTGCCATTCTGATCCAATGGCACAGAAATAGGCTTACAGCCTGTCATACCATACTTGGACAACATGTCCAAGCCATACTGTCTCTGCAGTAATCCAATACCATGTGGTGACCTAATCACCTCAATGCCCAAGAAATATCTGAGCTCCCCCAGATCCTTCATCTCGAACTTTTGTCTAAGCAAGATCTTTACATCAAAGATCTCTGCATCATGGTCTCCCGTAATGATCGTCATCTACATAGATGACAACAAGCACAACTCCTCTATCACCATGTCTCACATACAGCGACAAATCTGCATTGGCTACATGAAAGCCAACAGTGACAAGATATTCAGAAATCTTGTCAGACCATGCTCTTGGTGCTTGCTTTAAGCCATACAAGGCTTTCTTCAACCTGCAAACATGCTCGGGGTGACCCACATCCTCATAACCAGGTGGCTGCAACATATACACCTCTTCTTGCAAATCCCCATGCAAGAATGCATTCTTTACATCCATCTGATGTAAAGACCATTGCTTTGACGCAGCCACTGCTATCACAACTCTCACCGTTACCATCTTGGCAACTGGGCTGAAAGTTTTCTCATAATCAATCCCATATGTCTGCGCATATCCTTTGGCTACCAATCTAGCCTTGTACCTGTTTATGCTTCCATCACTGTTATGTTTAACTTTGTACACCCACTTGCATCCAATGGCTTTCTTGCCTTCAGGCAATTGCACTAAATCCCAAGTTTTATTTCCATATAGTGCATCCATCTCCTCATCCATAGCTTTCTCCCAACACACATTTCCAACAGCCTCATCAATGCATGTGGGCTCAACAACCTGCACAACCTTTGCCATATATGCATAGTGATGTGCCACATAACCATCATAGGTAAATCTCTGCACAGGATTTCTCACTCTCCCAGATCTTCGCAGCTTTTCATTCATGGCTTCCATAGCCTTCTTTACACCAGGTGTTCTCATAGCTGGGATCCCAAGCTCCTCATCAAGGCTCATATCTGAGCCACTAGACTCTCCATCAACATGAGAATGCCCTGCAGAAATGTCAGCAGGCATACCAAGGGGCTCAACCACTTTCTCTTTTCCTTTACGTAATGTACTAATCACATTTGCAGGACTGGTATTATGACGCAGCCTGCCACTCCATGGTCTATCAATAGACCCACTAGATGAGGACTCTCCTGGTCCACTCAAAGACTGTGATTGCTGTGACCTACATTCTATGCAACCACACTTCCACTCACATCAGCCCCAACAGCTTCTTTTTCAGCAGCATACCAGCTGCTCATCTCATCAAAGACAACATCCCTGCTTACCCTCAACTCACGTGTAGCAGGGTTATAACACCTGTATCCCTTTTGCTCAAGGGAATATCCAATAAACACACATTTTTCAGCTTTCGGATCCAGCTTAGTTCTCAGCTCATCTGGCACATGCACATATGCAATGCATCCAAAGACTTTCAGATGAGACAAATCTGGTTTTCTGCCAGTAAACCTTTCCTCTGGAGTTACATCATGTATGGCTGCAGTTGGAGTCCTGTTCATGATGTATACTGCTGTAGAAACAGCCTCAGCCCAATAGCAATGTGGCATATTCTTCTCTTCCATCAATGCTCGCGCAATCTCAACAATGTGCCTGTTTTTCCGCTCAGCAACTCCATTTTGCTGCGGAGTGTATCTGCATGTAGACTGTCTCCGAATGCCATTCTTCTTAAAAAATTCAGAGAACTCATTGGAGAAGTACTCTCTCCCTCCATCTGACCTTAGGCACTTTACATATTTCCCTGTTTGCTTTTCAACCAAAACTCTGAAATTCTGAAAGTGAGTGAACACTTCACTCTTCTCCTTCATGAAATATACCCACACTGCCCATAGTAGTTTTCATGGCCTGCACTGTATCCTGCAACTCCTTAATAGCTCGATCAACTGAAAGGTTGAAACCAACCTCTGCAGCAACTCTTGGTTGAGGGCTCATATGAATGTCACCAGGTTCTTCTTACTACTCTCATCATAATTTCCTTGCCCTTGCCGTTCTCATTGACCCTGTCTATCATCAAAATTTAGACGATCTTCCATCTCCCCATCTTCTCGATCATCTCTGTCTTCTTCATTCAAAATCATGGAAGCTCGAGCGCGCATTGCTCTCATTCTTTCCTCTAATTCTCAATTCATGTCAATAATTCTAATAAATTTCTCTCGAGCTACACCCACATGTAATAATCCTTGTAAAAGCTTCTCTTCTTGCCTCGCATCTATTTATGCATAAATTCAATTTTAAGGAAAATAACACTTTCGAATTAAAAATAAACCTTTTATGCATTTTACTATGCATAAATTCCATTCTAATGAGAATAACACTTTCAAAATAAAAATCAATCTTTTATCCATTTTACTATGCATAAATTCATTTTAAATGAGGACACTTTTAAATTAAAAATCAATCTTTTATGCGTCTTTTATGCATCTTCCTATGCATAAAATCAAAATTGATGAAAATAACTCTTTTAAACTAAAAATAGATTTCTTTATGCATCATTCTATGCATAAAATCAAAATTGATGAGAATAACACTTTTGGATTAAAATAAATTCTTTATGCATCTTTCCATGCATAAATCCAATTTTGTAGGAATTACACTTTTAGAATAAAATAATTTCTCTTATGCATCTAATTTATGCATAAAATCTATTTATGATGAAAATCACACTTTTAATATAAAAAAATATCTTTTATGCATATGTTTATGCATACAAATCATTTATGATAAAAATCACTCTTTTAATATAAAAGAGTTTCTTTTATGCATCCATTTATGCATAAAAATCATTAATGATGAAAAGCAAACTTTTAATATAAAAAAATATCTTTTATCCATATGTTTATGCATACAATCATTTATGATGAAAATCACTCTTTTAATATAAAGAATTTCTTTTATGCATCTAATTTATGCATAAAATCATTTATGATGAAAATCACACTTTTAATAAAAAATATATATATATCTTTTATGCATATGTTTTTGCATACAAATCATTTATGAGATGAAAATCACTCTTCTAATATAAAAGCATTACTTTTATGCATCTAATTTATGCATAAAATCATTTATGATGAAAATCACACTTTTAATATAAAAAATATCTTTTATGCATACAAATCATTTATGATAAAAATTACCTTTTTAATATAAAAGAATTTCATTTATACATCCATTTATGCATAAAAATCATTTATGATGAAAATCACACTTTTAATATAAAAAATTATCTTTTATGCATATGTTTATGTATACAATCATTTATGATGAAAATCACTCTTTTAATATAAAGAATTTCTTATATGCATCTAATTTATGCATAAAATCATTTATGATGAAAATCACACTTTTAATATTAAAAAAATATCTTTTATGCATATGTTTATGCATACAAATCGTTTATGATAAAAATTACCTTTTTTAATATAAAATCAATACTTTTATGCATCTAATTTATGCATAGAATCATTTATGATAAAAATCACACTTTTAATATATAAAAAAATATCTTTTATGCATATGTTTATGCATACAAATCATTTATGATGAAAATCACTCTTTTATAATCAAAATAATAATTTCATTATGCTTCCTTCTATGCATTCTAAAGAAAGTAACTTTTTTTTAATAAAATATTTTTAGTATGCATTTTCTTATACTTAGGATGAAAATTAACACTTTAAGAATACATATACGATGGGAATTACTCTTTTTGAACAAAAAAATAAAACTTATTTTTCATAATTTTAGAAAATTTCACCGTAACCTCCTTTGTATGGCTGACCATTTTTTAAATTTTAATTCTCTAAAATTAATTAGAAGTTCACCAAGAGTATTTAAATCATTCTAATGTAAACATTTTTTACTTATCAAAGATGAACATTATGAAAAACTTGATTTTATCCAATAATCATTCATCTAGGATAAAGAATGGTTGGATCTAGTAAAGAAGAGAGGGGAATGCCTTTTTTTCAATGAGGCATAACATCATAATCATTTTAGAGAAGATAAAAATCATAAAATAACTAAAATTAAGCATAAATAAAAATTTATGTATTTCCTTACTACCATTCATCAATTAACTTCAATAGCATTAAAAATCCATTCCAATTAAGCTTCTCAAGCTTGAGAGGGGTTTAGAAGAGAGAAACATTGAGAAATTATAGAAAAAGATCAAAATTAACCCATACCCTTACAAATTGTTTGATTCTTTGATCACGGTAGAGGCCCCCAACCATATCAGTTGGTTTGGTGTGTTGATGGAGCCACCAATGGAGATTGAAGAATGAGGGAAGCTCCAATTTTTTCAATTTAGAGAGAATTTTAAAGAATAGTAAAAATTATCATTATTTCAGCATAATTCTGGCATAGTATAATTCTCCTATTTTTTTACAAAGGGCTCAGGTTCTATTTATAGGAGAGGGAGGCTCTAACCAAGACCAATTGATTTCTAGAATTTTCGAGATTCAGTTTGGTTGAATTTGAACCAGATTTGGACCTACTTTGGTTCCTTTTTTATTCGGTTTTGATTCGGTTTGATCCAAGAGAGAGGAGAGATAAAAATATCACATTATTTTTTAGTTTAAAACTAATTCAAGCATGTGAAGTAGGCGTCTCCTTGAAGGGACTCCCCTTCCTTACACATTTGTCAAAATGGAATCATTATACCCAAAATATCTCATTTTTTTTAGTAATACTCATAGTTTTTTACTAATAACCCTTGTACATAGTCAACTCTTTCATCTTATGTGAGCATTTACTCATTTTTGGGTATTTTTCTTTTACAAATTAGATTTATCTCCTCCCCACACATGGATTGATCTTATTGGTCCATAGGAACCTTAATTTAAAATTTCGAAAAAATCTTGACCCTCAGGATAAGGCCTCTTGAACAGATTATACTTGATCTCTAAAGCACCTTCTGAAAATCTTTTTGAAATTTTGTTTCGGAAGAACTTATTTAAATAATAAGAGATATTTTTCCATCCAAAAATATTTAAAAACTGAATTATCACTCTCTAGAAGATTTTCTCTCTCTAGGCCAAAACTGGTAGAAACAAGATCTTTTATATTTCTGAAGAGGGATTTGACTACAGGGGAAGATATTGGACATCTTGAGAGGCTAGGGAGGAGTCTTACAATCAAGCAAAAGAGGTGGAGTGAATCAAGAAGAGATCAGTGGGACTAGATGCCTGGCATCTTGTGGATATAAACTCTATAAATTGAGGCATTGGCCTAATGAGTGTTTGCTGGTTTTTGAGTATCCATGCCTACATTAAGCTATTAGTTAATTGGTCACCAATTTTGTCTTAATCATCGTCTACTCACTTTGCTAATGATATTGATTCTTGCATTTGATCCACCATAGCTCATCACTTTGCTTGTATTCTAGCATGGTGTCAGAGCCAAGCTTACGATTAATCTAATTTTTGAGCCTAATTACCCTGTTAATCTCTCTATTAATCATAATTAGGAGATAATCAAAATTTGAGTCAATTTTTAACAACTTCTGCACCCCCAGCTAGTGGAGGAGCTCCCTCTCCCTCCAGCCTTAACATTAGGCACAATAGCCTCTTAGCCCCACTTAGCCAGGCTGCCCACGCACCAGCTCATCAAGACAAATCGCCAAACCGCCAAGGGGAGCTGCAAAAAATTATGAATTCGTCGGCACTTCATTTATGGAGAAAATTTTCAGATCTACACTTACACAAAAGAAATTGGTCTAATTCCTCTTGGCCCCATGGGTTTTCAAGGGTGATCTACATGCTAGTGATGTCAGATTTGTGAAATACCTCAAGGAGAAGTGGCATCAAGCTCTGTATCAAATCTGCAAGTGACTTTGGTAAAACAGAGTTCAATGTTTGGTCAAATCTTTTGTTTCTTGGCTTGATTCTCTACTAGACTAACTGCTATTGATGCCTTTGAAAGGAGTTGAGCTCATTTGAACTCTAAGGCCCTAGATCTGGCCTCCCCGCACACTCTCTTTTTTGTACATAAAACAGGGGATTATTTTGCTAATCAGTGATTAATCAGCAAATTGAGGGTTCAAATTTACCATTGGGTATCTGATACATATCCCTATCACTTCAGATTGCAATTCAGAGATGGTTTGATACCCTAACCATTCAGTACAGACTTGTTACCCTTGGCTTTATAACACCATATTCGAGAATTTGGGAATCTCCCAATAGTTTGGGAGTTCCAAATCAAAATGAATCCCATGAATTTGAGAATTTCATTAATTTGGAACCTTGAATATTGGTGAAGTATATTTATTGTATATGTAGAAGATATTGATAAAATCTTAAATAGGTGGTGTTAATAAACACCTTATCTTTGGCACCCTCTCCAGCATGGAAGTCTTTAGCCCAATGATTCTTGTAGATTGGCTTTAGCCTTCAAGACAACCTTTGGAGGGATTTTAATTTTTTTGGGAACTTTGGTAGCTTTTGTTATCCAAGAGAAAACAATTGTATCCACTCTCTCCCAACGTTGAGGGTCTTTCTTGTTGCACATCCAGTATTTATCCCAGCAATTCTGATATACCTCTTCATCTGTAGCATTTTGTCGACCACAAACTGGTGCCCAATATTGTATACAGATCTTTTGATAGTTGCTTGATTTTTTATTTGTATCAACCTCACTTTGTGCAACACCAAGCCATACTGGATATATTGGATGTGAAGGTCGAACAAGTACAAAGTCGTCTTTCTTGATATCTATCATTGGTTGAAATGCATCTTTTGGTCGCTTGCTGAGAGGACCACAGTAGTGGTCATTCAACTCCTCCAAGCCAAGAAAGTCATCCACATCATCTATGTCTTGAAATAATGTATCACCTTGTGTCCTTGGCCAAAAGTCCATGAATACTCTTGCTTGTTGGACATTTGGAGCTTGAAGTGCATCAAGCATGGTTTTCCAATAATCAATCACTGGTGTTATGAACTTTGTGTACTCCGCTTCAGGACCTTGTACACTTGACCATCTTTCCCAATACTTGAGATAGTCTTTGATTCCACTTACCACCTCTTGATGATCTTTAATATACTCAGACATGGGTAGCAAGATTGGAAGACCCTTTGGAAGGGTAGGCTTTCCTGTTGTTGAGTCTCTTTTCCATAGTTCAATACCGCCTTCTCTTGGCAACCATTCTACTGACTTAGGATGGATCTTGTATTGCATTAGAGGTGTATCCCCTTGCATGTAGAAACGAAAGTGAAGTGGTTTTGAGTGACCAACAAGTGCATCCTTGGAGTCACATAAGTATCCTTCAATGTAACTCTTGAAGTCTGGTACATGTGTCAACAAAAAGGAGAAGGCCTTGTTGACTGGCACAGTTGAAAATGCTGCATAAGGTGAGGAAAAGTGAATGTCATGCTTGTTCTAAGCTTCTCTGAGAACTTGCTGAACATTGCATCAATGTCTTCATGTGTGTGACCCACCATGAGAAACCCAACTTGGATCATCTTGAAGGTCCCTCGTGCCACAAGCAATGATAAATATGCAAAGAGATAACGGTTTTTGTTTTCTGATCCACAATTATCTAGCTGTAGCAACAAGTTCTCTGGTAGTCGTCTAAAACCTTGTTGTCCATCCTGTAGTATTATGTCCTCCATTTGTGTAGTAGTATGAGAACCTTGTTGCTGGTAGTCTAGTGCTTTCCTTGAGTTTAAAGCATTTAGCAACAAAGAGCTTGATCTTGGCATTCCATCTAGTTGTAGATCACCAACTTCATGCCTGTCAAGTCGCTCCAAGTTCTTGAAACACAGAGACAATGAGGCAACTGTGAAGTTAGGATCATGGGGCCAAAGATCAATCGCAAAGTGCCCATATCTTCCTTCCCCATGCCCATGTGTGATCATGCTTGTCAAGGAAACTGGTAGTTGAGTGGATCTATCTGTCTCTTTTGATCAAACTCTCAACCTCGGGATAGCTGTCTTTTGTTGGTCCATCTTGTCATGTATGATGCACAAGTTCTTTTCAGGATTTAGCACTGATGCTAGATGCCATCCATAGTATATGTTTCGACAACTTTGTTGTTGCAGCATGTGACTTCGACGCTTCCTCAATAGTATGTTGCATTCTTCAAGGCATTTGGTTGCTGCAAGTTGTTCTTTGATCTCTGAGCAGACACTACATTTGGAGAACTCGCTTGTCTTTGCTAAGGTGACATGCTTGAACTCTGTATTCCAAATTCGATTGAATGTGGACAAAGACATTTGCTTACATCCAATAGCATCTAATGTGGCATTCACTTCTCCCCATATGTCTATTTGCTTATAAACATCTGGGATGACCAATTGTGTCTCTCTGGAACCATCCTGCATGGTTCTACTTTTATGTGGCATTTGCTCTGCATTCTTCTCAATAAAGTCTCTCAAGATTGCCCTGCCCATTTGTGTGTGATCCCAAGCTGCTCTAATTGCTCCTTTATTGCCATGCATTGCCCTCCTTACACCATTCTCAAAATGCAACCTATACCTATAGAAAGATGTTTTGGGGATGCCATGCATCCCATACCATGCCCTACCGCATACAACTTTCCCATTGAATATAAAACTGTATTTTCGTGTACCCATATTGTCAATGCGGCATGATGACTCCAAAATATCATAAACATAGTTGGTACGTTCTTCCAAACGTAACCCCCAGAAGTGCCTCCGCAATTGGTGTACTGCATCTCTATCAGCATATTGACAACACTTTGCAGGACAACAATCAATTGTAGCAACAAGTAAAACTGATTCCATTGAGGTTCTCAAGTTTGAAGCTTTGAGAGCAAGAATTCTAGGCCTTCTATTGATCATACAATATGATCTCTTCTGTAAGAAAATGGATTTTGAACTTGAAATAAAGTCCTCAGTTTCCTCACACACATCTTTTATGCTCTCATTTGGAGATGTGAAAGCTTGTGTTTCCTGTTCATGTAGCAGTGGTGTACCATCATCAAAGGTGACCTGTTTGATAGGCCACCTAACCAAATTGACGCACTGAAGCATGTCACATGTGTCTGTCCCTGTAGTTGGATCAAGGATCTGATCTACCACCACAACCACATCTTCGTCTCCTAATAGATCAAAGTTAATCACATCATATGGAAATGTTAAGAGAATAATCCCTGTTCCAACGTACTTCTCATTGCCTTCTGTCCAAAGCATCACTTTACGCTCTTTCCAACTTTCACGGATACTTGGAGTGTCCTCATCTCCAACAGCATTAAAATCATTAGAAGGTGGCACCGCATGATCATCATTAACAATCATGACGGCACCTGTAACAACCACCACATCTTTCTTTTCCCACTTTACAAAACTACCCACTGCCTGAATGACCTTTGTTGCATTGTTGTTTGGAAATGGCAAGCAAGCTACATCATTTAGGCAGTTGTCGATAGAAACTGACAAAAATCCATCTCCAAGGACTTGCCCATGGCATGTGTCAGTTGGACATATTGCACATACTGTTCCAAGTGCAACAACATCTCGATCCATCATCAAATTGACACGATCCCCACAATGAAAGTCTTGGTCCATGTTGCCTGAGTAAGTGAAAAAATTTGAGATTTAATCATAAGCGATTGAGTGATCTTATATTCATCATAAGACATTTAATCATAAGAGATTGAGTGATCTTATATTCATCAAGTAATCACATAGCATTGATAATGAAAACATGCATTAATAGATGACAAGTTGAAGTATACATTGCAAAATTAGTGCAGTATTCCATTTTCCAACATCATAAGAGAGAGAATAAATTTGACCACATGGCCAAAACTTGTTTTCTCAATGAACATGGTAGTATATCCTTGATCTAGATTACTTGAGTTACTAGATAAAAAAGATCTATGTAGTCATCATTGCTTAGTTGAAATGGATGCTTTGACCATATGGCCAAAACTTCAATAGCCTATAATATATGCACATCATATCTTACTTTAGTATATATGCACATCATATCTTACTTTAGTATAAAAAGTATTCATGGTGTGTGTGATGGTCTACATAATGTTTTAGCCACATGGACAAATTCTCGCACGGCTTATCATTCTTAAGACATGGGTAGATCATCTGTTACTTTTCCATGGGAAGACAATTTATTGTGTGCTAGTGTAGAGACTGTTTTAGCCACATGATCAAATCCTATCAAAGCTTATTGTTCTTATAATATGTACAAATCATATGTTACTTTTCCATGGAAGACAGTATATTATGTGCTAGTGTAAAGAATGTTATAGCCACATGGTTGAATCCTCTCAAGGATTATCATTCTTAAAACATATGTAGATCATATGTTACTTTTTTGCGGAGGACACTTTATTATGTGCTAGTGTAGAGAATGTTTTAGCTACATGGTCCGATCCTCTCAAGGCTTATCATTCTTATAATATCTATAGATCATATGTTACTTTTTCATGGAAGACAATTTATTGTGAACTAGTGTAGAGAATGTTATATCCACATGGTTGAATCCTCTCAAGGATTATCATTCTTAAAACATATGTAGATCATATGTTACTTTTTTGCAGAGGACACTTTATTATGTGCTAGTATAGAGAATGTTTTAGCTACATGGTCCGATACTCTCAAGGCTTATCATTCTTATAATATCTATAGATCATATGTTACTTTTTCATGGAAGACAATTTATTGTGAACTAGTGTAGAGAATGTTTTAGCCACATGGTTGAATCCTCTCAAGGATTATCATTCTTAAAATATACTTAGATCATATGTGACTTTTCCATGGGAAGACAATTTATGGTGTGCAAGTTTAGAGAATGTTTTAGCCACATGGTCGAATCCTCTGAAGGCTTATCATTCTTAAAATATTTACAGGCCATATGTAACTTTTTGAAGGAAGACAATTTATTGTGTGCTAGTGTAGAGAATGTTTTAGCCGCATGGTCAAATTCTCTCAAGGTTTAATGTATTGCAGGCATAGTATGAATAAGATTTGGTTGGTGCAAAGTTTATGTCCACGTGGTAAGTAGAATAGTTATTAATATATTGGGAAGCACAAATGTTAGTGCATGCACAAGCAATAATTTTGGATGCAAAATTGAATAATCATATACCAATAGTTGGTATTATGGCCTAAATGTAGTGCACATTGTCAGTAATATACATCAAGAAGTAACTAATATGAGTTGTGTCAAATTAAAAAGTAGATTTATCCATATAATGAAAAGTAAAGGTCGTGAAAATAGAATAGCAAGATATGAATCTTATTTTATATGGCATTAATATTAGAATAGCCTCAACACCTCTTGAAATATCTATGTAGACATAGGAACTCTTTTAGCAAAGCAATAAATGATACAAAATGAGTAATCCTATGTAACTAACTTATACTTTCTATGTTGTCTTATAAAAAAATATATCAACAAATTAATATTATATTTAATAACATAATATTTTAATATTTATTATTTAATATAATATTTAATAATATAACTTATTATTATAATATAAAATAATATTATATTATAATAGTATATTTTGGGATATAATAATATTATAATATTGTTCACTATAGTGGTGGATTTCTTGGAAACTCCAAACGACATTTGAGGCACTAGTTGCTATGGGCAATGATCCCTAATGGGGGTCTAGGAGGCAGCACCCTTGGTGGGGGTCTGGGGGCAACGTCCCCAGCCGGGGGTCCGGGGGGCGCCCCCCGGACCCCGCCACTGGGGGCGTTTCCCCCCGTCCCCCACCGGGGGCGTTGCCCCCCACTGGGGGCATTACGCTGCCCCCCGAACCCCCGGCTGGGGGCGTTGCCCCCAGACCCCCACCGGGGGGCATTGCCCCCCGTAATATGAAAAAAAATCGGTTGCTTAATTCTTATTACGAACTTTGATAAAAGTGATTTTTTAAAGATAATTCCATTTATTGTCAAATGTCCATTTTTTATAAACGTTCTCATTAAATGTGATATATTCTTGAGAATATATGCTTCATTAAAGAAGATATCCTTTAATGATGTGAAACTAAAAGTGATTTTTTTAAATAATTTCATTTATTGTCAAACGTCCATTTTTTATAAACGTTCTTCATTAAATGTGATATATTCTTGAGAATATATGCTTCATTAAAGAAGATATCCTTTTACTGATGTGAACTTTTTCTAAGAATTTGAATTTGGCCTTCTTTCTATCTTCTCTCTCTACGATTTCCCTCTTCTCCTAAAAACGTACTCTTCTTCTTGCTCGCACTTTCGACCCTGGTTTTTGTTCTTGCTCTCTCTGTGATGTTTTCTCTGCATTACGCCTCACCTAAGCTCTCTAATCAAAAGATTTAGTTGTGCTTAAGCAAGATTTTGACTCTTCATGTATGTTTCATCTGCATATCTACTTCTTTTCATCTTCTTGTTTCTGTCTTCACACGCTAATCAGAAGCGACTTTTCCAGCAATCTTCGCAACAACAACAGTCATTCACAATATTGACGCTAATCAGAACTTTGCCAGCAAGCATCGTAACCATAGCCATTTAAAGGTAGGCTCTTTGCCTCATGCATGTTCTTTGTTTTCTTGATTTTCTGGTTCATATTACTAAATTACATAATTAATCTTTCTTAATCATAATTATCCTAGTAAGATAAATGAGATCATATAGTATATTCATGACATAAAACACACCCAGTTTTCTTAAAATCGAGAATGTTTCTTGACTAAGAGCCTACTTGAAAAAACAAACAATGCAGAAATAAGAAAACAAGTATGAAACTAACCTTGATCAGTTTTTCAACACTCTTGTTATGGCAAAGATGCGACCTTGTCCCTTGAGAATGCTTCTGTCTTGCTGATTCTTCTTGTATGCTGCGTTGACCTTGCTTGTATAAGCGTACTTCTATATACTACTTGCACATATGTGTAATCACTCGCTATGCAGAAAATAGTGATCTATCCATGTAGCACAATAGAGACTAATTGGACATTGTAGAATAATTCTCTGTATATGTATGCATTTCACATGAAATGACTTTTTCAAGACACACATATACTTGTGCTTACAAAAGAGGTAACAAAAATATACTTCTGGTTATATGATGCTTCAAACAAAAGTGACTGTGTGGCCAAAAGCCATGGTCAATATGAAAGCTTCTTTCTGAAATAGCCATAGGATATTGCCTTGTGGTCAAATCTTTGTACCTCAACTATTAGACGTAACATGTTGTGTCTCTATTGCATATCAGACTAAAATCGGATGAAAGTAAGAAAATCATGCATACTTTCAATGTCACATAATAATATGGCTAAAATCCATGGGCACCTATGTTTGATTGTTACATGGAATTATGGTTAAAATCCATGGACACCTGGTTATTAAGATGGTTCTTTTTGTGTTCTTATTTTTTTTTAATCATCTTATATCCAAGATCACTTGTACATTGAAAGGATTTAAGGAAGTTGGCCAAGTAGAGCTGTCTTCTAAGAGTAAAACCAAACATAGCAAAGTTTTTACCATATGGTCAAATTCTATAGAAGACATCTTCTTCAAAAACCCATGCTACACATAGAATATAAATTATCGAATGGCCACTTTCATGACAATATGTCCACGATGAATCTATGACGATGTCTACATGAAATTTGGTATTACAAAAAAACCGAACATTGTGGCATGAGAGTATGGATAAAATCCATGCTCACTTCTGTATATCCATTAGTGATCTCTAACATTAGTGCTCTCCATTGTCACAAGATTTGTTCATATGGTCAAATTCTACCTTATAATTATTACATTCAACATTTTGGACACATAGGCTTTTGCCTTGTGGTCAAATCTTTGTATCTCAATTGTTACATGTAACACATTGTGTCTCTATTTCATGTCAAACAAAATTTGAAATTATGGGAAAAAAGTAAGAAAATCATGTATTCTTTCAATGTTGCATAATAGTATGGCTAAAATCCACGAGCACCTATGTTTGATTGTTGCATGGAATCATGGTTAAAATCCATAGACACCTAGGTTACTAAGATGGTTCTTTTTATGTTCTAAAATTCTTTTTCAATCATCTTAATTACAAGATCACTTGTATATTGAAAGGCCTCAAGGAAGTTGGCCAAGTAGAGGTGTCTTCTAAGAGTAAAACTAAACAAAGCAAAGTTTTTTCCACATGGTCAAATTCTATAGAAGACATCTCTTCAAAAGCCCATGAATATGAATTATCAATTGGCCACTTCCACTATAATAGGTCCACTGGATGAACCTATGACCATGTCTACATGAAAATTGGCATTACAAATAAACCTTTCATTGGGGCATGAGAGTATGGATAACATCCATGCTCACCTGTGTTTGATTGTTGCATGAAATTATAGCTAAAATCTATGAGCACCTAGTTACAAGGATGGTTCTTTTTGTGTTCTGAAATTGTATATGGATCAAGATCACTTGTATATGGAAAAGCCTCAAGTCTAGGTAGAGATTCCTTCTCAAAGTAAAACTAGAAAGAGAAAAGTTTTTGCCATATGGTCAAATCCTATGCATGCATATTATAATCATAACACTATTGAATAAAGTTTTGGCCATGTGGTCAAAACCTACTATTTCTATGCAATATCTTGCCATATGGTTAAATTCTAACTTAAACCCTTTCTATGATGATATTTGGACATACATTGGTCAAATCCTATGCATGCATATGGTAATCATAACACTATTGAGTAAAGCTTTGGCCATGTGGTCAAAACTTGAGATTTGTTTCTAATATATCTTATTTTTTGTACTTATGTAGGTTTATTCAATGCAATATCTTGCCATATGGTTAAATTCTAACTTAAACCCTTTCTATGATGATATTTGGACATACATTGGTCAAATCCTATGCATGCATATGGTAATCATAACACTATTGAGTAAAGCTTTGGCCATGTGGTCAAAACTTGAGATTTGTTTCTAATATATCTTACTTTTTGTACTTATGTAGGTTTATTCAATGCAATATCTTGCCATATGGTTAAATTCTAACTTAAACCCTTTCTATGATGATATTTGGACATACATTGGTCAAATCCTATGCATGCATATGGTAATCATAACACTATTGAGTAAAGCTTTGGCCATGTGGTCAAAACTTGAGATTTGTTTCTAATATATCTTATTTTTTGTACTTATGTAGGTTTATTCAATGCAATATCTTGCCATATGGTTAAATTCTAACTTAAACCCTTTCTATGATGATATTTGGACATACATTGGTCAAATCCTATGCATGCATATGGTAATCATAACACTATTGAGTAAAGCTTTGGCCATGTGGTCAAAACTTGAGATTTGTTTCTAATATATCTTATTTTTTGTACTTATGTAGGTTTATTCAATGCAATATCTTGCCATATGGTTAAATTCTAACTTAAACCCTTTCTATGATGATATTTGGACATACATTGGTCAAATCCTATGCATGCATATGGTAATCATAACACTATTGAGTAAAGCTTTGGCCATGTGGTCAAAACTTGAGATTTGTTTCTAATATATCTTATTTTTTGTACTTATGTAGGTTTATTCAATGCAATATCTTGCCATATGGTTAAATTCTAACTTAAACCCTTTCTATGATGATATTTGGACATACATTGGTCAAATCCTATGCATGCATATGGTAATCATAACACTATTGAGTAAAGCTTTGGCCATGTGGTCAAAACTTGAGATTTGTTTCTAATATATCTTATTTTTTGTACTTATGTAGGTTTATTCAATGCAATATCTTGCCATATGGTTAAATTCTAACTTAAACCCTTTCTATGATGATATTTGGACATACATTGGTCAAATCCTATGCATGCATATGGTAATCATAACACTATTGAGTGAAGCTTTGGCCATGTGGTCAAAACTTCTTATTTTTTGTACTTATGTAGGTTTATTCAATGGCAAAGAAATCTACTTCGACAAGGAAGGAGAATCAAATCATTGATGGAGTTAGTGGGGATTTTGTGTGGCCTTGGTTTATGGATGTTTATGACAAAGAAGGAAAAAGGGCAAACAATGTCCTTTTATATGCTTCAAAGCTTGAGGATTCAACATATGATCAAGTTGGGATCATTGAGGGGTTGATGGATGGATGTGCTGGGAAGGAAGGGATCCCGTGTATTGTAGTAAAGATCAAGGGAAAGAACATTGAATACAACCTGGATCCCTTATCTTTTCAATCCACACATATAAAAGAGGATGAAGTATACTCTTTGAGAGCAATGGGTTGGAGCCTCCCAGAGGAGATATCACGCACACAGGACATAATAGCTACATTTGAGTCTATCAAGCATAGTGAACTTCTTTCTCCTACAAAACATGGTGTTCGACCAAAGAAGAGGACAAAGATTCAAGATGCACAAGCACAATCAATAGCTTCAAACTCACAGGCTCTTGGTGTGAGTGTACCTCCTAACACTCCTCTAGACAACACAAACCAATCTTCAAAGGCACAAGTAATCCAAGCAACACCTTTGGTGTCACTTGAAGTCAAGGGTGTTGAAAGAACCTTTGACTTTCCAGACATGGTTAAGAAGAAGGGTAAAAAGGATGCTTCAGGATTTCACATGTTTGAAAAATACTTTCCATTTGGCTCAACCACACAGTTTCCTATTGATGTTGGTAGATGCTATGAGGCACCACCTTTATATGCCTATAGAACACTTTGTTGGGATTATGTGCAAAAGTTGACATCATCTTTTGTATAGAATCCCATGAATCCAGCAACAGTAGCATACCTCATGCCCTTTTTGGAGGAGAGTGATGTGAAGCGACCCATGCATCGTGAGGAGGTGGAAGTGGATAAGCTACATTCTTACTCCTATTGGATCATATCAGGTCTTCACTCAATCCATGCGGCAAAGATCTATATCCTAAGTAGCACTCATCGATGCCTAGCAACCAAACATCTATATGCCACAAGGAATGCAAGAATCTTGGTGGACTGTCCTGCTGAAATGTGCATTGAGCTTTCTAGGATGACAAATATGGAATCCCACAATGTTATGAAGAATGGTCCTTATCTTGAGCAACTTCAACAAGTAAGGGATCAATGGATAGCATTTGGGTCTCCACCAAAACCTCAACAAGGGCTTCCAAAGGGTAGTCCTCAAAGAGTACCATGGGAGGTAATGATGTACAACCTTAGCTTGTCTTATTCAAGATGCATTTGGTGTTTTCTTTCTCATTTCATATTTTTATTTTTGATAGAGATTTCTAGAATACATTGGAGAAAAGTGTGCATCACGTGATTGTCATATGATAGTGAGCACACAAGAGATATTTGATGGTTGGATTACCATCATGAAGAGATACTCAAAGGGGGAGCTTTCATCTCAAGAGGATACCACCACAAAGAAGGGAAGGCACCCTTCTCCCGCAACTTTTCGTTGCCTTATGGGTCTAAAGGATGGGGACATCCTCACATTACAAAAGGAAGTTAATGATGGACACATCGTCTTTCTTAGAAACAAATGGGACAAAGAGGATGTTGTTGACATGGAGACAAGGGCAAAGCAAATCAAGCAAGATAGGGTGCTCCATGAGGAGCTAGTTTCTCTCTTCAATGCCTCAACTCATGCTAGCAATAGTATGATGAAGAGTTGGGAAGATCTTGTTGCTGAATACGATATCACCAACGATGTATACACAAAGATTTTAGGTGTTTGCAGTGATTGGGTGTCAAAAAAGCTCACACGTGGGGCTGATGCAGGACCATTGCCAAATGGTGCAAAAGACATTGTGAACTTTCTTATTGTGAAGAAGCAAGATCCTCTTCATTCTTCTACTACCTTACCTTGGCAAGTATATATTGTGGGGTGCAACCTTGAGGCATTCGATCTTATATACAATGTGTATAAAGATCCTATTACCATTGGTGTGGTTGTCCTAGAAGCGGCACATGGAGTTGGGGGCATGACATGGGATTCTATCATGTTTGGAAAGGTGGTCTTCACATTGTTAAAAATGACATGTGAGCCTAAACAATTCATTTTGTTGTCATTTCTCAACCGCAAACAAATGGCAGCTATGGAGGAGGCCCTTGAGAATCTTTCATGCAAGTACCATATGCAAGTTGGAAGTGTTGACTTCCTACCAATGGCCAAGAGTCTTGCTTTTGGGGCCATGGATTCATTTGTTGTGTTGACACTTGTGACCATGGAGAAAAGCTTCATCAATCTAGATCGATATGTTGGAAATTCCAACAAGCCATGCATTTTGGATAATGAATCCATTGAAGCCATTGACAAAGAAGGAAAGGATGGAGAGCTTGAAGAAGAACAAACTATTGCAAAGGCCATATTTAGAAAGAAAAAGAAGGTCATCAAGGCATTCAATGATGCACATGAGGTTGTATGTGATATATTCTCATGTGGTGTTGCATCAACGCTCGCATTAGAACATCACATGAAGACTATTGCAGTGGTGTGCAATAGTCAAGAGCAAAGAGAGATTGAAGCAGCATGTTGGAGAGCCCATGAGAGCGCCAACCCACCTACAAGTGCTCAAGAGGTTCCTCCCATTGGTGCTCTAGCTCTTGACCTACCGCCGGAGGGTGTGTGTAAGGTTCCTCCCTTTAAAAATGGGAGAAACACTTAAGATAGTCTGCTAAGTCTTATCTTGGGAAAAATTTCCTATTCATCGACACCTTGACCCTGTAGAGATTCAAGGATACGATCTATAGGTATGACCTAGCTCTATCCCGCAGGGGGAGCGTGATTTCCTAAACATCCAATCACCCATAGGGCAATTGATCAAAAATTGGGCAACTACTAGACTTGATTTCTAGGGACAACGCTTTTTTCCTCATCTTATGCAAGGCACAGCCGCTGGCCTAGTCTTCTTGAATAGGGTTGCCCAAGAACCTAACTATCTAACGTAGGGCTTTCACTTAATTTGTTGGAAAGCTACCCGACTAATCGGGTCCACCCATCCGTAGGATGGTGCCGTCAGGGCATTCCATCCTCCCACTTTCCACCCTACTCACGCATCAATTTGTTTTCTAATTAATACTACCACACTGTTTGACATAAATAAGCATATTCCTTAATTAGGGCCCTTCTTCACAAGGTTTGTTATAATAGCCTTCTTACACAATACAATCATACCAAAGACAAGATGCAATTATATAAAAAGTTTATACATGAATCCATTTCCATACAAGCCAATCCGGCTATCTTATTCTTATTCTGCCGATGATCTAGAATTCGGCCTTCCAGCCTCTACATGCTGGGCAAAACCCTACGGGACCATACACCTCATCGTCGGCCGCTCTGGCGAGGACTCAAGCCGGCCTGTCGCCCTCTCAGGCTCCATCGCTCGATCCTCCCGCCCCTCAGAGGGATGTTTGCGCACTAGGGTGGGCTTATTTACCGCACTAGCCTGGGCCCTCAGAACTAGGCAGCCTGATAATCTCTCGCCTCAATCGGCGATTCTTATTCTCCCAAAGGTATGAGGGATACCTTGGGCCATTCCCGGGCTTTGCTAATGACGCCGCCCGGCTACACAAGCACGGAACGGAGTTAGCGTTGAAGCCAAAAGAAATCTTGAATTCCAAAGATAACAACTTCAATGCAATTTTCTAAGTATAGCATTCACAATTCATGAAGATAGAAATTTCAACGCAATTTATCGAAAACATCACATAATTCGTAATTTCATATAGCTTTTATGTCCTCGTTTTAAAAGAAAAAGACACCATTCATTAATACTAATTTAAGGAAAATTCTCTTCTTTTGAAAATTAACCAAGCTAACCTGGCCACCGTTTCCTTGAGGGACTTGAAAAGGGAGGACTGGAGCCGCATTGGGCGCATCTCCCTCCATCTCGTTGTTACGTGCGCCTCTTGAGATAATATTTTGCCATCTCCGGAATGAGGCCATCTTAGGCGTCGCCTTGTAGAGCTTGCTGCTGCGATCGAAACGCTTCAGTCGGATCTGAATTCCGAGCTCGTTTGCTCACCGTATGAGCAAAAGAATATGGCGCACGAACCCTCGCTTGAGCCAAAAATCCCTTACTAAAGTCTACGCAAATGGGGGGGGGGAATTTGTGAGATGTCCTTAAGGCCAAAGGCAAAAACATGGAAAGGGCTGGGAGGGGTTGCTGCAAGCCTCTCTGTAAGTCTATTCACACGGGGGGGGGGGGGGGGGGGGGAGAAGAGTTAAGGACACTGGTCCATGGCAAGAGGAGGATGGAGGAAAAATGGCTTATCTGAAAAGAGCCAAATGAGGGGGTGTGAGAGGGGTGGCTGCAAGGGCGGCTGTACTTGCAGCAAGTACGCTATGGCGGTACGGACGGCGGCACAATAGGGCATACCCTACACAGAAGTGCGTGCCGACTGAGGAGCACCCCGGGGGTTTATATAGCTGAGGGGTGAGGGTGCGGGCGCTGCGCAAAGCAGGGACGAAAGGACGGTGTACCTTCAAAGGCTATGGATCAGTGGCCTGCATGGGTCTACCGGAAAGGTACGGTGTCGGTTGTCTGGGAAAGGAGTGGTATGCATGTACCTTATCCCGTCTGGGTGTCCGCCCAAGGGTACGCGTGGACCAAACAGTGGGCGGTCGCCCTTTGGTTCTTAGGCGGCCATTGTACGGGCGCCCTAGTAAGTGCGTACGGACCAAATTTTTGGGGCGGGGTATCCAAATTTGGGACGCCCGCCTCGATTTGCGTGCCGGACTGCCCCGAGGGGCGAAATTTTTTTTTGTCTGGGAGGTTCTCCTGGTCGTAGGGATTCAGACCGTTCGTCAATCGGACGTGTGGTCGTGCATTTATTAAGGTTTAAAGGTCGCCGTTTTCTAACTAAAATGATTAAAATTAGCGTATAGGCTTGATCCGGTGTCCGTTTTGGATGCTGTACAATCCTATATTAGGGTAAAATCGCGCGCAGATTCCAAATTTGGGCTCAGAATTTGAAGATTCTAAGTGGAAATGACTCAAATAATAAAATTATTAATATTTATATCGTAAAAACTCATAATTACATGGACATTTCTTTATTAGTGAAGATGTGTATGTTACATCCTTCCCCCCTTAAAGAAATCGAGATGTCCTCATCTCGTCATGAATTGGGGATAATCCTTTAAGAGTGTAGCTTCATCTTCCCAAGTTGCATCCTCTTCAGGGTAATCTTTCCACTGAACTAGATGTTCTACAAGAGTTCTATTTCGGAGTTGCCTTTCCCTAGAATCTATGATGCTATTGGGTTGTAATTCAAGGACTCCTTGAGTAGGGATTACAACTTGTTCATCATCAAGAATTGATCGAGACTGGGGACATATGGCTTTAACAAACTTACATGAAATACATTATGGACTTTGATATGGGCTGGAAGTTGGAGTTTATAGGCACTTTTACCTAGACACTTGATAACTGTATAAGGACCACAATACCTAGGGCTGAGCTTCTTATATTTCCCAAGTGATAGAGAACTTCGTTTGGGGCGCACTCGTAGAAGAACTTTGTCTCCTTCCTTGAAGATCCTTTCAGACCTCTTGTTGTCAGCATAATGCTTTTGTCGATCTTGGGCAGCTTTAATATCCTTTTGGATAGCCTTGGTTTGTTCCTCCATCTCTTCGAGCATTTTCTTGGATGCCTCAACTCTTATGGTCGGATCAGAGAAATTTAGAGGAGACAAGCATTCTTGCCCATAGAGTGCTTTGAATGGTGACATTCCTATGCTTTGATGATAAGATGCATTGTAGGCAAATTCTACCAGAGGAAGGTATTGAATCCACCTTCTGGGTTCCCGTCCACAGTATGCTCTGAGAATGTCTTCAATTACTTGATTGACTCTTTCAGTCTGGCCATCGGTCTCTGGGTGATAAGCTGTGCTAAAGCAAAGTTGAGTCCCCAGAGCTTGAAATAAAGACTGCCAGAATTTTGAAGTGAAGTCAGAATCCCGATCACTTACTATCCTTTTTGGGAGACCATGAAGTTTGAGGACTTCCTTGATGAATATTCGAGCAACATCAGAAGCTTTGAAGGTCTTTTTTGCTGGTATAAGGTGAGCTACTTTGGTAAGTAAGACCACTACTACTAGAATGGAGTCATATCCTCCTTGAGCAGTGGGGAGACTTGTGACAAAATCCATACTAATGCACTCCCACTTCATTTGGGGAATATCTAAGGGTTGAAGCTTTCCAGGCATCTTGACCCTTTCAGCCTTGATCCTTTGGCATGAGAGACATTGTTTCAAGTACCGAAGCACATCATTTTTCAAGCCTGCCCAATGAAAACTCCTTCTTACCGCATTTAATGTTTTTGCATAACCTGGGTGTCCTGCAGCAGGGCTATCATGAGCTTCATGGAGGATTAGTTTCTTTAAAGCAGGATCCTTAGGGATACATAGCCTGTGATTGAAGTAGAGGCTTCCTTCATGAGTGGAGTATCCCTTGATTAGATTCTTCTCTTTCTCTGAATGTCCCCCTTCTTCTACTAACTTTATCATCTTTTGATAATCTGGGTCATGAGATGAGACTTCTTCCACCTTGACCAGTATGGGATTATTTGGCATTGAAATTGCATTCAAGAAAGATTTGCGGCTAAGTGCATCAGCTACCACATTATCTTTCCCAGGGCGGAATTTGATGTCGAAATCATATTCTTGTAGAATTTCAATCCATCTCCTTTGCCGCATGTTGAGGTTAGGCTGGGTGAAGATCCACTTTAGACTTTTGTGGTCAGTTACAAGCTGGAATTTGCCTCCCAAGAGATAATGTCTCCATAATTTGAGACAATGAACAACTGCTAAGAGTTCCAAATCATGGGTGGCATAGTTTGCTTCATATTGCTTCAGCTTGCGGGAAGTATAAGCGACTGGTCTTCCTTCTTGGCCTAAGACACCACCAAGTGCTAGACTACTAGCATCGGTAACCACTTCAAATTCCTTGGAGAAATCCGGAAGCTTTAAGACTGGGGCAGAAGTAATAATGACTTTCAGCTGATCAAAGCTGTTTTGATGGATTGGCAGCCACACTATTTTGCAATCCTTCTTAAGAAGATCTGTCAAGGGTGCAGCTACCAAGGCATAATCTTTGATAAAAATCCTATACCAACCCGTGATTCCCAAGAATCCACGAACTTCACGAACTGATTTAGGGGGTGGCCATTGTAGAATATCCTTGACCTTGGCGGGGTCTACTGAGATGCCATCTTTGGAGACGATGAATCCAAGATACTCAATTTGATGAGTAAAGAAGGTACATTTGCTCTTCTTGGCATAGAGCTTGTGTTTGCGCAGCAATTGCAGAACTCTACGCACATGTTCCTCATGCTCTTCCATTGATTTGGAGTAGATTAGGATGTCATCAAAGAAAACAAGCACAAACTCATCCAAGTACGGGCGGAATATATCTTGCATTAGGCGGTTGAAGGTTGCAGGAGCATTGGTTAACCCGAATGACATTACAGTAAACTCATAGTGGCCATAACGGGTATTGAAGGCTGTTTTGGGTATATCTGCTTCCTTGACTTTGATCTGATAGTAACCAGACCTCAAATCTATTTTTGAGAAGACTTTGGCCCCATGAAGCCTGTCAAGAAGTTCATCGATGCGAGGGATAGGATACTTATTCTTGACAGTGACTTGATTTAGCCCTCGATAATCTATGCAGAGGCGGAGAGTCCCGTCCTTCTTTTTTTGGAAAAGAACAGGTGCTCCGCATGGAGAGCTACTGGGGCATACAAATCCTTGTTCAATGAGTTGGGAAAGTTGCTCCTTAAGTTCAATGGCTTCAGGAAGGGACATTTTATAGGGAGTTTTTGAGACGGGTTGAGCTCCAGGGATCACCTCGATTTCATGGTCGACTTCTCGAGGAGGCGGTAACCCTGTAAGCTCGTCAGGGAAGATGTCAGAGAATTCTTGGAGCCAAGAGGGTTCTGTCTCCATACTAGGTTCAATGACTTTGTTGAGTTTGACTAAGAAAACTTGCTGACCCTTACGTGTCCCCTTGAGAAGATGTTTTGCCTTGACTACCCTAGACTTAGGTTTTCCTGTGATTCCCTGAACAGATATTACTTGGCCATGCTCATTTTCAAAAGTGATACTCCCCTGGTTACAATGAATGCTAGCTTTGTTCGCAATTAACCAATCCATCCCAAGGATTCCATCATAAATTCCTAGTGGCAAGACTCTAAAGTGACCATGAGTTTGCTCATTACCTAGCTCAAAATCAAGGTTTCCTATAGAGTGGCGAGATACTACTTCTTTCCCACTGGCTAACTCTACAATCATTTTTCTAGCTGATTTTTGACTCAAGTTTAATTTTTGCAAGCACCTAGGAGAAAGGAATGAATGGGTACTGCCACAATCAATCAAAAGCTGAAATGGCTTACCGTGATGAGTGGCGGGGGCTTGGATTACACCAAATTGTTTATTCGGACCTTGGTGTTCTATTGCCGCATGGACGGTGGCGCGCTCTTCTTTAGCCTCTTCCAAGGTTGGTTCTTCTCTTATAACACAGGCAGTTCTAGCAACTGTTCCTCCGCGGCCTCTGCCACGACCACTGCCTCTTGCACCTTGGTGGGTAGGGGTTCCACGGCCTTGATTTCCTCTGTTACCTTGGGGGAATGATGTTGCCATCTTGGGACAGTTGGCTCTAAAGTGTCCCGGCTCATTGCACTCAAAACACAGAGGGCCTTCTCTGGAAGAAGCAGCATACGAGTGGGGGGCAAAAGAGTTGCCTTGTCGCCCTCTGTTGTAGTAGGGGAAATTCTGTTGAGGTTTCTTGTAGGGTTGATCTCTAAGGTTTGCCTCAGGGTAAGATCTCTTTTGATTCTTCGGTTTGTTAGCCTTCATCTCTTTCACAAGGGGCTTTGCTCGTATGAGAGCATCCTGTAAAGTGCTTGGCCTCATTGCTTCAAGGCGGGAATCTAGGGGTTCATTTAGCCCTTGGCAGAAACGGGCCACTTGCTGGGAAGTAGTCATGGCTGGGGCATACTTCCGAAGGGTAATGAATTTGGAATAGTAGTCCTCAAGAGTTAAGCTGCACTGTCAAAGACTAAAGAACTCATTCATCTTTATGGACTCATGGGATGGAGGAAGATATCTTTCCTTCACTGCCTGCTTGATGTCTTCCCACGTTTGAGAATGCTCGGTGACTTCCTTGTCACGGCACCACTGTTTCCACCAGAGTTTAGCATCTCCAGTGAGGCGAAACCGTGCGAGCATAGACTGATTTGCTACTCCAGTACCGGCAGCAGAGAAATAATCGTCCATCGCCTCGATCCAGACTTCAGCATCCTTCTCAACCTTCGAACCTTCTCCTTTAAAGGAGGGAGGTTGCATTTGCTTGAGCAGGAGCTTCTTCTCCTGGGTATCGGTATAAAGCGCATTGGGAAGTGGAGGGTGGTCATCCTGGCCATCATCGTAAAAACAATTTTTAAGATTACAAGATTCATATTTGCACAACGCTTAATTTTTGGAGAGCAAAACCATTGAAATTATTTTATTTCTAAATATTTACAAGGACAAGTTTTATTACAAAGATCTGAGACTAATATAATTAGTCTTATTTGACATCAAGGGAAATTCCTAGGCTTCACTGTGACATAAGGGTAGAGCGGTCCACATATGTGAAATATGGGGGTTCCGCTGTAGTTTCTAAGATTCTAAAAACTGATGGTAAGGGTGGTAAACTCGGGATTGGGGTAGGTCCCAACACTGCTACTCTATCAGCAGGTAAGACCTGCATCACTTTGTCATACACCCAACGATCCTGAGGTATGCGAACCCCATCTATAGTCACCGAGGTGTCGTCCCTGGTGGGGGTACCGACGAACCAAAATAAGCGGACCATCTTCAGCTTCTCAATCCAACGAATCCGCTTAAGGTCGGTGGTGAGGTTCCCAATCTGATCTGCTCGGATGATAAAGTATCTCGGCCCATGACTCCAGAAATCTCTACCCCATCCTCTCTGAATATGAGAGAAATGAGGGAGGGATATCTTCTCTAATATCTGCACCATGGTGTCGCGGAACTCGAAATTCGAGGAGTGACTAGCAGTCTCGAAGATGCATTGGAAAACTAGAAATTTGGAGTAGGCATCTTCCTCTTCCTACAATCATTCAAACATCAATTTAATTTATTTGTTTTAGTAGGATGTCTTTACTAATTATGTTAGGTAAAACATTTATTACAAAACAGTCCTTAAACAGCAATTCCTAGGAGCCAAACAGGCTCTGATACCAATTGTAAGGTTCCTCCCTTTAAAAATGGGAGAAACACTTAAGATAGTCCGCTAAGTCTTATCTTGGGAAAAATTTTCTATTCATCGACACCTTGACCCTGTAGAGATTCAAGGATACGATTTATAGGTATGACCTAGCTCTATCCCGCAGGGGGAGCATGATTTCCTAAACATCCAATCACCCATAGGGCAATTGATCAAAAATTGGGCAACTACTAGACTTGATTTCTAGGGACAACGCTTTTTTCCTCATCTTATGCAAGGCACAGCCGCTGGCCTAGTCTTCTTGAATAGGGTTGCCCAAGAACCTAACTATCTAACGTAGGGCTTTCACTTCATTTGTTGGAAAGCTACCCGACTAATCGGGTCCACCCATCCGTAGGATGGTGCCGTCAGGGCATTCCATCCTCCTACTTTCCACCCTACTCACGCATCAATTTGTTTTCTAATTAATACTACCACACTGTTTGACATAAATAAGCATATTTCTTAATTAGGGCCCTTCTTCACAAGGTTCGTTATAACAGCCTTCTTACACAATACAATCATACCAAAGACAAGATGCAATTATATAAAAAGTTTATACATGAATCCATTTCCATACAAGCCAATCCGGCTCTCTTATTCTTATTCTGCCGCCGATGATCTAGAATTCGGCCTTCCAGCCTCTACATGCTGGGCAAAACCCTACGGGACCATACACCTCATCATCGGCCGCTGGCGAGGACTCAAGCCGGCCTGTCGCTCTCTCAGGCTCCATCGCTCGATCCTCCCGCCCCTCAGAGGGATGTTTGCGCACTAGGGTGGGCTTATTTACCGCACTAGCCTGGGCCCTCAGAACTAGGCAGCCTGATAATCTCTCGCCTCAATCGGCGATCCTTATTCTCCCAAAGGTATGAGGGATACCTTGGGCCATTCCCGGGCTTTGCTAATGACGTCGCCCGGCTACACAAGCACGGAACGGAGTTAGCGTTGAAGCCAAAAGAAATCTTGAATTCCAAAGATAACAACTTCAATGCAATTTTCTAAGTATAGCATTCACAATTCATGAAGATAGCAATTTCAACGCAATTTATCGAAAACAACATCACATAATTCGTAATTTCATATAGCTTTTATGTCCTCGTTTTAAAAGAAAAAGACACCATTCATTAATACTAATTTAAGAAAAATTCTCTTCTTTTGAAAATTAACCAAGCTAACCTGGCCACCGTTTCCTTGAGGGACTTGAAAAGGGAGGACTGGAGCCGCATTGGGCGCATCTCCCTCCATCTCGTTGTTACGTGCGCCTCTTGAGGCAATATTTTGCCATCTCCGAAATGAGGCCATGTTAGGCGTCGCCTTGTAGAGCTTGTTGCTGCCATCGAAACGCTTCAGTCGGATCTGAATTCCGAGCTCGTTTGCTCACCGTATGAGCAAAAGAATATGGCGCACGAACCCTCGCTTGAGCCAAAAATCCCTTACTAAAGTCTACGCAAATGGGGGGGGGGGGAATTTGTGAGATGTCCTTAAGGCCAAAGGCAAAAACGTGGAGAGGGCTGGGAGGGGTTGCTGCAAGCCTCTCTGTAAGTCTATTCACACGGGGGGGGGGGGGGGGGGGAAGAGTTAAGGACACTGGTCCATGGCAAGAGGAGGATGGAGGAAAAATGGCTTATCTGAAAAGAGCCAAATGAGGGGGTGTGAGATGGGTGGCTGCAAGGGCGGCTGTACTTGCAGCAAGTACGCTATGGCGGTACGGACGGCGGCACAACAGGGCATACGCTACACAGAAGTGCGTGCCGACTGAGGAGCACCCCGGACGTTTATATAGCTGAGGGGTGAGGGTGCGGGCGCTGCGCAAAGCAGAGACGAAAGGACGATGTACCTTCAAAGGCTATGGATCAGTGGCCTGCATGGGTCTACCGGAAAGGTACGGTGTCGGTTGTCTGGGAAAGGAGTGGTACGCATGTACCTTATCCGGTCTGGGTGTCCGCCCACCAAGGGTACGCGTGGACCAAATAGTGGGCGGCCGTCCTTTGGTTCTTAGGCGGCCATTGTACGGGCGCCCTAGTAAGTGCGTACGGACCAAATTTTTGGGGTGGGATACCCAAATTTGGGACGCCCGCCTCGATTTGCGTGCCGGACCGCCCTGGGGGGCGAATTTTTTTTTGTCCGGGAGGTTCGCTTGGTCGCAGGGGTTCAGACCATTCGTCAATCGGACGTGTGGTCGTGCATTTATTAAGGTTTAAAGGTCGCCGTTTTCTAACTAAAATGATTGAAATTAGCGTATAGGCTTGATCCAGTGTCCGTTTCGGATGCTGTAAAATCCTATATTAGGGTAAAATCGCGCGCAGATTCCAAATTTGGGCTCAAAATTTGAAGATTCTAAGTGGAAATGACTCAAATAATAAAATTATTAATATTTATACCATAAAAACTCATAATTACATGGATATTTCTTTATTAGTGAAGATGGGTACGTTACAGTGTGGATGAATCAAGCCAAGACATAGCAAATATTATTATGAAAGAGAGGTTGAAGGCTACTTCAGGTGTTTGAACCTCTCTATCTCTAACTTTTGTCAATGAGAACACTATGGTGTAAGGTTGAACTTGTGTTTTGGAGGATGATTTCATGACATAACATTTCCTACATATTTTCTCATTTTGTGGTGCTATCTAAAGCAAGCCTTACAAGCCTATTTCTCTCAGTTTTGTGTTTATTGTTTAAGAGTCCTTATTTCTAGAAATATTTTCATCATATTGTACCTAAAATTGGTTGCAAAAAGTTTGTGCTTCTGTATTAAAATACAAGTATGAAGTACATGATAATGTTGGAAGAAATATTTTCTTGTATGGTATAGCTAGAATGCTTCAATCAATTGCTATTACATTACTTTGATCCAAATGTTGGTATTGGTTTTCTCTAAAGTTTTGTGTCCTTCAATATTTTGCCATGTGGTCAAATATATTAGAAGAAAATGTTTTGTGTCATACAACTACATTGAGTTTTTCAATTTCAATTGCAGTGCTTTGATTGAAACATTGGTATGACTTGTATTATCAAAGGTGTCAATGTGGTGTCTATTGATATTAGGCCACATGATCTAATATTTTTTCTCTTGAAATATGTTTTTCTAAGTATGCTCAACATGCATGTCCTACATGCACATCAATGTGGAATATTGTAGCATGTGTGTATGGAAAAATATTCTAAAATGTTCATTGCAACTATATACATTGTTGTATCTTGATTCAATAGTCATATAATATTACTTTTTGAGATTTTTTTGCAAGATGGTCAAAAATATATTTTGATGAAATATCTACCATCCATGCATACTATTTGCATATTAAATTTAATGTCTTATACAATGTATATATGGAATAGTACAATAAACTTAGCCCTATTGAACTATATATAATGTTTTTATCTTAGCTTACTAGCTCTAAAATGAAAAAAAAAATCTTGTAAGAGACTAGATGTCTATTTTGTTCTTAACCTTTGTGTTGTATGATAGAATGATTCAAATTTGACTAAGAATAGTCTATTTGCATATTTGGCAGATTTGAGCAGAGCAAACAAAGTAAGTGATGTGGCCTTGGCGAAAAGTGCTACCAAACTATGTGTGATACTTGATCTCAATGGTCTTCTTTTACAACGTTGTTTTTCCACATCAAAGAGGTTCCAAAGTTTTCGAGTGGGCAAGCAATGGGTTGTTCTTCGACCAGGATACATTGAGTTTCTTGAAGCTACATTTGCAAGATTCCAAGTGGGAGTTTGGTCTACAGCTTCACAGAAAAATGTCATCGCAATAATCAATTGCTTGGAGAGCTATGCAAAAAGGAGATATCCTTTTTTCATGATTTGGGGACAGGAGAAATGCCATACGCATCCACTCAAGATCATCTATCGGCCAGACAAGATGGGGGTGGAAGCAATGTTCAAGCCCCTTTAGTATGTAAGGAATGAATATGGCAATGTTTGTGAACATAGCAAGACTATTTTGATAGATGATAGTCCCTACAAGGGGTGTCCTAACCCTCTTGAGAACTGCATCTATCCACAGACATTTGATGTTAACCAAGGAGACTCAATCTTGATTGAGGAACTTCTACCCTACTTGACTCGCTTAAGTGGATCCCATGATGCACGTGAAGTCATAAAATTTGATCGATATGGACTTGAGCCAGTTCAATATGGACATGAGTTGTACACACAATTCAAGGTTGTGATTGACACATGGCTTAAAGGAGATGATAATGCTATGTCATCTTCATCATCAGTACAACCCAAGAACATCCATCGTGGAGATGGAATATATATGAAACAATCTTCTATCACTTCTTGCTTGAAGAGATCATCAATTGTACAAGGATCATCATCATCAAGAGTCTCAATTCATCCAACCCATCCATTGGGTGTCTCACAAGTATCGAGGTTAAAGCGGATTCCTTTGGTTTCTACTCTAAAGGATATGGAAGCAATGCAACTTGCTCATCAGCTAGGATATAAGGATGACTACATAAATGGTCGTGTAGCTAGACACTTCATAAAAAACCTTCAAAAATTGTACTTTCCACGAAAATGATGTGACACAAAAATAATACACTCTTTTCTACAACTTGTACCTTGGTGTTTATAAATGCGCACTAGCTCAAGATTTCTAGATTGTGATTTCATGGAAGAATTCATTGTATTATATACAAGCTCCTCAATGAAGAATGATATTCTAAATGTAATTTGATGGAGAAAATGTGTTTTTATGAAAAGGTATACTAATTGTGCTTTGATATTAAATGAATGCGTGCATGAATGCAAAATATACTTGAAAAGTTTAAATCTCAAATTAGTCTCGGTATTGTTGTTTTGAATTTTATTTTCAAGTATATTGTTGAAGTTATATTGGAAGAAGCAATTTCTTGTATGGTAGCTAGAATGCTTGAATCAATTCCAATTGCATTACTTTGATCCAAATATTTGTCTAAAGTGTTGGATCTTTTGATGTTTTACCACATGGTCAAATATATAGGAAGAATTTTTTTTGTATCATATAGCTACAATGCTTTTGCCAATTGCGATTGCACTGCTTTGATTGAAATATTGGTATGACTTATATTATCAAAGGTATCAAGTTGGTGTCTATTGATATTTGGCCACATGGTCGAATATTTTTCCTCTTAAAATATGTTTTTCTAAGTATGATCTACACATATGTCTTGTATGCATATTAATGTGGGAAGTGTTGTAGCATGTGTGTATGGAAATATATTCTAAAATGTTCATTGCAACTATATGCATTGTTGCTTCTTAATTCAATAGTCCTATAATATTGTCTTTTGTAATCTTTGGCTACACGGTAAAAAATATACTTTTATGAAGTATCTTGTGGTCATGTAGCTAGACACTTCATTAAAAAACTTTAGAATTTTACCTTCCGCAAAAATGATGTGACAAGGCAACAATACATTCATGTCTCTAACTTATACCTTGGTGTTTATAATTGGAGACTAGCTCAAGGTTTTTGGGTTGTGATTTCATAGAAGACTTGATTGTTTTGTAAACAAGATCATCATGGAAGAGTGATATTCTAACTATATTTTGATGGAGAGAACGGGCTTTGATGAAAAAATATACCAACTGTGCTTTGATATTAAATGACTGCAGTATGAATGCAAAGTATACTAGATATATTAAATCTCAAATTAGTCTCATTATTGTTGTTTTGATTTTTATTTTCAAGGGTAACGTAGATATCCTTTTTCCAACTTAGAAACATTCAGCACAAATATAGACAAAAAGAATATAGTGTGCTTTGATCTCAAATAATTCTAAGTAATATTTTTTTGGGATTTTCTTTTCGAGACTATTAACCACACATACATATTCTTTCCAACTTACTAGAAAGAGCTAACCAGAATTATAACCATACTATTATATTGTATGGCGACTATGCATATGTAGTCAAAGGTCAAGGGTTGGAGAGAGAGAGAGAGAGAGAGAGAGAGAGAGAGAGAGAGAGAGAGAGAGAATGCATTGATGTCCAAGCATCATGTATTAATATAAAGTGAAGTAAAGAAGAAATTCCTTAGGAAAACACACATACTCTATAGTTTTCTAGTTATTTTTTCAACATTTAATTTGCTTTATTCTCATAGATAAGGTAAACTTTTAGGTTTGGCTATAAAAATACAAATATTTCTATACAAAATGCACAAAAAATAGGTCTATTTCTCACAGTGGGACTTAGGAAATTTCCAAATTTCCCAATATGGTGTTTTATGTAATTTTTGGTGAATTTATGCTGATAAATCTGTTGTAATCATCACTTAAACACCAGATTTGAGTTGTAAAAGGGTAGACACTGCCCTTGAATCTTGAATTGGATCAAGAGGTAAGACCCCCTTCACATCATCATGAGCACAGCACAAGAAATAGCTGAATTTAATGAAGAGCAGTTTTATACATGGCAAACAAAAACCATGTATTTGCTCATGAGGAAAAATCTGTGTGGGCTAGTTGAGGGAAGAGATGAATGCCTAGAGGTGATTGGGAAAAATGAGTGGAAGAGCAAGAATGAGAAAGCATTAGGACTCATTGCACTTAGTTTAAATGATGAAATCATTCACATCACAAGGATACAATGGGCAAAAGATGCATGGGATGAAGTCAATAAATTATTTGGCACTCAAGCAAAAAATTTAAAGAAAAACTCTAATGCAATTCTACAAACTTGATATGAAGGAAAGTGAACCTTTAATCACACACTTGAACAAATACAAAAGCATTAAGCAACAATTGGCAGCCATTGGTAAGAAGGTAGAGGATGATGAGGCACTAGCGGTGCTTCTGAAGAGTGTGGACAAAGGAGAATATGAAAACATTGTGGCAACCTTAAAGAATGTACCTAAATTGAAGATGCATGAGATAGAAGGATCTCTACTAGAGCAAGATACCAAGGTCAAAGAGAAGAGAGGGGTTGACTCAACAGCTGGAGAGCAAAAAGCATTCTTCACCTGAGGAGGATTCTCACACAAGGACGAGGACGAGGACGAGGACGAGGATGAGGCAGGGGAGGAGGAAGGACCTTCACTTGCCACAACTCTGGGAAGCCAGGACACATGGCAAGAGACTGCTACAGTAATCCCAGAGAAGAAGGAATGACATCGGCAAACTTCTTGGAGACTCCTAAGGAAGTGGAGTCAGATCATCTTTTCTGAGAGAGAAAGAGAGAGAAACCCCACAACCAAATGTAGCCTGCCCTAATAGAGTACAAACACCTCTGAGCCATTGATGATGTAGGCCATGTGGTAGATGTATGTGTGAGTACTTTAGTCAAGGTCAGGGCACTTGTAGTAGCCTTGGACACATGGAGAGAGAGAGTGTCAAGGACTTTGAGTTAGGGACTTGAGGCACTGTTTGCGGGCTACCAAGTAAGAGGGAAACTTGGTATAGGGTCTAGGTGTGCTAGGATTATTCACTTGATTGGAGGTGTTGAAATATACAAGTGAATGGGTGTGTGCGGGAACAAGCCCTTAGCAAGAGGCTGTAAAAGAGAGTATGTAAATGAGTGAGAAGCAGTGAAAAGGTGAGAGGTATCTAGTGGGAGAGAATAAAGAGGAGCATGAGAAGTTCTAGGATGTGTGGAGATATTCTGGGAAAAGTGAAGAGGTGGAGAGAATCAAGAAAAAGAGGTGGAGTGAATCAAGGAGAGATCAGTGGGATTTGATGCTTGGCATCTTGTGGATGTAAACTCTATAAATTGAGGGATTGGCCTAATGAGTATTTGCTGGTTTTTGAGTATCCATGCCTACATTAAGCTATCAGTGAATTGCTCTCACTAATTTTATCTTAATCATCATCTAATCACTTTGCTAATGATGTTGATTCTTGCATTTGATCCACCATAGCTCATCACTTTACTTGTATTTTAACAAATAGGCCATATGATGAGTGTGTGACTTACTACAACATCCAATCAAAATACTATGAAAACATCGTTGGATCAAGCCAAATATGGCTGAAAATGAAGATTCCTCATAGAGATCATAAAGATGCATTGCCTCCATTGGCACAAAGCATACATTCAATGGATTATAAACCAAAAGGAGGGAACTAGTTTGCATTCTGAAAAGTATCCTTGGAGTGTATACCAGGTTGGACCAGACATGGAAGGGATGGAGTTCATGTGCAGCACATTCAAGGAACCAATTACCATTGGCACAGTGGTGATTGATGCAGTTCATGGGATTCAGAGCATGACATGGAGCTTAAACAGGTTTGACATGATGTTGCATGGATTGTTAAAACTAGCTCTTGAACCTGCACAATTTATCCTCATCCCATTTGTAACATTTAAGAAACTTGTAGCCTTGGAGAGTGCTTTAGAAAAGGTAACTGGAAAATACAAGATGGCAATTCAAAGACAATATTATTGAGCTAATTTGACTACATCATAATTTGTTCATTGTTTTAAAGTAAAATAATTCCATGCTCACATTAGATCAATTAGACCATGTGTTTATTATGATTTTTTTATTGACACCCCAAACAAAGATTTGTAATTATTCAAATTTAATCCTTACATATAGTTGATAGTTTGGGTATGTCAATAAGGTTACATAAAGTTTATAGTCATACATAAGATTTGGACAATTGGCCACATCTGTAGCATTTACACCCATGACATAGATTTGAACAAGTGACTAAATATAGAAATTCACAACCATCTATAAGATTTGACCTCTAGAATTACCAACCCTTAACATAGATTTGGACAAGTAATTGAATCTAGCCAATAACACCCATACACAAGATGTCTATTGTCATCTAGTGAGATTTGGACAACTGACCAAAATCCAACATTCAAATCTATCCAAATATGTGAATAACTAACTTTTTGACCAAATTTAGTTCTATGTACTTAGAGATATATCGTGTATTTTAAGAGTAATAAAATCATGTGTTTATAAGTTTTTAATTGAGCTTTGGTCGATTGGCTCAATGTCTTCTATCTTTTCTTTTCCCTATAACATACATGCAAAATACATTATCTACTGAGATTTGGATAACTAACTAAATTCAACATTCAAAATCATCCACAATATGTGCACAATTTATCATATTACCATATTTTATTTTTATATTGAAAAATATGTATAATATTTTTGAGAAGTTATATGTGTGTGATTTTTTGATTAAGTTTTGGTCGATTAACAACATGTCTTTCATCTTTGTTTTTCAACAAATAAAGTATATCATAGATGTGTTAGCAAAGATAATGACAACATAGGATTGGATACAAGGAATGTGCAGGCCAAATGTAACTCTAATCCATCGCTTGATTCTATTGGGGACTTCCATAATGCTCCTCCTAGTAGAACTCACCCCTATTGGAGACTTGTCTATGGAGACTTGTCTAAGGCTAACCCGTATTATTGGGGATTTGTTTAATGCTCATATCATTGCGTTTGGCTAACCATTCAATATAGATTTGGACAACTGTCTAAATATAACTATAATTAATATCTTATTGCTATTGTTGGGGACTTCCATGATGCTCCTCTCCTTAGGCCTCAACCCTATTGGAGACCTTGACTAAGGCCAACCCTTAATATGGATTTGTCCAATTCTCTTCTCATTGTATTCAGCCACAACCATTCCTTAATATATATTTGGACAAATCTATATACATACATACACCACTCTTATTGGGGATTTGCCTAATTCTCCTCTTACCTACTAGAACCATTCAATAAAGATTTGGACAGTTATCTAGATCTATATAACATTTATAGCTCACTCATATTAGTAGCTAATACTCTTCTGAGAAGATTTGACTAACCATTCAATACACATTTGGACAATTGTCCTAGTCTATCTATAGCTCGTAGCTCACTCCTAATTGGGATATGGTCCATAGCTTTGCACAAAAATGTGGTGCATATGGTGGAAACTCTAGAATTGCATGTAGGGAGACAATTACTATTTTTTATTGTGTGGGGACAAGAGGGTTATGTGTATGATCGTGAGAAGATATTTTGGCCAAAAAAGATGGGTGTGGAGACCATGTTCAAACCACTGAAAAAGGTTTGGCACTAATATAATGCACAATGCTATGTAACAAGGACAGTTCTCATTGATGATAGTCCATAAAAAGGATGTGCAAGTCCACCAGAGAATTGAATTTTTCCACCCAAATTTGACATTAATGCATATGGCAACACATTGGAAGAGTTATACAGATACTTTTGCCATTTGTATATGGCTGGAGACATTTGTCCAATGATTTCATTTGATAGATATGGAAAATTGCTAGTCCAATAGGGACATACCTTGTATGAATACTTTTAACGTGTGATTATAGGAGGAGATGTATAAAGATGAGAATACCAGAAATATGCAAGCTCAGCATGTAAGATTCCTCCTCAGCTTGAATAATGAATAAGATTTTACTTCAATCCCCTATAATCATTCCCTAATTCTGAATACAAGAAAATATTATTTTTCCTTGTTTTTGTCTAATGAAGAAAAATTGTAGATAGAGAAAATTAAATATTGAGATATTTTTGGATATAAAAATCCTACAAAAATATAAAAAATATATTTCCTTGAAATATAAATTCAAAACAAATTCTCTAAGGTGCATTAGGAATCAATTAAAAATGATTTAAAAGACCTTAGCCGAAGGGTCAAGATTTTCTAAAATTTTTGGATTATGGTCCAATTAAGGTTCCTATGGACCAATAAGATTATTCCAAGTGTTGGGATGAGATAACTCTAATGAATAAAAGAAAATACCCAAAAATGAGTAAATGCTCACATAAGATGAAGAGTTGACTGAGTACAAGGTTCATTAGTTAAAAACTATGAGATATTAATATAAAAATGAGATATTTTGGAATAATGATACATTTTTGACACCTTGGTAAGGAGGGGGGACTTTAAGAGGAATCTATTTCACACATGTGAATAAGTTTTTAATTCAAAAATATTGAGATATTTTTATCTCTCCTCTCTCTTGGATCAAACCAAATACAAAAAGGAGCCAAATTGGTCCAAATCTTGTCCAAATTCAACCAAAAAACTCTAGAACTTAGTTGGACTCAGTTAGTGGCCTCCCTCACCTTTAAGTAGACCCTCATTCTTTTGTATTCTCATCTGTGAGCTAGACCATGCTAGTATTACATTAAAATAAGTATATTTTCTAATATCCTTTAAAAATCCTCTACATTTTGGAGAGATTGGAGCTTCTCTCTCTCTTCAACCTTCCTTGGAGCTTTCCTCTCAACACACTAACCAATTGATTGGTTGGGGGGTTCTTCTAAGAAATAGAAGCAAGTAAAACAAGAGGTAAGATGCAATTTCATGGTTTTTTCTCTAATATCCTAAATGTTTTCACTTATCAACCCCTCTCAAGCTTGAGAAGTATTCAAATAAATGGTTTTTCAATGCAAATCAAGCTCTCTAAAGAATTCTAACGATTAATCACAAAAAAGTACATTTTTGACTAATTAAGATGTTTTTATATATATCTCTCTCTCCCCCAAAGAATGGTCATTCCTATGACCAATTCTCTATTCAAATGATGCTTCTCATGGAGCAATTCTCAATTCTAAAATCAAACTCTATGCTAGTTAAGCTAGAGGCTAAAGAAATGGCTTTTTAATGTTTTTTTGTTACATAAATTATGATGAGCTGATGATTTAGATCCACAAATTGGATTTAGATCTATTGATAGTTAATATATCATAATTGTATTACTAAGTTTTATTCTTTTCAAAATTATTAAAAATTATCAGTAATAGCAACAGAGCTATGGTAAAATTTTTAGATATTAATACATAAATCATTTTTATGCATAATGTGAAAAGAGGACTTCCTACCACATTCTAGGATTAGTCATCCTATGCTAAAAGAATAACTCTCATCACATCCATGGAAAAGTAATTTTTAATTTTTATGCATAAATAGTTAATTAGAGAAAAAGAGATTTTTTTAAGTAATTTCATTTTTATGATAAAAGAGAAATTCCCATGATAATGGAGATCCATGTATTTCAATGGAGAAAAAGAAAATTTAGAATATTAAAATAATAAATATTTTATTTAAAATTAAAGAGAAATTTTAGAGAAATTATTTTATGCATGAATAAATTTAAATGATAAAAGAGGAATTCCCATCATATTTGAAATTTGATCATTTAAATGGTAAAAGTGGAATTCTTCTCATATTTAAATTAATGGATATTTTTATTTAATTTTTAAGAGAAATTTTGGTAAAATTATTTTATGCATGAATAAATTTAAATGATGAAAGAGAAATTCCCATCATATTTGGAATTCAATCATTTAAATGGTAAAAGAGGAATTCTTGGTATATTTAGAATAATGCATATTTTTATTTAATTTGGAGAGAAATTTTAGATAAATTTATTTTATGATAAAAGAGGAATTCTCGTGACAATTAGAATCTAATCATCAAATGAGAAAAAGAGAAATTTTAAGCTTATTTTAAAAAATGGATAATTATATTTAATTAAAAGAAGAGTTTTTATGATATTTAAGAAGAGAAAGATTTGAATTAATTTTTAATGACAAAAGAGGAATTTTCACCATAATTCCACCTAGGGAATTAAGGTTGAGAAATTAAATGGTAGGAAGAATATCTTTAGATATTCTATGTGGTTGAATCACCAAATTGGTATTTACCCAAAAATAGATTAAATGGAAGGAAAGTATTTCATTAAAACCCAATATTCTCTAATAAAACAATTTCTTGATCTACTATGGAAAAGAAAGAATGAAATTTACAAAGTTGAAATTTCCTTACGATTAGAAGTTTAGTAGTTGTTTATCTGAGAAAATCCTTGTTAGAACTAAACCGAATGATTTTGGTTAGACTACGAGAGGGATGGATAGTAAACCTACTTGTCCATCTCTCGATCTGAATCAAGCAAAAACTTTGTGTGACCAATTCCAGTTCCTAAATACAAAGAATAGACTACCGTTGAATTAAACTAGTTTTCCTTTGACCGAAATCACCAAGAATCTAGTTGGACAATCATTCAAATGATGGGTAGATCACCCTGATGAGAGATCAAGGATTCTCATTATGAAATTGGAAGTTAAGGCAAAAGGGGTTTTGTGGAACCAATCTAAAACTGGCAATTTTACTTGCATAGAACCTCTGTTTTTCATTTAAAGGACTGTTTTACGCGCTAGAATGCTGGAGGAAGCATTTGGGATGTGTTTTACTAAGAGGAGGTTCATTGTTGTAACAACTCACGGGGAGTCATCAAGGGATGTTGCTCGCGGCAAAGCCTGTCGAGGTCTTGACCAGCATCGGTATGGTTAAAATAGTGTGCTTCCGGTATGATGGGCAAGGACTGACGAAGAAGTCCCTGAGTGAAGTGCTAGGACACCTAAGTAGGATCCTAGAGGGTTCTGACTAGGTGATGCACGGGCTCGCGGTTGCTAGGACACCCATGCGTGCATCCAGAAGATTTGGATGGACTAAAAAGAAAGATTTTTGTGAATCAAACTTTGATATTGGATCTCGTTGGTTGGTGAGCTAGTCTTCAACGAAGAGTCCACAAGCTATGCCTGAAGAGTGCGAACTTAGGCTCTACAACGGCGGTGCAGGCTCAAAATTCGTAGTGTTCTGGCACTGCTCCCCCAACCACTCAGGATCATTTCTGATGCATTTAATGAAGTTGAGCACACTAATTGTTGAGAAATAGCAGTTTATAAGATAAAAATATCTTAAATCATGTGTAAAAATACAGTATTTATCATCTAATGCATCAAAATTTCCCCAGGAGGACTGGGGAAGCTATGCCAGAACAATGAAAATTTGGGCTCTGCAACGGCAGTGCAAGCTCAAAATTCGCACTGTTCTGGCACTGCTCCACTCAGGATCATTTCTGATGCATAATGAAGTTGAGCACACTAATTGTGAGAAATAGCAGTTTATAAGATAAAAACATCTTAAATCATGTGTAAAAATATAGTATTTATCATCTAATGCATCAGAATTGCTCCTGGAGGACTAGGGAAGCTATGCCAGAACAGTGCAAATTTAGGCTCTGTAGCGTCGATGCAGGCTGAAAAATCGCACTGTTCTGGCACTGCTCCCCCAGCCACTCAGGATCATTTCTGATGTTGAGCAAACTAATTGTGAGAAATATTAGTTTATAAGATAAAAACACCTTTAATCATGTGTAAAAATATAGTGTTTATCATCCAATGCATCAGAATTGCTCTTGGAGGATTGAGAAAGTTGTGCCAAAACAGTGCGAATTTAGGCTCTGCATCGGCAGTGGAGGCTCAAAATTTGCACTATTCTGGCACTGCTCCCCCAGCCACTCAGGATCATTTTTGATGCATTTATTATGAAGTTGAGTACATTAATTGTGAGAAATAATAGTTTATAAGATAAAAATAGCTTTAATCATGTGTAAAATTATATTGTTTGTCATCCAATGCATCAGAATTGCTCCTGGAGGACAGGGGAAGCTATGCCAGAACAGTGCGAATTTACGCTCTGCAGCGACAGTGTAGGCTCAAAATTCGCACTGTTCTGGCACTACTCCCCGACCCACTCAGGATCATTTTTGATGCATTTATAATAAAGACGAGTATAGTAATTGTGAGAAACAATAGTTTATAAGATAAAAACAGCTTTAATCATGTGTAAAATTACATTGTTTGTAAACCAATGCATCAAAATTGCTCCTGGAGGACTAAGGAAGCTATGCCAGAACAGTGTGAATTTAGGCTATGCAACAACGATGCAGGCTCAAAATTCGCACTATTCTGGCATTGCTTCCCCATCCACTTAGTCCGTATGGATAATGGCGATGCCATCCACATGAAGTCGACCAAGATAATGCGCCAATGTAGCATCACGTCCATGGACCTTGCCCTGGTCTCTGCTGCCGCCGCCTCTCCTAGCAAATGCGTCAATTTCAACCACCCTCTGCAATCAAAGGAAAAATCAAAATATTTTCCTATACATAATTACAAATGTTTCTAGGTTGTAAAAGGTCGATTATTACCTCTTGCTCAATGTCTTCTTTTGCCAAAGTGGTGGTGGGGGCGGAGAGGTCAATCGAGGACTTAGCCTCATCCTTTTTTGGTGCTTTGGTCTCCTCCATTGCTCTAGAAGCAGCAAGGGTATCCTTTTCAGCCTCTAGCTTGTCTTGTAAGGTTGTGGTTTTTCTCCTCTGGAACTAGGGCTTGCTCCGCGGTCTCAACGACAGTTTCCTTGACTGAAGCAACTCTCTCTGTGATAGATTCTCCAAGGGGTAATATAGCACTATCTAGGTGAGGACCGAGGTTGCACGTATCAAGGTCCACCTCACATTGCGTGCATATAATGCACAGGCATTCATCCATTCTCAAGCCAGCTATCTTTTCAAGCCAGCTATCTTTTCAAGGTCATGAAGAAATAAGTATTCTTCACCTTCCACCATATAATGCACAGGTATTCTCAAGCCAGCTATCTTTTCAAGGTCATGAAGAAATAAGTATTCTTCACCTTCCACCACAAATGGTGCTCAAGAGATTGATCTCAAGCTCTGGCAGCACCTTGCTCTCCTGGTGTGGGGAAGATGGCCCTGTATCTTCTACTACAGTGGGCTGTTCAGCTACAGATTGTGCACCCTCTGAAAAGTGCTCTGATGCAAGCTGCTCTTCTACACCAGCACTCATTCCTATAGTCTTCACTTCCTTGTCATTCCTCAAATACCCTGCCAACTGTAGTCTACAATGCACGCATCTCTACCTCCTCATCCAAATCCTCATAGCTGATGAGGAACGCAAAAGTGGCGAGCCACGAGAGGAACCTAGTTCCTAAATTGTCCTTCCCCAACCTCTTCACCTCGTACTTATTGAAGGTACAGTAAGCTCCTGCAGGGATGCAGATGTCGATGAAGCATTCAAGGCGCTGGATGTAGGGGGGCATATTGTTGAATGTACTTAAGCAGCTCAACAGGCACCCATTGATCATTGGGGTAATGGGGAAAGGAGATGGAGTGGGGAGCCATGTATTGCTCCATGTATGCAATCTGCGTCTCATAATGTTGGGACACAAGGGCGAGAGACTTTTCAAAGTTGATTTCACGAGAGAACATGACAAAGAGCTCGCTCTTGCCCACCTACGGGGTGGTGGAGAGGAACTCACAGAAGTTATCAAAGTGGGTAGCCATGTGAATGCAAAGAGATAGTGTGAGCTCGTGCTTGGTTTTTATTGCATGAAAATGAGAAAGAAGGCACCTTTGGTGGCTATTTATAGTTAAAATTTAAAGTTTGGCCTTTTCACACTAGACCGCTAGACAAAAAATTATAGTTTGCAAAAATATTAAGATTTCAATTAAATAAAGATTGGTTAAAAAAGAGCCTGCTACAAAATCACAAGCATGTCATCTAATCTAAAATTGTTATAATGTCTTCATTTTTTGCCCCTCTTGTGACATTTACTTCATGTTCATCTCCATCTCCTTGTTGACTTGAAAGCTTGTCATTGCCTTCACCTCGATCCTGAAACTCTTGCCCCTCACGTGCATTAGAACAGAGGCTATTTTCCCATATACTCAGTTCATCTTCAAGCTCTTCCACATGCCTACTATGTGCTAGTAGGGCTATGCACCTTGCTCTGCTAAAAATTCAAGGTCCCCCATTTGCCATGATTCTGAGACCATGGTTGTCCCCTCCTTACGCTTCCCAATCTGTAAAAATATGTAAAGTGGCACAATAACCAGAAAGTGTAAGGGTTAACTCTAGACACGTAGTGGAATCAAATATACCTTTCTTCTCATCACCTTGAAACTTGACTCTTCCACATTGTCAAAGCCCATGATGCTAAAGTGTTGACGCAGGTCTACTAGGCTCCAATGTTTGCTTGCTGCCACTCGCTCAATCCACCCATTTTGCATCATCACTGCTACCTCAATAAGCATAATTTCTTCTTCTGAGGCTTGAAGTGGGATCCATGTCTCGTGCTTTTGCATCCATCTTTGGTAGTGCAGATGCATGTACAAAATAGAGCGTGCCTTCAAGAACCTGAAAGACACTGTAGAATCTACTACTTTGCACTTGTACACATCACCTTGATGTGACCCCTCATTAACCTCCCAACCCTCTCCTAGTAATCCTTGAATGAGGTCAGACCGTACCTCCTTACAAATATACATTATTTTTGTTTGGTGCATTGCCATGGAATTGAACATGTGCACAAAAACATGTAAAGGACAAAACCAATTTATCCCTACTGACCTAAATGTCTTTAAAAACTTGAGTGATGTCTTGATATCACTTACCATCTTAAACTTTAAGCATAAGATGGTCCAAGCATCAGGTTTGGGCCATTCGAGATTGTTTTTAATAGGGGGTTGGGGATCTCTTCTAGCTTCCCAAATAAACCTTATTTTTTATCTACAAAATACAAGTGAGAAAAGAAAAAGATATTGTTCTGTACAAGATCACTTGGGCTTTGAGATACAAACATTGCCTATCCAATGGATGCATGCATAGCATAGAAAACTCCAATGAGGCTTTGTAGTGGTTGTTCCTCAACATAATTAGAGGAGAAAATATCTGCAGAGAGACATAATAAAATGGAGAATCATAAGAAAATTTGAAACAAAAAATTCAATATTAGCATGTTGTCAAAGCTGTGTTTATATTACACTAACAATTTGAAGGAAACCTTGGTCGTTGGCCTTGAATGTAGAGGTCTCCAAGGGTATACGCATGTTGCACTATGGCAACCAGTCCTTCCTTCTTAGTATGCTTGAAGCCTTGTAGCCGCCCCTTCCAATGATGTAGCATATTCCCCAGTTGACGCACCCGATGTGGTCCCTTAGAGCTTGGCTACATGTAGACCCAAGCCCCAACCCTGAATCTTGTTGGAGCCCAAACTCCATTCTCATCTCTTGTGTTATGCAGCACAAGCTCTTCCACCTTCTCCCTAGGTCTTCTCACATTACTGGGGAAGAGGCCATGGTGGTGAGAAAAGAGAAGAAGGGAAAAGAAAAGCTTGTTTTACAACAGAAGAGTGGAGAGTAGAGAAAGTTCAGGGTTTTCAGTGCAGCAATGGAAAGCTTAAAAGAGGGTTAGAGTTTGAGAATAGGCTTCCTGAACCTAGGGTAGACTAAAGAGGGATAGAGTTTCTGCAGCAATGGAGAGGGAGGGAGCTTGAGAGAGAGAGAGAGGGAGGGAGGGAGATTGAGAGGGAGGGAGCTTGAGAAGGAGGGAGAGCTTGAGAGGGATGAAGTTTGTGCAGCAATGGAGAGCTTAGAAAATGAAGAAAGAGGGAGAGGGAGCTTGAGACTGCGGGAGCTTGACACGGAGGGAGAGCTTGAGAGGTATGGAGTTTCTGTAGCAATGGAGAGCTTAGAAGAGGAAGAAAGAGGTTCAAAATGAGCTTTCCAAACCTAGAGTATATTGGGGGGAAGTTTGAGAGGGAAAACACACTTTTGGGAAAAAATTAAAAATTTTTAATTTTTAGGGTTTTTTATCTGCGCGATTCTAGGTGGGGGGACCTCTAAGTTTGGGCCCAAGAGGTAGGGAGACAAGAGTAGTAATTGGGCCCCATTAGCAAACCAAAGCCTAGGCCCCCTAGGGTCAAAGAAGTAAAAAATGTGCACCCATCCCTCTTCCTATTGGTCCATTCCTAATCAAAAGTTAATCTAAGAGGCCCTCTTTGGATCCAAAAGATTCCTAATGTAAAGATTTGGAAAATTGTCCAGACATTCAGCGGTTGGCCAAATCTAGTGAGAGGGGCATTAGTCATGTCTATGGCTAAGCATAGAATTAGGCCAATCCTCTCATTAGGAGTGAGCCATGAACTATATATAGATTAGGATAATTGTCCAAATCTATGTATTGAATGGTTAGTCAAATCCTCTAAGAAGAGTATTAGCTACTAATATGAGTTAGCTATAAATGTTATATAAATTTAGATAATTGTCCTAATCTTTACTGAATGATTCTACATAGCTCACTCATTAAATATAGATTTGGGAAATTGTCCAAATCTACATTCAGTGGTTAGCTAAATCTAGTGAGAGGAGCATTGAGTGGTTAGTCATGTCCATGGCTAAGCTTAGCATTAGGCCAATCCCCATTAGGAGTGAGCTATGAACTATAGATAGATTAGGACAATTGTCCAAATTTGTGTATTGAATGGTTAGTCAAATCTTTTGAGAAGAGCATTAGCTACTAATATGAGTGAGCTATAAAAGTTATATAGATTTAGATAACTGTCCAAATCTTTACTGAATGGTTCTAGTAAGAGGAGAATTAGGCAAATCCCCAATAAGAGTGGTGTAAGTATGTATATAGATTTGTCCAAATATATATCAAGGAATGGTTGTCGCTAAATCCAATGAGAAGTCAAGGTCCATATTAAGGGTTGGCTTTAGTCAAGGTCTCCAATCGGGTTGAGGCCTAATGAGAGGAGCATTATGGAAGTCCCCAACAATAGCAATAAGATATTAATTGTAGTTATATTAAGACAATTGTCAAAATCTATATTGAATGGTTAGCAAAATGCAATGATATGAGCATTAAACAAATCCCCAATAATACGGGCTAGCCTTAGACAAGTCTCCAATAGGGGTGAGTTCTAGTGGTGGGAGGAGCATTATGGAAGTCCCCAATAGAATCAAGCTAAGGATTAGAGTTAAATTTGGAAAATTATCCAAAACTATATTGAATGGTTGGCTAAAACTAGTGATATGAGAATTAGACAAATCCCCAATAAGGGTTAGCCTTGGGCAAGTCTCCAATAGGGGTGAATTCTAGTGGGAGGACCATTATGGAAGTCCCCAATAAAATTGAGCTACAAAATATAGTTAGATTTGGATATTTGTCGAAATCTATATTGAAGAGTTGGCCAAATCTAGTGAGATGAGCATTAGACAATTCCCCAATTGGGTTACCACTAGGCAATTCCCCAAAAGAGCAAGGTCACATGTGATGGTCATTATGCATTTCTACTCGATGTAGATTTGGACAATTGGCGAAATGTATCTTGGTGGGATTTAAGCAAATTGAATGAATTTCCATATCTTTTTTCAACTCCCATTTAAAGCTAGAACTTTTGTCCAAGGGTTTGGTTAAATGGATACCTAAGGATCGAGCTAAGTGGGTGAGAAAGGTTATAGTTTAGGTTCCATGGATATGTAAGGGATTTGGACAAATTTAATAGTTGTCCATATCTTTGTCCAATTCCCATGTCAGCCATTATGGTATCCAAGGATTTGGTAAGTGGATGCCCAAGGATTTGGCCAAGTGGGTGACCAAAGTAATAGTGCATTTTCCAAATCTTTATGTTATGTGTGAATGGCTCTAGATTAAAAGAGATTGTTTTCATTTTTATGGAGGAGTTTACTTCTATTTTAACTATAGAGACAAAGATATCTATTTGAAGAGAAAAAGAGCTAAAGTGAATCCATTCAAAGAGCAAAAGACCCAAAGTGAATCCACATATAGGTATGCAATACATCTTTCTTATTTACGACCCATCAAAAGAAAGAAAGCATGCTAACAAAAGGCTAATCTTAGATTAAATGAGTTGCTAATAGACTATAGATTAGAGACAGTTTAATGAAATGCATTAATAAAAATAGTTATAAACTAAATGCATTAATCTCACAAGTTCGTCAAATTAGTGACTGTGAATGAAAAGTTAGCATAACCAGTTTAATTAGTGATGAATCAGTTTAATATATTACTTTCTAATAGTTAATAAAGATCAATGAATTAGTATAATTACTCATAAGAACTGTAAATATAGATTAGTTAATCAAGATTCATTGATGGCGTGCAACTTCCCTACTGTATATGTTTGGGGAGAGAGAGAGAGAGAGAGTCGTGGGGCCAGAGCTGAGAGAGAGATAGAGACAAAGAGAGAGAGAGAGAGAGAGGGAGAGAGAGAGAGAGAGAGAGAGGTAAAATCTCCTTCTACCAAATCTCTGTACGACAAGCTATTTTTTATCTTATGTTTGGTGGAGAAAGAGGGAGGGAAAGATTGATTCTAGTTTAGGGTATCACCATTACCATCATGCAATTTGTTTTCGCAAGGCTCTGCTAGGGTGAGACAATTTTATATGGAGAGAGAGAGAGAGAGAGAGAGAGAGAGAGAGAGAGAGAGATGGTTGAGACGATTTGATATGGAAAGTTGAGAGAGAGAGAGAAGATGATTTACCTGTGCGTGTCTTGCTCTGCACCCTTGCTTCTCCCTATGTTTTTGTTATGACTACTTTTTTCTTCTCCCTACATTTTGCTTCTCCATGTTGTAGACGCAAAGAGTGAAACGTTTTTTTTTCAATTTTTTGACCAAATGTTGTGAGATAGTGACTTTTAATGTTAAATCATCAATGGTCGGTCACACGTTTTCTTTCTCTTTGGACTGCATCGACCCACACACACATAATCATAAGCATAATTATAATAACTACCTACATTTCAAATTTTGTATTATTTTGAGTTTCGTTTTAATGAATTTTCAATGATGTCATGCCACAAAAAAGTTTATATCGTCGGCCCCCCCGGACCCCTTCCATCTTGGGGGCCTTGGTGGCCCCCCTTGACCCCCGTTTTAGGTGGGCCTAGTGTCCCCCCAAACCCCCCGGCCTCAATAAATCCACGTAAATTGGGTGCCCCCCACCGCCCCGAAAGACAAGCCAATTACTAACAATAAGGAAAAAAGTTTGGGAAATCATCCCATTTTTGGGCCCGTAACGTCTTGTTCGGGCACGTATGTTGGAGATGTTCAAGACCTTGATGGATAGTCCTCACATATATGTACATACATACATACATACATATATGTATATATGCATATATACAGGTGTGTGTGTATGTATGTGTGCATATGTATGTGTGTGTGTGTGTGTGTATGTGTGCATATATATATTATATATATGCATGCACATACATACATACATACATACATACATATATATATATATATATATAACACACACATATATATATACGTATATAGATATACAATCGTATATATACGATCTATAGCGCAATGCAAGCGGAATCACCCCAAAATCAGTTGTATGTGAAATTCAACTCCAAAAATAGGTGACGTTTTACTTTTTTATCAAATTTTGATTTGCATGTCCATCTACACACTTAAAGACTTCCTTTGAGTATACTAACTAATTTAAAACTCAATCTTGAATTTTCACTTAATTTTAACACTTAGAATCTTTACTGCTGAAAAATGAAAACCTGCTAGAATTCATTACTGAAATCTATAGCATCCAAAACTTAGGATTATCTTTAATCATAAATTGGTAAATCTCGGAGGTATGTTACACACACACACACACACACATATATAAACACATACACTCACATAAAGATATATAGTATTTTATTTGTATGTATGTATGTTTTCACACACACACACACACATGTTTGTATACATACATAAACACACACACACACACATACATATACATGTACACATACACATGCATATACATAAATACATACATACATACATACATATATATACATACATTTGTATATATGTGTAGATATATCTAAATATATGCTGGAATTCATTACTGAAATCTGTAGCATCCAAAACTTAGGATTATATTTAATCATAACTTGGTAAATATTGGAGGTATGTTACATATATATATATATAAACACATACACTCACATAAAGATATATAGTATTTTATTTATATGTATGTATGTTTACACACACACACACATACATATACATATACACATACACATGCATATACATAAATACATACATACATACATATATATATGTGTAGATATATCTAAAGGTATAATGAGGACAATTGGGCAAAACTAGAGCTTGTTTGAGTTCCACGTTAGAGACTGATTTGGACACTTGGTCAAGACTAGATCCTTATTATAATTCTATGTTAGAGGTTGATTTGGACACTTTGTCAAAATTGTGTTAGAAATCCATGTTAGAGGTAGGCTTGGACACTTTGTCAAAACTAGGGCCTTGCTAGAATGTTGCCATATATATATAGGTAGTGATGTGTGTGAACACACTTAGGACCACCGGGGCACTTTTTCCCTCTTTATAGGAGGTTTTTTCCCCCGGCTTGTATATACGCCCATCCTTCTAGGGCTAACTTATCTTTTGTACATTGACACAATCTAATACATTGTGTGTTGTGTGCATTCTTGCTTCTTCTTCTCCAAGCTTTGTGTGCTTCCCTGCAACCCTAATTCCAACAATTGGTATCAGAGGAGGTATCGGCTCCCAGGGCTACACCGCTAGCACCCTCCGACTCACATTTTCCGATATAGGTGAGCTTTCACGAGCGCTTGCAAGTCCCTATACTCTGCAAAAATTGCATCTGAGGTCGTTTCGGGCTCCGTTTTTGCATTTCAAGTTCTGCAGAGGTGTTTTCGTCATTTTGTGCAGAAACTTTGACTGTGCAGTTTTCTGCAAAAACAGGCATACGTATTCTATTGTGGACCGTGCTACATAGCACGAGTTGTTTTCTGTTCAGTCTTTGCTTCATTACAGGCAGCTTTAGCATCAGTTTCAGTCAGTGGCCATGGCTGATAACAGCAATGATGTATTTCGCATGTTGTCTCTGCTGATGACAAATTGGATGGAGACAACAACTACCCACTTCAGCATGTTTTGGTTGAAAAAGGAGTGTGGAACATTGTGCAGGGTATGGATGTACGTCCAGGTTCTGTGGATGTAGGAACATTGTGCAGGATATGGATGTACGTCCAGGTTCTGTGGATGTAGGATCTGTTGAGAATGTTGCAGGTTCGAGCAACTCTATTGTTGCTGCTGTTTTACCCACTGCTGAACAAGCTCGTTGGGATGGTAAAGATGCGCACACTCATGCGTTGATTGCACTTTCTGTCAGATGTAACATCACCCCACATATTCGTTTAGCTAAAATAGCAAAACAGGCTTGGGATATTCTAGCTGGTTTGTATGCAGGTCGTAAACGAGGCAAAAATCTCTTACCTGCGTAAAGAGCTAGAATCGAAGATTATGTAGGAAGATGATGACATGAATGTTTTTCTTGCTGAGATTAAAGATCTCAAGGAACAATTGATTTCTACAGGTGAGATTATTCCTGATCATTCTCTTGTGCAGAGTGTTCTTGATGCTTTACGTGAGTCATATCAAACTTTTGCTTCCACATGGAGACTTGTTATTGAGGACAGACCTGATGTTGTCAAGTATGATAATTTAGTCAACAAGCTCTTGCAAGAAGCGCAGTCCAGGCAAAACAGGGCAAGGCAGCGTGCAGGCATTTGTTGCTGCCCAACAGAGAAGAAGTGGTAAGGCAGCCCCTTCCACTGTTTCTTCTCCTATTAGTAGGTCTGCAACTTCTTCTCCTTCCACAGGTAGCAACAATAGGTTTGAGAAGGTTCTTGATAAAGGCAAGAAAAAAATGAGGTGCAACTATTGTAAGGAAAATGATCATGTCATTAAGAATTGCCCTAAGCTAAAGGCTAAAGAGGCAAAGAAGAAAGAGTCAAATGCAGCCACAATAGCAGATGCTTCTACAAATGCAGATTTTGTAAATGTTGTGCAGGATACAGAATGGGCGTTTAGCGTGTATTGCCAGTATGACCCATCTGTACATGATGCATGTTTGGCAGTTTCTGTTGACTCTGATGTATGGTATTTTGACAGTGATGCTACAAAGCACATTACCTCGCATCGTGATATGTTCACTTGTCTTGATGCTGTCCCTAATGGGAATACTGTCACATGTGCCAATAATGCTTCTTACCCAGTGTGAAGGACATTGGTAAAATTATGCTTACTACTATAAATGGCAGCGCTTTCACACTTTCAGATGCTTTGTATGTGCCAGGGATAAAGAAGAATCTATTATCTGTCTCTGCGCTCGCCTGCTAGACTTGGACTTGTAGTCAAATTTGTGGATGACAAATGTACTGTTCATGATTTGACTTCTGGTGATACGATTATTGTATCTGACACCTTGTTTCGTGGGCTGTATAGGCTCAATTCTTATGACAAGTGTGTGGAAGATTCAGCAAATGCAGTTTCTGATGAAAAGGTAGTTTCAGATGCAAAACTATGGCATGCTCGTCTGAACTTTGCTAGTTTGCTGCGTTTCGCAGAAATTTAATATGGTTGCTTCATTGCCCCCTTTTGAGGCACCATTGAAACATGTTTGTGAAGGGTGTATTTTGGGCAAAATGCAGCGTTCTGCGTTTCCAAAGGATGGTTCTATGCAGGCCACTTGGCAAATTGCAACTTGTACATAGTGATGTATGTGGGCCTATGCAAACTCCGTCATTTGGTAAACACTTGTACTTTGTGACTTTCATTGATGATTACTCAAGGCATGCATGGGTATATCCACTAAAGGCAAAGTCTGAAGTGTTTTTCTGCCTCAAACAGTTTTTACTTATGGTTGAAAATGTATCCAATTGTACTGTGGGCACCCTCCGTTCTGATCGAGGGGGGGGGTACATGTCTAAAGAGTTTGATGCATTTCTCGATAGTTGTGGGATAAAACACCAATGTATAGTGCCGTATATCCCTCAGCAAAATGGTGTTGCTGAGAGGAAAAACAGGTCACCTATGGAGATGGCACGATGTACGGTCAAGAGCCAAGCTTTGCCACATGCGTTTTGGCTTGAGGCTATCATGTGTGCTGCATATGTACTCAACAGGTGTCCCACTAAGGCCTTGCAGTCTATTACTCCATACGAAACTTGGCATGGCAGGAAGCCTTCTATTGGTCACTTGCGTGTCTTTGGTTGCTTGGCCTATGCTTTAGTGCCTGTGCAACAACGTAGAAAATTGGATGATAAGGCTGTCAAATGCATTTTTGTTGGTTACAGTGCTGAGAGCAAGGGTTACAGATTGTATCATCCACAGTCAAAGTGTATCTTGATTAGTCGAGATGTTGTTTTTGTGGAAGATGCTGTGCAGCCTTTGTTATCATGTACCAAAGAGACAGGTGTGAGCTCACGGGATGTATTTGATATGTTGTTGCCTCTAGGTGGGAATTCAAATGTAAGTCCTAATGAGGTAAATACTCAGCCTATGTAGATTTTAAACGACATCATAGATCAGCCTATTTCTCATGCAGATTTACAAGATGTAATTCATGAGGATAGGGTTGAAAATGAGCAGGCTAGAGGTATGCCTAAATGGTTGGTGCAAACCTTGCGTGATAGTAAAATTGATGCACCTATGTCTAGTCGTACTCATTTAGGTTTTCAGCATGCCTCTTATGCATCAGACTGTTATGCTTTGGCTGTGTCTAGTATGTGTGAAGAGGAAGAACCTCTTTCATTTGATGAGGCACAAAAATCAGAAAATCGGTTGGCTGCAATGCAAAATGAATATGATGTCTTAATGAAGAATGGTACATGGTCTTTGTGTATAGTCTTTGTGTGATTCGCCTATTGGTAAAAAGGTCATTGGATGTAAGTGGGTTTTTAAGTTGAAACGAAAGCCAAATGGCAGTGTTGATCACTATAAAGCTAGACTTCTTGCAAAGCATTATGCTCAAGAAAAGGGCATTGATTTTGATGAGACCTTTGCTCCCACTTGTCGTATGACTACCATTCGTAGCATTTGTGCATTGGCAGCTCATAATGGTTGGAATGTACATTAGTTGGACATAAAGACTGCGTTCTTGAATGGAGATCTGCATGAGGAGGTGTATGTATCGCAGCCTCGTGGTTTTGTTCAAAGAGGGTAGGAAAACAAAGTGTGCAGGTTGAAAAAAGCTTTATATGGTTTAAAGCAAGCTCCACGAGCTTGGTATGAAAAGATACATGCATATTTGACTGCACATGGTTTTCAGAATAGTCCAACAGAAAGCACTTTGTATGCTAAACGTGTGGATGATATACATCTAATCATTGCTCTCTATGTCGATGACATGCTGCTCAGGACCAAATGAGAGTCATATTGTTGATTTTAAGGCTGATTTGAATGCCTCTTTTGAGATGTCAAATTTGGGGCATTTACATCATTATTTGGGGATACAATTTAAGCAGTGTGATGGAGGTATTGCTTTGTGTCAAACAAAGTATATTGAGATATTGTTGCAGAGATTTGGCCTTGAAGACTGCAAGCCTATTGCTAATCCAATGGAGACGGGTTTGAAGTTGAGTCTTCATGATGCTGGAGATCACTTTGATGTCACACTCTATCAGACAGCTATTGGTTGCCTCATTTATGTATGCATTACGAGGCCGGACATTCAGTTTACAGTCTCACAGGTGAGCACATTTATGCATAGCCCAGGGTCTCAGCATTCGAAGATAGTTAAACGTATCTTTCACTACTTGAGTGGCACCATACATCTTGGGTTGTTTTATCCCAAGGGGGGATCGTTTCCGCCAGATTTACATGCTTTTTCGAACTCAGATTGGGCTGGTTGCTATGACACAAGAGTCTCCACAAGTGGTTTTTGTTTCATGCTCGCTAGCTCATGCATATCTTGGTTGAGCAAGAAGCAACCTACTGTGGCCACTTCTAGTTGTGAAGCTGAGTGTACAGGGTATCTTTCATAGCTACGGTTGAGTGTGTATGGCTCAAACAGCTTATGGCTGACTTGGGTGTTGGACAGGAGTCTGCCACCTCTATCTTCACTGATATAGGCAGAGCGCATTGGCAGTTGCGAGAAACCCAGTTTTTCATGCTCGCACAAAGCACATTGAGGTGCATTATCATTATGTCTGGGAGAGACTCTCAACAGGACAGATCAGCTTGGCCTATGTGCTAACACAGGACAACCTCGCCGATCTTTTCACAAAGGCGCTTCCTCGTGGAGAAGTTCGAAGCTTTCCGCAAAGCTTTGGGCTTGCTCCCCTTTGTGGACTGATCTACTTCGGGCATGGAACTCCCCTATACATGAGTGCGAGCTCTCGTTCACACCATCACTCCCAGGGGGGATTTGTTGCCATATATATATAGGCAGTGATGTGTGTGAACACACTTAGGACCGTCGGGGCACTTTTTCCCTCTTTAGGAGGTTTTTTCCCCCGGCTTGTATATACGCCCATCCTTCTAGGGCTAACTTATCTTTTGTACATTGACACAATCTAATACATTGTGTGTTGTGTGCTTGCTTCTTCTTCTCCAAGCTTTATGTGCTTCCCTACAACCCTAATTCCAACATAGAAATCCATGTTAGAGGTAGATTTGGACACTTGGCCAAAACTAGGGCCTTGTTACAAATTCATCTTAGAAGTTAACTTACGCTTGGCCAAAAATAGGACCTTCTTAGAAATCCATGTTAGAGGTTGATTTGGACACACTTATTCACAAAACTAGGGCCTTGCTAGATTTCCATGGTACAAGTTGATTTGGACACTTGGCCAAAACTTGGGCCTTGTTAAAATGTTTTATTAGCCCCATTGATTTGGACACTTGGCTAAAACTAGACCCTTGCTAGAATTCCATGGTACAAGTTGATTTGGACACTTGGCAAAAACTAGGACCTTGCATTTGGACACCTAGCTAAAACTAGGACCTTGCTAGAATTCCATGGTACAAGTTGATTTGGAGAGTTGGCCAAAACTAGGGCCTTGTGAAATACATGTTAGCCATTGATTTGGACACTTGTTAGAAATCCATGTTAGCCCATTGATTTGGACACGTAGCCAAAACTAGGGCCTTGTTAAAAATTTGGATTAGCCCCATTAACTTGGACACTTGACTAAAACTAGGGCCTTGCTAGAATTCCATGGTACAAGTTGATTTGGACACTTGGCCAAAACTAGGGCCTTGTTAGAAATACATGTTAGCCATTGATTTTGACACTTATTAGAAATCCATGTTATGCATAGGAGATGAAGAATGAGGGAAATGGATGGAAGATCTGTAGGGTTTAGGGTTAAAAGGGCTTGCACTAAAAAAGAGGGAGAAGCGGAGATTTTCAAGAAGGGTTACAGTAACAATGCTATCAGGCAATGGCTTTGGTGTGTTTCATCAAAACAAGACCACACAAAAACACAAAAGAATTCCTTCCATATAAACATAATTATACACATTGAAGTGAACTTTGCTTTGAAGGAAAATCAAATAAATATACAAAGAGGCATTTTCTCTCTTCCGTTACTAGCCTCACTAGGTAATATTTTTTCCTCACCACACCACATTGCCTACACTCACTCCACATGGCCTATACTCACAACACATACACCAACTTGGCTGGCATAGGCTAAAGCAAAAACAAAGTTCACTCTACCCTCTAGTCAAATAGTACAAGTAGTGACATATTCTACCATGCATATGAACTTTGAATAAAGCTTCTAAGGACAAAATAGTACCCAAATTGCAAAGAGTCTAGTGTGTATGAACTTATTAAACACCTACTAGCTATTGAGCCATGATTCTCATTCACTTAAACGAGGGCTAGAATGGTCTTGCCCATGCTACCACATTCCCATGTGAACTAGGAAGCCACCATCGACCAGATATAAGGGTACATAAGTATGAGGATACATATCTAACCAGTAGGATTGGTAGGTATCCACTCACCATGTGTTCAGTTCATACCTTGGTTTGGCAATAAGTAATCTCTGGGTGTACCTAGAAATATTGTGTACTAGTAGCAAACAAGATGGGAGTCCTAAGTCTAACATCTTTCATTGTTGGGGGTAGTGGGGGTCCTCCCACCTCTTGTGGGGAACTTTATGGATTTATACCTCGTGGCTACTAGGAAAGGTGAGCTTAGCCTTACCAAACAGTGCAAGAATTAGCTACTAGGAAAGGTGAGCTTAGCCAAACATTTGAAGCATGCAAGAGCCCAATTGCTTCATTGTTGGATGTGCACAAAATATCAATTGGTACAAACTTCTCCACTTTTGCTAATATTCAATGGGAAAACAAGTAAAAGAAAGTAGTATCACAAGAAATATAATGGCTCCCATATTTTCATAACATACAAAAGACACAAAAATGAAGTGTGTGACATTGGTAGCTATAGCCACACCTAGCAAAGAATAACCTAAAGTAAATGATGGATGTGTGGATCATACACATGCCACACCCAAGAACTTGATCAATTCATAGTGAGAGTTGCACAAACCTTCGCACAGTTGGAGGGGAACAAGGGACTAGTCTATGGCTAGCTACCTAACGTAAATAACAACAAACCTTTTTTAGTGCAAATTTTTCCTAATGGCATAAAAAAAATTATCCCATAACACCTCGGAGTGCGTAAGAATAAAATATGGTGTGTTTAACATTTACCCCTATAGAGCTTGCTCTCTCACAGAGAGCCTTCTTGAATCTAAGCTTCAAAAAATATAACCTAAAAAAGAACTAGAATAAATAAGAAAACATGAGCTCATGCATGCTCAAGCCAAAAAAAACTAGCTACAAGAGCATGAAATCTTATACATGGCCTCGAGCCTAAAATAATAAACTCCCAACAACATCAAGGGTGTAGCAATACCATAGCCATGATAAGAGAAGAAGATATAAAAGAAGATCTCTTAGATGTGGATAACATGGTTGCTTAAGTGCCTACAGTACGGTGCCAAACCTATGACAAAAAATTGACAAAACTCAAAACTTAAATAACATAAGAGAAAAAACCTACAAAGTCCAAAACTCTTAATCTTGAAAAAACCTACAAAGCTAAAAAAACTCTAGCCCTAACATATATGAAACCCTACCAAAGAGGATGAGGGAGAGAATGTAGAAAAAGGAGAGAAGATCTTTAGAGTTTAGGTTTAAGAGTACTTGCACATGATAAGACGAATGAGGGATAGAATGAGGGAAAAGGAGAGAAGGTCTGTAGGGTTTAGGGTTAAAAAGGCTTGCATATGGAAGAAGAGGATCTTTAAAAAAAACATATTGAAAAGGAAAAAAGGGGATAATTGTTCTTGGGTTTTAGTTTCTCCGTAGTCTTACAAGCCTAGGTATATATTTTTCTATAGAGTCAACATATAGCTTGGTAAAAGCGTGAACCCCCCATGTACATTTATTGACATCATGTATTTTTTTAAGATGCCTAATACTAAAAAATAATTGTTGGTATCGACTGACTAACAAATGTAGAAAAATGTACATCATGAAGATTATTTTTCCATAAATCTATCTTACCTCTCTCTCTCTCTCTCTCTCTCTCTCTCTCTCTCTCTCTCTCTCTTTCCAATGGAGCATGTAGATAATTCTTTATCCTCAATGGCCTATTGGTTGTAAGCAATGAGAGTAGAGTGTTCTTGCACATGTTGCAAGAACTTAATTAGAAGGGAACATAAAGTCATGATCTAATGAGATTAACACCATTATTTAAAGACGATACTGGTGACTGAACTTGTTGGATGGGTTCATCAACCACCACACCCACATCATCTCCACCTAAATCTTTAAAATCAATAGCCTCATATGGAAAGACCAACAATACGACCCCTTTCCCAACACATTCTTCTTTGCCCTTTGACCACAATAACATAGTTTTTTCTCTCCAACTCTCATAGATTGAAACTCCATGATATGGCACTACTCTTGAATCATGTCCACCATCCATGGTTGAGCCCAAAACTTATTGAATGTTAGGTGCTACACCCAAGATCTCTAGAGAATTCTTACACCACTTGACAATGCTACTGACTGCATCGACTAGTTTGCTTGCATCTAAAGTTGGGATTGGTAGTGCAATGTGATGGTTAAAGCATTTATCAATGCTCATAGAGACGTGCTCCTTCCCAAGTGTTTCTCCATGGCACATATCTTCCTCATGGGTTGCACGTATCTAGCCTATTGCCACCATCACATATTGATGGTCAACTTGACACATTCTCCATGAGAAAATTAAGATGACATTTTCCCTACACATAAAAATACATAGATTCAGTTATTCAAATTAGATCAAGTGTCCAAATTTAGTTAGTAGAATATATGTTATAATATATCATTAGTATCATCTTCTTTCACTTACCACATGATAGAATTGACCAATTTTCCAAATCTATATACAAATGAATATTTCTTAGGTCACCAGGTGGCAAAATCCTTTAACTCCACCAAATACATGGACTACTTCTTTTTCTGGGATTATTACCCAAATATTTATACATATCCCATTCTTGCTTACAAATGACACAACTCTCTAAAGAAATGGTCATGTGTCCAAATCTATCTCTTAGAATTCTATCACATCCTAGTTTTATGAACATAGCCATTTATATGTAAATATCTACATTCGGACAACTGTCCAAATCTATATATAATATGAATTGTCTCATAAACATCTCATATAAACTAGCTAGTTTTATATACCCTCTCCCATCTAATGCTAGTTTTATATACCCTCTCCCATCTAATGCTACTTCTTTAGTATTTACCTAGGTGTCTAATTCTATATCTAAATGGACACACATCATACCATACTTTTAAGGACCGAACCATCCATATATACATACCCCTCTAATGCTGATTCTTTCCAAAGATTTGATCAAGTGTCCAAATCTAAGAGGGCCTTAGTTTTGACAAGTGTCCAAATCCACCTCAAAATTTGATTTCTATCACCTCCTAGTTTTTTAGACCTACGCATTAGTAAGGCCACCCAAGTTTTGATCAAGTGTCCAAATCTACCTCTAACATTGAGCTCTAACAAGGCGCTAGTTTTAGCCAAGTGTCCAAATCAATGGGGCTAATCCAAATTTCTATCAAAGGTCGTAGTTTTGGCCATGTGTCAAATCAATCTGTCAACCCTAAACCCTATAGATCTTCTCTCCTTTTCCCTTATTCTCTCCCTTATTCTCTCTGATAGGATTTCGTATACGTTAGTGTTAGATATTTTTTAACTTTGCAAGTTTTTTCTCGATTTTGAGTTTTGGACTTTGTAGGTGTTTTCTCTTAGGTTAATCGAGTTTTGAGTTTTGTCATTTTTTTCTCGTAGGTTTTGCACCGTACTACAGGCATTAAAGTAACCATGTTATCCACATCTAAGAGATTAGCTAGTTTTTTTGGCTTGAGCATGCATAAGCTCATGTTTTCTTATTTATTTTAGTTCTTTTTTTTAAGGTTATATTTTTTAAAGCTTAGATTCAAGAAGGCTCTATAAGAGAGAAAGCGCTATAGGGGTAAGCCTTAAATACACCATATTTTCTTACGACTCACTCCTAGGTGTCATGGGAGAATTTGTTTTATTTATTTTATGCCATCACGAAAAAATCGCACTTAAAAAGGGCCCTTTTTATTTCCATTAGGTAGCTAGCACCATAGAAGGGTCCCCCTTCCCCCCCCAACTGTGCGAAAGTGGTGCAAATCTTACTATGAATTGATCGAGTTCTTGGGTTTGGCATGTGTATGACCCACACATTCATCATGTACTTTAGGTTATTGTTCTCTAGGTGTGGCTATAGCTACTAATGTCACACACTTCATTTTTTATCTTTTGTATGTTATGATATTTTTCGCGATTTTAATTTGTTTTACTTCTTCTTCCCATCGAAAATGTGAAATAAAAAACCCTAAAATTCTATAGAAATATTAGCAAAAATGGAAAAGTGTGTACCAATGTTGTGTGCGCATCCAACAATGAAGTGACTGGGCTCTTGCATGCTTGAAATGTTTGGCTAAGCTCACCTTTGCTAGTATCTAATGCTTGAAATGTTTTGTAAGGCTAAGCTCACCTTTCTTAGCATCCACGAGCTACAAATGCATAAAGTTCCCAGCAAGAGGTGGGAGGACCCACCAACTCGAATAATGAAAGATGTGAGACTTAGGACTCCCATTGTGTTTTCTACTAGTATACTATGTTTCTTGGTACACCAAAACATTGCTTATGGCCAAAATAAGGTATGCAGTAAAGACATTGTGAGTGGATACCTACTTACTAATCCTCCTCGTTAAATATGTATCCTCATACTTATGTACCCTTATACACAGTCGTGGTGGCTTCCTAGTTCACATGGGAATGTGGTAGCATGGGCAAGACCGTTGGAGCCCTCCTTTAATTAAATGAATGAGAATAAGTTTATACACAGTAGACTATGTCAATATAGGTACTATTGTGTGCTTAAGAAATTTATTCAAAGGTCATATGCATGGTAGACTATGTTGCTATGGTTACTATTTGAATAGAGGGCAAAGTGAACTTTGTTTTTGCTTTAAACTATAAACCAAATTGGAGTATGTGTTGTGAGTATAGCCAATGTGATGTGAGTGTAGGCAATGCGGTGTGGTGCTGGAGAAATACTAGCTAACGAGGATAGTAACCGAAGAGAGAAAATGCCTCTTTGTAAACATATTTGATTTCCCTTTGAAACAAAGTTCACCTCAATATGTAGAATTATGTTTACATGGAAGGAATTCTTGTGCTCTTTTGTATGGTCTTGTTTTGACGCAACACACCAAAGCCATCGCCTAATAGCATTGTTACTTTATCTTTAAACTTGCACACTTAGGATTGAATCTCTCATTTCCTCTTTCCTTCCATTTGATATTATTGCATTATATATATCTATACTTTTGTTTTGGTTTTTGCTATTAGCTTTCCTCGATAAAAAAGAGAAAGGTTCTAATGATCCACTTTATCTTGCCACAGATCCCTAGGTCTTTGAGAAATAGTGAGTATATACCTTGGGGTTTACACTCTATATACGAAACCTACAAAAGATCCGAAGAATACATGATTAACACATGTCCTCTACGAGAGGCACAAAGAAGAGGGTGAAAGCCAATGTTGTAAATTGTATGGGTATCCAAGGGTTTGGGACGGGACAACCTACATGTACACTTGGGCCTTGTAACCTTATGGGTTGGCTCAAGTGGATGGGGTACTCAATGACTGCAATGAGCATCTAAATCTCGCAAAACTGTGTTCAAATGGAAACATTACTAGTGTGGTTGAGGCCTATGTTTCTCTTGCTTCAGCCCACTTAGTTCCATACTTTGTTGCACACTGGGTTGGTACTAACTTACATTGAATGGGGCCCATAAAATCTATTCTCGAGCTTTCAAAGGGTTTCTAAATGAATAATTAAGGTGGAAAATCGAAGTTGGTTGGTGGAGGACCCGCTCTTTAATATATGTCACACTCTTTGACTTGGTTTTGCAATCCTTGAAGATTCTTCGACACCACTATAGAACAGCTTGAAGGAGTCTCCTTCGGGTGACCTATACTACGCCACATCCCATCTCTTCGTGGGCATCACAAACCAAGTTGGCAAACTTGTGTAGCATAGCATACCTTCTCAGTATTTCATTCTTATATCTAACTTTGTTGTAAAACCACTTGTTCCACTTGGGATTGCATCTCCTCTCTTACTTCCTACTGTAATAGTCTAAGTATGCTAGTTAATGTGGCCTATTGAAAGGATTTACTAGCAAAAATGAGGCCCATGGTCACGAGAATACCACTACATACGAGTGATGTTGAATCAACTTGTGGGGATAAATATGTGGTGTAGCCTTGTTGGTAGTCTTGGGCATACTAAAGCAAGGAATTTGAGGAGAACTCGGATCAATGCAATACTGTAAAGTATGGGATTAAGTTTGACGCGTTTAGAGGGGTGAAAGTTCACGTGTGGGTAAGTCCAAGTCTAGGATTTTGAATAGCCAACCCCGTCAACATGGTATGTATTACGTGCTTTGAACGGCAATAATATTGGTGCTTACGTTCTTGTATATGGAAAGACTATAAGTAAGCCCACGGTGCGTGTACTTCTTGCAAAACGGTTGACACACCTCTTCTTCCCTGCCCTTGTTTCTCTCTCTTTCTCTCTCTTTCTCTCCCTCCCAATCCGCAGAGTTTCGACTGGCCTCCATTGAACTGGTTATCATTTATTGTTTGTTGAAGTGAGATCATAAACATGGCTACCATCAACCCTAGTCTCTCTGCTGGTTACTAGCATAAGCGCCGCAGTTGCCACACCAAACGGTCTTGAAGGGCCTCCTGGAGACATCAACAACAACAATATCCTGGACTCATTGCCCTTCATTACCTCCTCTAAAAGCAAAGGTCATAGTTCTCTTACCGCGATGCTCCCCCAGAGCAGTCCGCGTAAATCCGGTCCAAGCGCACCTATTACTCCCGCTTCCAGCTAGATTAACAACCCACTATATTTTATATGTATCTCCCCACCATAACTTAGAGTCATGTATGACATACCATTTCCGCGAATCAGCGCGAATCTATTGAGCTTTCGTCCCGAGATGATTTTCGTAGGACCAATAAAATCATCCTAGTGTGCTTTTGTGTTTTTTTAACTACATGATACAAAATTTTCTCACAGACGTTGCAGGAAAAAAAGAAAAGAAGAGATTGGCAAACGATTGAGAATACAACAGTACGAGAATACTTAAGCAGAGTTGCCTAGCTAGCGTAGCTAATGGAATTACTTGTATTATGTTTTAAAATGGCCCAATTGTTTTCATTATGCAATCCATATTCATTGGGCACCTATAGGTTGGTGATTCGTTCTATAAAGAAGTGTGTACAATTTTATGGAACCACATTTAAAACTTTGAAAAACTTCTGCTATGCATATGTGGTTGAGTGGGGGAAAAACAATACCATACACAAGAAATGGCACAATCCTCTTCCTAAATTTATAAATATCATTACAAGAGATGTATCTATTCTACTGATTTTTTTAAGGAGGTAGTTTCTTTCATGCATGTGATCTTATAGACTTTAATAATATCATTGATAATTGCGTAAGTGTGTGCATTAAAATGTGTGTCAGTATGTGTATCATTAATTTTGTCAAAATTTACTTATTGCATTTTATCAAAAATATTAGTGAATACATTGGTTTCGAGAATATAGAAGAAATTTTATGATTGTTTTTCTAGTACAAGGTCTATCGTTCCATCAATTGATTCTCAATGACATCAATATCCCACAACAATTACATTATGATCACCTCTTTGATTACCCTCCAAAACATTGGGAACATTATCACCTTCTTCTTTTTTTCTTTCTCAATATCTTTATCTTCAAATACGTGTTATCTTCAAATACCTGTTATCTTCAAGGTATAACTTGTATTATCTTCAAATATATATTATTATTAAGGTGTAGCTTGTATTAAATACCACCATTTCCATTTTGAAAAATATGGTTGGAAGATTACGTAATCCATATTATACAATCTTTTGTGTTTTTCCTAGTCTGTAACAATAAAAAGGTAGTATATTGTTATAAATAATACCATTTTCTAAAAATTATGACTTGCTCCTCACAATCTGGTGGTAGTACATATAATGTACTCATATCGACGTATTTTTGGGTCCATTTGACTCGTCAATTTTTAGCATTTATATTTAATGCTGAATCTTATGCATGTCTATAAACTTTATGTAGCCTTGTTGACATACCCAAAGGATCAACTATATGTAAGGATAAGTATACCAATATTTGTTTGGGGTGTCAATAATGAATCATAAACACATGGCCTAATTGATCTAATGTGACAATGGAATTATTTTACTTTATAACAATGAACAAATTATGATGTAGTCAAATTAGCTCAATAGTATTATCTTTGAATTTTACAAAACGAAATAAAAGTTTTTCTACTAAGTTAAGATCATAAGTACCATACATAAAAATCTAAGTGATGATATTCCTAGAGCATTTACTGACATATCATAATGGAAAAACCTATCCTACCAATAAAATGAGAACTAAATATGTTTTTTAAACACCTATTGTGTCTGGATAATTAGGAAAAATTTGATCAACAAAGAGTAACATTTTCCCTTCATGCTCCTTTGTAAGTGTAGCTATATGCTCTTGTGTGGGGCCTTCTATCAGAAGCTTCTCATTTGTAAACAAAGAATCCTCTCCTTGCTTTGTGATTCTATCCCATGAATTGATTTCAAGATTCCCCTCAACAAAGCTTGAACACATTGATTCAATCTCACGTAATTCTTGTAAACTTGGAACCATTTCCACTATCTTGCGTTTGTTTGCAAGAGCCATTCTACATGCCCTTCCCAATGTGAATACATCAAAAACATACTCATCCTCCATAGAAAAAGATCTTATAGTTTCAAGATTCCCCTCAACAAAGCTTGAACACATTGATTCAATCTCACGTAATTCTTGTAAACTTGGAACCATTTCCACTATCTTGCGTTTGTTCCCCTCAACAAAGATTGAACCAATCAACCAAAACTCAATTAGAAACTCATAAACACATGATTTCACAACTCTTAAAATACATGATATATTTCTAAGTACATAGAACTACATTTGGCCAAAAAGTTAGCTGTTCACATATTTGGATAGATTTGAATGTTGGATTTTGGTCAGTTGTCCAAATTGCACTAGATGACAATAGACATCTTGTGTATGGGTGTTATTGGCTAGATTCAATTACTTGTGGCTAGATTCAATTACTTGTCCAAATCTATGCTAAGGGTGGGTAATGCTAGAGGTCAAATCTTATAGATGGATATGAATCTCTAGATTAAGTCACTTGTTCAAATCTATGTCATGGGTGTAAATGCTATAGATATGGCCAATTGTCAAATGTATGACTATAAACTTTATGTAGCCTTGTTGACATACCCAAAGGATCAACTATATGTAAGGATAAGTATACCAATATTTGTTTGGGGTGTCAATAATGAATCATAAACACATGGCCTAATTGATCTAATGTGACAATGGAATTATTTTACTTTATAACAATGAACAAATTATGATGTAGTCAAATTAGCTCAATAATATTATCTTTGAGTAGAGGATAATATCTTGTGCATGTGTGTTATAGGGAAAAGAAACGATAGAAGACACTGAGCCAATCGACCAAAACTCAATTAGAAACTCATAAACACATGATTTCATTACTCTTAAAATCCACGATATATCTCTAAGTACATAGAACTAAATTTGGTCAAAAAGGTAGTTATTCACATATTTGGATAGATTTGAATGTTGGATTTTGGTCAG